>NC_137461.1:237588813-238188813 GCF_964235325.1 Thermobia domestica | reverse complement strand
CCAGGTTACACTTTCTATGATCTTTTCTTCTTTTTATAGAGTGCTAAAGTTACCACACGTAACAATATGCAATGAAATATTAAATGAAGATTGGGTGCACTGTTGATGTTGTCGCTGTTGGGCTCATGAAGAATGTGTAGACAATGACAATAGTTTACATTTTAGATCTTATTTTAGCAGAGAAATACAAAAAGACGTTTATATTCGTAAAATTACGATCTTTAAAACTAAACAATATTAAGAAATTCTTTGAACTACTCTAATCATATTTCATTTAACATTCTTTTTGTTTTAGAAGCATCTTACTTACTTTTCGTAACACAATTCATATTATGTGAATTTTTTTAAGTTTTACGTTCCACAGTTATGCCTGCTAGGATAAAGGCGACGGTGATGATGAAAACTGAATTAAATGGTGGAATGAAGAAAGTGGAAGGAAACGAGAGAAAACCGAGAAAATCCAATCACACGGTGTTTGTCCATCACAAAGCTCATTTGGTGCAAGTTGTAATCGAACCAAGGAGCGCATACACCAGAAGTGGCCACTCTATCACTGAGCCACCGCGGCCCCAATGCATATTTTAGTTTAGTATTATGTGATTTTTGAGATTATCTTCCGTTTGTTACTTGTATTAGATATTATTTTGTAATTACACATTATTATTTTGTTATCATTTATTACATATTATTATTTTGTTAATCTATGCAGAACTGGTAACACAATTTTCCAATATGTCAAAATAAATGTAGTCGTATTTTAAAACTGTTTTTTTTTATTTTAAATAAAAATTTGAAAACAATGTCTGTAATCATTTATTACAGTAAACCCTCGTTAACACGAATTCCAAGGGACTGAAAAATCAGGAGTTCGTGTTAAAAAAATTCGTGTTAACCGGGGACCCAAATTTTACTATTCGAATACATTTTCTCCATACATACGCACTACCGTATACAGACTATACATACCACTACAGTATATTATGTATGTCATAGAAAACACTAGAGATGGTATCGAGACGAGACTGAGTAGTCTCGGTCTCGTCTCGTTCCAAATTCGAGACGAGACCAAGACTATTCCCGTCTTGATACCATCCACAGAATTGTATCGAGATGAGACAGAGTTTCGGTCTCGTCTCGATTTCGAAAAGCACGGCTCGGTCTCAAATTCGAGTTAAGATCGAGATCGAGACTAGTTTTGGTCTCGGTACCGTCCTCTGAAAAGTGAAAACACTACAGTAAGCTTATTATCCTATCTTCGAAAATTGAAAGTTTCCATGCAGAAAATCCAGGTCAAGTTATAAAATTGATAACTCCGCTAGCAGGTTGGGTACCGCTAGTAGCGGAAAGGTATTTATAACTGATGTCACCAGTTTGGAGTTACAGGGGAGAAAAGAGGTTTTGTCTCGAGCTGTCGTCAGCAGCTCGTCTGCCAAGCACCTGCATGTTCAGCGCTTGACGGAGGACAGAATCAACACCTCATAAGGGAGGAAAGATACCTGTTTCTGGTTTTTGTCTTATTTACAAGGCAATTTTCGTTTGTATAAATACTGTGTGGCAAAAACTGATCTGGAGTGAAATCTGAAATAAGATAAATGATCTGAAAAAAAAAAAACCAAGGGATTGAAAGTACGTGTTAAATGAAAATATTTACTGACTCAAGGGACTAAAAATTAGTTCGTAATTCGTGCTAACCGAAATTCGTGTTAACCGATAAAACTTCCTATAAGATAACGTACAGCGATGCCGGGACCGAAATTTTGTTTGTCCTAACCGAGTGTTCGGCTTAAGCGATTAGTTTGTTTGAAAGCTTATTGATCAGAGGTTTTTGCAAAATCTAAAGGTCTGTCATTGGGGAAACATATCCTAATAGAAATACATTTTGAAAAAAAAAAAAAAAAAAGGCATTTTAACTAATCTTGAAGAAGAAATCAGTAAACTCTCATAATATAAATTCCTGTTCATTTAAAACGAACACAAAAGTAATTCTTCATAACAATTAATGACCCAGAAAATAGTAGGTACTAATCACGATAAAACATGAAACATTTGAATAAACATAATTATCGAAAACTCAGTTTTTTAAATAATATCTCGAATTACGGGGGGAAATACGTCAATAGTGCTTAGCGTCATCAATGTAGGAAGATATGTCGAAAATTATCCGCAATGTAGCTACTACTTCTTTTACATTGTTCATACGGTCCCTGCCCTAATTTATTTTATTGTTATGCTGTTGTGGTCATGCTATGAAAGTTTGATCCTAATTTCTCCATTTGTCTTCCTGTTGTTGCAGATGGAGCATGGCCGCTCCATTAGAAGTTTGCACCAAAGAGAAACAACGAGCAGTAATTCGCTTTTTGTGGTCGGAAGGTGTACTCGTATCAAGAGCCGCAATCTATTCATGAAATTTATTTTAAAAAATCAAAAATGGTTGCACTAGTGTTCTGCATGAAGAAGGAAACTGACGACAATCTATGGCTTCCTTCTCGTGCGTAACAGTTGTGCGACCATTTTTGAATTTTTCACCTCAGCTGTAGACACTCTGTTGCGGCAAGACACTGTCCCTGTAATGTTCTGAAACTCTTTAATGGGTTGGAGGGTGAAGTCAGAAAGTTGAGTGAGTATGGATGCGAGGGTGAAGAGAACAATATTATTTGAGGGTAAAGCTGAGTGATGTGAAAACTAGAAATTTGAGTTAGGCTGAAGGCATCAATATTGAGGATAAATATGAAGATTTTAGTAAGGTTGAGAACATAATATTATTTGAGAGTGGGAATGAGTGAATGTAAGTGATTTGAGTGAGAACATCACATTATTTGAGGAAGGAGAGTGAATGAGAGTGTGAAGAAATTGAGTGGATATGGGTGTGAGGAATTAAAAATCAATATTTGAGAATGAGTGGGAGTGTGAGAGAGTTGAGTCAGAGTGAAATAATAAATAGTATTAGAAAGTTATAGTGTGTGAGTGCAAGTGTGAAAATTTATATGAGTGAGGGTGAGTGCAAAATATTATCTGAGGATGAGAATGAGTAAGTGTGAGCTTGAGTGTAAATGTGACAAAGTTGAGTGAAGGTGAAAGTATCAGCATTATTTGAGATTAAGGTTGAGTGTGAGTGAGTTAAGGGAGAGTGATATTATTATAATATTTCACTGGAAGTCGAGTGAGATTGAATGTGAGAAATTGAGGGAGTATGAGTGCGAGGGTGAGGACATCAATATTATTTGAGGAGTGCGAGAGAGTTAAATTAGGCTGAAGCCGTTAACATTGATCGTAAATATGAGGTATTTAAATGAGGTTGAGGACATCAATATTATTTGAGAGGAAGGTGAGTAACTGTGAGTGTGAGAAGTTGAGTGGGTATAGGTGAAAGAGTGAATGGATCAATATTTGACTGAGTGTGAGGAAGAGGAGGATGAGTGATGGTGAAGTCATCAATATTATCTTAGGGTGAGGACGAGTGTGCCTGAGTGTGAAGGCGTTCAGTGAATGTGAAAACATGATAATATTTGAAGATGTAGTGTACGTGTGAGGAAGTTGAGTGAGAATAAGGACATGAATATTAATCGAGAGGGAGGGGATTGAGTGTGAGTTTAAGAAAGTTTAGCAAGGCTGAGGTTCAATGAGGGTTAGGAAAAGATGCTCATCTCTGTTCTGTGGTATTGAACGTCAGGTTCTGCGTAAGTCATACAATTAATTAATTACAGTGAACTACGCAAAAATGTCTATTAATTGACGATTATTGTAAGAAATTAGACTGAAAGAGTTACATAATAATTTTCGCCTTTGAAAATCCTGTGTTTCAACCTTTCCAGTTGCGTTTAATCCATATTTTTGTTGTTTTGTTTTCTCTCCTTAGATTCCTCTGTCAGAAGACAACAACCTCATGTGCTCCATTAACCTGTCCATGCAAGTTTTGGCAATTCTTTGAAAAAAAAGTGGTTCAACTTTGAAGAAAGATTAAATCTTGAAACATGTATCCCTTCTAGGTCACATATACACAAGAAAACATTCATATAGGTTGCTTGTCCTGTTTACAAGTATATTGACTCTCTGTCGGTTGCCATGTACCCAGAACACGGAAGCGGTAGTTATCCTCTACACAATATTATTGTGAATGTCTGCAAATGATTTCACCTCCCAACAACTTCCTAGCCTCCAATGATTTTTTAAAAGAAAAAAATACGTATCTGTAACTAGTTAAGAACTTATCCCTGCTTGTAGATTGATTCATTCGTATTTAGATCTTTTATATGAGAAAAGGAGAAAGGAATTCACAATTTAAAATGGAATTTGAACCATTGTAGTGAGTTCGATGCTCTGCCAACGGAAATCGAATCCATAAACCCGTATATGAGAGAAAACCATTTAACCGGTAAAAATGGCATATGGTTTCTCATATTAGAAGTTTTCTGTTACTGTACGTCGGAAGAGGTGTTTAAACTCATGACCTTGGGGGTCTTGGTCTTGACCTCAATAATTGAACATAAGCAGGTGTGGTCGTGTGGCCTGTAAAAGTGGATAACGAGCGAGAACACAAGCGAGAACCCAGGTGAGGTTAGTAAGAGCGACCACAATTCCTATTGAGAATTGTGAGCTCGAATCCTTGTCAACGCGAGACCAATGAGTTTAGTGAGCGCAAAATCAAGATAGCGCGAGGCTCATTCACAATGACGATGCCGAACTGGAGCAAGTGTGGCACTAAGATAGCATGAGCCTTATTATACTTAGTGAGCGCAAGTCAGAGCCACTCCGAGCGAGTGCAAGTCGCAATGAGGTTAGTGAGAGCGAAAAAGAACACTATTAAAGGTATTGACCCCGAACTCTTAGTAAGCGTGAGCTCAGTGAACTTAGTGAGGGCAAAATCGAGATAGCATGGATCACATTGAGGATGGTGAGCCTGAGCTCCAGGAAGTGTGATTATAAGATAACGTGAGCCTCATTAAGATTGCTGAACATGAGCCAGAGTCCGTTCGAGGGAACGCGAGCTTAACGAGAGCAAGCACGAATTCCATTTAGGAGAGTAAGCCTGAGTCCCTAATGACTGCGAGCGTCAATAAAAGTGGTTAGTGCGGGCAAGAACTCTCTTGAAGAAACCGAGTTCAATGATGTTTATGAAAGCAAGCACGAGTCCAATGAGTTCAGTAAGAGCAAGATCGAGAGAGTGGGAGAATCATTGAGCATGGTGAGACCGAGATGGATAGAACGCAAGCCTGAGCTAACGGAATTCTCATTGGGATTAGTGAGTACGAGCCTTGTCGGGAGTAGTGAGTTTGAGCCCGGGTGAATCTGATTGACCTCCATTGCTAAATTACCATATCTGTTCATTTAATGCAACCGACACATACCATAACTTTTATTATTCTATGAGCGGTAACTTTCAGGGCCTTGACCTGAGAAATCTTAGGAACCCTTGTATTAGGTATAAAACTTACTTCTGATGATATGTTAATTCATAACTTCATGCCGCTATGTTACCATATTTATGTTTCATGTATTATGAAAATAAACACTAGTAAAAATAAAATCCGTAATCTACCGCTATTATGTAATCTTCGTAAAACATTGGGTTTCATGAATTCAATAGGAAACGTTTAATAATATGAGCTAAATAAGATTTGGGAAGGTCTTTGTTTTGGTTGGTTTACAGTTTGTTGCCCGTTTCAACACTTAGGGTATACGGGTCATTTTAACATCTACTTTTTTCCCTTTTCGTAGCCCTATTCGCATCTCCTTCTTTTCTTTCTCTCTCTCTCTCTCTGGTAATTCCCAGAATCTCCTTCCCTAGTAATCTCGGTTGTACGTTTTTCTTATATTAATGACAAAAATATCAAGAATAGTTAAAATGCTAGCGCGATTCAGTGCGACTCGAGTACGCGATGGACTGAGAGTCATAACCTAAAGCTGAATGTCACAAAATTCTCGGCTACGGCAAACGAGCCTTAAGCTGGGTTGTCACTTTACAAGAATCGTGTAGCTGTCATTAAAAAAAATCTTGTAACCCGATCGTTCTATGTACTGTTAATACATTACAACTTTCTGAAAGCAAAAAAGTTATCTCCACCCATGCAGCACTAGCCTCTAGTGGACAAATAGTGAACTTCTTCATTAAAAACGTGTAAAAACGAGCCTTAAGCTGGGTTGTCACTTTACAGGAATCGTGTAGCTGTCATTAAAAAAAAATCTTGTAACCCGATCGTTCTATGTACTGTTAATACATTATAACTTTCTGAAAGCAAAAAAGTTATCTCCACCCATGCAGCACTAGTCTCTAGTGGACAAATAGTGAACTTCTTCATTAAAAACGTGTAAAAACGAGCCTTAAGCTGGGTTGTCACTTTACAAGAATCGTGTAGCTGTCATTAAGAAAAATCTTGTAACCCGATCGTTCTATGTACTGTTAATACATTACAACTTTCTGAAAGCAAAAAAGTTATCTCCACCCATGCAGCACTAGCCTCTAGTGGACAAATAGTGAACTTCTTCATTAAAAACGTGTAGAAACGAACCTTAAGCTGGGTTGTCACTTTACAAGAATCGTGTAGCTGTCATTAAAAAAAATCTTGTAACCCGATCGTTCTATGTACTGTTAATACATTACAACTTTCTGAAAGCAAAAAAGTTATCTCCACCCATGCCGCACTAGCCTCTAGTGGACAAATAGTGAACTTCTTCATTAAAAACGTGTAAAAACGAGCCTTAAGCTGGGTTGTCACTTTACAAGAATCGTGTAGCTGTCATTAAAAAAAATCTTGTAACCCGATCGTTCTATGTACTGTTAATACATTACAACTTTCTGAAAGCAAAAACGTTATCTCCACCCATGCAGCACTAGCCTCTAGTGGACAAATAGTGAACTTCTTCATTAAAAACGTGTAAAAACGAGCCTTAAGCTGGGTTGTCACTTTACAAGAATCGTGTAGCTGTCATTAAAAAAAATCTTGTAACCCGATCGTTCTATGTACTGTTAATACATTACAACTTTCTGAAAGCAAAAAAGTTATCTCCACCCATGCCGCACTAGCCTCTAGTGGACAAATAGTGATCTTCTTCATTAAAAACGCGTAAAAACGAGCCTTAAGCTGGGTTGTCACTTTACAAGAATCGTGTAGCTGTCATTAAAAAAAATCTTGTAACCCGATCGTTCTATGTACTGTTAATACATTACAACTTTCTGAAAGCAAAAAAGTTATCTCCACCCATGCAGCACTAGCCTCTAGTGGACAAATAGTGAACTTCTTCATTAAAAACGTGTAAAAACGAGCCTTAAGCTGGGTTGTCACTTTACAAGAATCGTGTAGCTGTCATTAAAAAAAATCTTGTAACCCGATCGTTCTATGTACTGTTAATACATTACAACTTTCTGAAAGCAAAAAAGTTATCTCCACCCATGCAGCACTAGCCTCTAGTGGACAAATAGTGAACTTCTTCATTAAAAACGTGTATTTCGGCGCGATTCCGTGGAAAATACTCCGTTGTTTAGGAAGCGGTGAAACTGCTTTTTCTTTATATCAGCGAGAGTAGCAAGCAAGACGACCCAAAAAGTTGCACATGGTTAACAACGATACTTGTATTTTAACATCTTTATTACATCTTTATTTGTATTTATGGGCAAAATGTGCTTTTAAATTATGCACAAGCTGTTGAAGAAAGGAAGAAGAAGAATATGAAAAGAGATATAGATGTAATTTTTTTTTTCTGTTGTTATGCGATTATATTTTGTTATAATAGTGATTCGACGATGTGAGTTAGTTGTCATAGCAACGGAATATAAAATATGCATAAGAAAGGATCCATCTCGTAAAAGTTACATGTACTATTTACTCTGATTTTAAGAATGCGTTATTATCCAACTTTGAAAATGACTTTATGTTAGCTAATAGGGATGCATTAATTCGTAATAGGCATTATCATCCTAAACTGGACCGAAGTATCACTGACTTTAAATATCAGCTTATAATGAGTTGAAATCAATTAATCCTTTTCAACCTGAATCTAGGATAATAGCATCAATACGTATCTTGTTACCCTTTAAGCTGCAACAAATGTTAATTTCGGCTCAATGCGTCAACTTCAACCATCTTATTATGATTGTTCAAAATTTTGAGAGCCAATCTATGATGCAAAATAACAATAGAGGACAGGCTAACCCTAATCGTAGCCACGTTAATTATGATTCTGTCCGTAATATCAATGTTCAACAGGAAGGTATTTCAAATGTGCGAAATAATAATAGATTTCATTCTAATGGGAGAACAAATGAATTAAATTTTACCGGTACTCGAACCGAACCTAATTATAGGAATAGCAATAGAAATAGTAATAGTAACACGTTTTCACGAAATCGATTTCGTAATAGATTCACAGGTGGCAGGAGTTCGCAATATAGAAATCAGTATACCGATGAAGTACGTAATAGACAAGATTGTACACAAGATTGAGGTACGCAATGTAATTTAACTCAATCCTATGGTAACATAACTTAAGTTATAGCGTCCTTCAAAGTATACTAAAAGTAAATGGATGCAATTAGTTAGAACCTTAGTTCCTTCTGAGATTGAGACCAAAGTTAACATGGATGACATAATCTTTGTATTTATTCTTAGTATGATCATTTCCTTCTTTGTGCTAGTTTTTATTATGATGTTGATTACCGTGTTTTGTTCTGGATATTGTCGATATTTCAATTTTAATTTGTATTTTGTTTGAATATATCATATATTTGACCCTTTCTTGTTTAAAAGAGTAATTATGTAAATATCATAATGATATCCTTTTCACAACCTTCTTAGTTTTGCCCGATAAAGTAACATAGACATTGTTAACCTTCAACTTATAGTATGTATCAATGGCCCCAAAAGGGCCGAAAATAAAACAACTTCTATGCCGTTATCTGAATGTACACCTTGTCTCAAAAAGGTTGAGCGCATTCTTTATTGGTGTTTTGAGGCAAAAATTTTCAAAGTCCAGCTTCGGGTATCTTCGGGAAAAAGTAAGCCAGGTTCGAACCTCCAAGCCAACCTTTGCAAAAGGGTAAAAGTTTGCAGATGTGTTTTTCTTCTTTTAAATATAATAAGACTTGTTACCAAGTGTTTAAAAAAGCAACATTGATTGAAATACTAAATGATACAATATTTCGAAACGTTTTTATTAATGTGAGCACATGCTTGTTTGTCATTTAGCTCTCTATACGTAATGGAACATTTAAATACGTTAAATAATCTTTCCATATATAAAAGAATGCTCAAAATTAAGAAATAGAACATAATTATCGCCTGAGTACTAAAATAAAAGTCAAAGTAGAACAGAAACTGCGTTTGTAATGGATATGAATGTCATAATTATCATGAGATCCGTTATACATCGCTAGAAGCTTAGTTCTAGAAGTCCTTGTGTTAGCTCATTGGTAAGCTGTCGGATTTCAAATCATATGGTTCAGAGTTCGATTCTCGTCTGGGCCAATACTTTTTTTTAAATTATATTTTCCGCTATGCATGAAAAATTATATAAAATAATTACATTAAAATACATAAGTTGTTTATATATAACATAATAATTGCAGAACATAGTAAGTATTATGTTTAAAATATAACATCTGAGATAATTTTCACAGTAGGACGGTATTATATATGAAAATGTTAAATACAAGTTAGGAAAATCGTTTAATAGCAATAAATAAGTTATGTAGTGTATTTATTTGCAGCTATTTGTCATACAGATTTAACTTCTCAATATTCTCATTACAGTATGTTATTTATATTCGTGAAATACAGTATATTCCTACGGATATAGAAAGTGTGTAAACAGAGTATCCAAAGTCGTATCCTGCTTCAAGACACATAACTTTTCCCGATCCCCTTAACGTCACGGGAAGAAACACAAATTCTCTTTAGAACGGAATGTCGTTACTTAGAGTCTCATTCGAATACGTTGAATATGCTTTCGTGTATTCATCTCTCTCTCTCTCTCTCTCTCTCTCTCTCTCTCTCTCTCTCTCTCTCTCTTTCGCTTTGTTTATGTGTGTGTGTGTGTTGCGGAATATCCCAAGTTGAATACAACATTTGCAAAGTATATGAACATCATTCGAATACCAGAAATTGAAAGTCGTATTTCTTCAGGTTGGGTTTGCGTGTTCATGTTAGTTCACTGGTAGAGTACGGACTTGCCACTGAAGAGGTCTTGAGTTCAAAGCCTACAGCTAATTATCATTCTTTTGTTAGTAGGAGTGCACAGAAATCGGATACAAGGAGTGGTTTACTTCTAGAAATATTTTCAGAGGCGTTTAGGTAGCCCTGAAAAGGGCTTTTTTCGGGAGTTAAGGCGGGGACATTAATATTGTGTCCAAGACCCTTCTGAATTTATTACACGCCCCCATTCTTCTGGGCATGGAATCTATTACATGGGTGACAAATCTATCTCCTTCCCCTACCTCCAGCCATGCTTCGGAAACAAGATGCCACAGGTCATCCTGAGTTCTTGGTGGATCTGCCTCAGGCCAACTTTCCCTTAGAGTACACTTCACTTCTGCCCACATATTTTCCATGAGATTGAGGTCTGCTCCACGAGGCGGCCAGTCGATTAAACCAATCTCAGGGTGCCCTGCGAATCATTCATGAACCACACGGGAAGTATGTATTGGCGACTGGTATTGCTGGAACTGAATTACACCATCAGGCTGAAATACTCGTACAGATGGCACCATGATATTACTCATAATGTCTAAGTACTGAGCATTGTCCAGATGTCCTTCAATTCTATGAAGCTGTCCTGCTCCGCGACTGGAAATCCAACCCCAACATAAAATAGATACATGGCCACTGCGATTTCAAGCAGCCACATATCCATGGTCATATCGGGTGCCTCTCGGACGATACACAAAACGGCGTCCCTCCTTTGATGTTGTGAATATGGATTCATCTGAGAAAACTACGTTTTCCCAATTGAGACCCACATTCGCCTGTGCAAACGCGAGACGGTAAATTTTGTGGTCGTCTGAGAGTTTTTCCCTCACGGCAGCAACACGGCCACGTAACCCAGCATGACGAAGCCTTCGCAGAGCTGTATGCTTACTACCAGGAAAGAGAGAAGCTTTCCTTAGCTGTCCAGACGTCCTTAGTGGGTCTAACCGGGCTTCGTTTACTAATCTCGCATCTTGGGCTTCGGTTGACACATGCGGACGACCAGGAGATCGTAAATTACCAGTCTGACCTGTAGCACCATATTTCCGAATCCATCGCCTTCCTGTAGAGGCCGGGACACCTACTCGCCTGCTAGCTGCAGTTGCAGAATAACCTTCCAACTCCCATAAAGTAATTACTGCTGTACGTCTATCCATAGTTACCAATGTTCTGAGCTGTGAGAAGGAAGCAATAGGTAAAAGCTAGTACCTGGCGTGTGATTGGTTACTTGCACGACACGCCTATTGTGGGGAACAGCGTTGCCAGATCTAGCATAATGATGCTAGATCTAGCATAATTTGCATGTCTCTAGCATCTAGCATCTTGCTTTTAGCATCCTGCCCAAATCTAGCACAATTTCAGCAAGTTATCAAAAAGCCGTAAAACTTGGAGATGAGAAAGAAGTTGGTCGTGGGAAGAAAAAGAACGGCAGAAATGTATCCTCTTCCATTGATTCATACACTCGGTAAACCATACAGGCAGTCTTATTTTCCGAAGTAAGTTCGGAACGGCTTTGGGCTTTTTTTTTTGTGGCTCCACCCAGGGTTTTCTAATCCTTAAACTCCGAGGCATGGGCGGAGCTATGGGGGCCATTCTCCCCCCAACTTTTTGGCAACTTCACCATCTTTATTTCTGACTTCATGATCATATTTATTCCTGAAATGACAGCTCCGAGACCGACCAAAAATCTGCCCTCCCCCCCCCCCCAGCAGACGATTCCCAACTCCGCTTATACTGCGAAGTAATTTTCTTTCAAAATATGTAAACAAAAACTTTGCATTCATTTATACGATATATACGCCATTGAGTCTGACAACGACTGCAGTAATTTAGTTGAGTTAAAATTTTGGTGCGTGAAGTATTGAGTTCTATCCATGCATTCTTGCTTTCTGTGTATTTTAAGTTACGTTATCGTATCTCAACTTCCTTTTTTTAAAACTCCTGAATTAGTAATTATGAGGATCTAGCATAATTTGACCGAATCTAGCATAAGTTCGATCAGGTTTTGGAATAATTCCGAGCTGTGAGTCTGGCAACGCTGGTGGCGAACGACTTGATCAACGACTCGCGAAAGAAATCTGAAAATGGTGCGCCGTAATAATAATATTAAAAACAGTTTTTATAAAGAAATATTAATACATACGAAAAGCTGTTTAAAGAATGAATTGTTATACTGACTTTACACGTATAAAAACATATACCATATAGCAAACAGATTGAGCGATATGATGATAGCTGTTTTGAGACGAACACTTTCGAAGTCCAACTTCGGGTATCTTCGGAAAACAGTAAACTAAAGCTGCTGGTTCGAACCTCCAAAGCCAACCTTAGTAATCGGGAAAAGATGTACAGATATGTTTTTCCTTCTGTTAAATATAATAAGACATGTTGAAATGGTATTAAGTGTAGAAAAAAGTAACATTCATTGAAATACTTAATGATACAATATTTCGAGACTATGTATTCACACTCTCGTTTCGTCATTGTGATTTCCATACGGAAAAGAGCATTTACGTATGAGCTCAGTTATATTTCAGAAGCAGCTTCCGAAAAGCGGTCATGTTAGCTCAGTGGTACACCACCGAGCGTTTAAATCGTGAGCTCGATACCCGTTCAGGTGAGATTCCTTTATGATATTCTACTTTCCTCAATGCATGAAAATTATGTAAAATAGTTCCATTACAATTCATCAGTTGTATATATATTTTCGTATCATCAGTTGTATATATGAGTTGAATATATATATTCATATCATCAGTTGTATATATCAGGTGAATATATATATTCATATCATTTCACGACATAAGTAATTCTTATCTTTAAAATATAACATCTGAGGTATTCACAGAACGTCGGTGTGTTATGTGTGAATATTGAATACAAATTTAAAAAATCGTGTAATAGCAATAAATAAGTTATGTAATATATTTATTTGCAGCTACTTTCATCGCAGATAACTTCTCAATATTCGCATTACAGCATTTAGGTAGAGCATATCGAAAATCGGATCGTGGTTCAAGACAAAAAACTAGCTAGCCCCAAACTGTCACGTAAGAAATTCACGAATCGCAAAAGTAAAGTGAAGAGATTGAGAGCGGTAATTCCTTAATCGCTCTCTCTCAACTCTCTCTTATCTGCATTTATACATATAAAAGTGTATGTATGTATGTTCCATCATAACTCATGTATGCTAGAGCAGGGTTTCTCAACCTGGGAGTCGCGGCCCCTAGGGGATCGCGAAGATAGGCGGAAGAGATAAATATAGTTAGAATCTAATACCAGAAATTATTTTTAGATATTATTTTTAATTTTGTTCTGATAGGCATACTTTTATTTTTTATACATACTGTAAAGAACAATAAAAAATAAGTCTACTGAACATTTTCAAAGGGTGTAGAATTTGTGTTACTATTCGGTTCAAAGTCTCTTGTCGTCGCGAATTCTGTCGAGAAATTTGAAGCTTAAAATATACAAAACGATAATCATGCCTGTTGTTCTGTATGGTTGCGAAACATGGTCGCTTACTCTGAGGGAAGAACATAGACTGAAAGTATTTGAGAACAAGATCCTTAGACGAATATTCGGACCCACGAGGAACGGGAATGGGGAATGGCGGAAACTTCATAACGAGGAACTACATAATTTATACGGTTACCCAACATTGTTAGGGTCGTCAAGTCTAGGAGGCTTAGGTGGGCAGGTCAGGTAGCTAGAATGGAAGAAAGTAGAAACGCTTTGAAAGTCTTGACTGGAAGACCAAACGGAAAACGACCATTAGGAAGACCTAGGGGCAGATGGGAAGACAATTTTAAGATGGATCTCGCTGAGATAAGAATACAAAGTAGAAACTGGATCCAATTGGCTAAGGATAGAAGTCAGTGTAGAGCTTTTGTGAACGCGTCATTGAACCTCCGGGTTCCATAGGCCACAGAGTTAGTTAGTTAGTAGAGTTGTTTAAAAATGAATTTAAATCAAAGAGGTATGATATAAAACTAATGAGAACTGTATATAGAAATACTAGAAAAATACACATGAAACAAAACCTGCACATTGAAATACAATTAAAATTAAAACCTAATGAGATACCTAAGCATGGTGTAATTTCACTAGTGCAGCAATGCCCGGTTCAATCTTCATGACGAATATTATCAAGCTATTTTCAACTGATAAGCGATTTCTATCTTTGTTTTAATGTTTACCACAAAAAAAAAAAAAAAAACACTTTCGCACAAGTACGATATAGCAAATGGAATTATAACTTTTAAAGCAGCAATCACCAGACCAGGATATTCTTCTCTCCTCATCAGGCAGAACTTGTCCAAGTCTTCGTTACAGAAAACCAGTTGCAAAGACTTGTCGCATGATCATTCTATTATTTGGTCAAGAAGTTGTGGGCTTAGATCGGATACGTTAATGGCCTCTTCAATGAAGGAGTTTAACATCCATCTTGAACCAGCACCTTCGTCGTTGGGAATATAGATATTACAGTTACTGTATCCACTGTCAGTGCCGGGTGCCGAAAAGAGGGGCCACACATTCCGGAGGAAGTGTGTTACTCAAGTTAGGAAAGTGCAATTGCACATGTGTAAAATAGAAGGAAAAACGTAATAAAATGTGCTCAAAATTAAGGAAAGGTAGGGTTTATTTTGAAAATGTTATTGAGCTTCGTGCCAACCATGGTGGCGCTTCGTAGCTAGTCTGTCGACGTCACTCATATATACGGTGACATCGTACTATACTCTCGCCCCGGGCAATGATTTTCCATGGCACTGTTCACTATAAACAAAAAAAATGGATTCTACTATTATAGAAATAGGTATGTTAAAAATCCACACAAGCTTATTATAAAACAAATTATAAAAGGGTCGCTGGCAAGAGCGTGTGATAAAAGGGGATCGTGATAGGAATTAGATTGAGAACCACTGGCCTAGAGTAATTTTAACCACATTTCTTATAGTCTCAAAAAGAGTGCTGTCGGGTTACCTATGGTGAATGGGAGGGGGATACATATAAAAGATTGCTAGAAAATGATCGATATTAGATTCATAGTTTTCGGGGTCGCTTAGATAAATAGTGAGACTTTCAATTTCGCTTAACTCCGATTAAGCTCTCATTAGTAGGGATGGGCACGAACGACTTTTCTTTGAAACTCGACTCGACTCGAAACAGACATCTTTGAGGTCTACTCTTGGACTCGGCGCGAAAAATATCTTCCAACTCGACTCGGATTAGAGTCAAGTCGAACCAAAACGAGCCAAATCCTGTGTGTAGTCCTACCTAGACAATACATAGACAATAATTATTCTATCATCAATTATACTACTGTTACTACAAATAATAATAATAATAATAATAATAATAATAATAATAATAATAATAATAATAATAATAATAATAATAATAATAATTATTATTATTATTATTATTACTATTATTATTATTATTATTATTATTATTATTATTATTATTATTATTATTATTATTATTATTATTATTATTATTATTATTATTATTATTATGACAACACCGTGTACAAACATGAACGATAGATGGTTAGTAAAGGAATACTAAAAGCTAGTTGACTGCCGACGTCGGTAGTCATGAAGTCTACAAGGCAAGGACATCGTTCATTACCCTAAGCTGTAAGCGTCGGTGGACTACAGATAGTCAACTATTAACCTCTCGCCAGAAATTGGTGGCCCCGCAGCGACGATCCGTGATGGCCCAAGTTCCATTTTGAAAACTTTACTACCAGCGGCAGAGACGCGATGAAACGCCAACGAACCACAAAATTACTCTCCCAAAATATGTTAAAATGCCTATATGTGTGATTTGTTTATATTTAGGTGAAACAAAAAAAACACAAAACAAATACCCCGGGGTGGACGCGAACTATCAATATTACGATTACTAGGCACGTGTTCTTCTGACTTCCCCACGGAAACGATCATAAAAAGCTTGGTTGTTGAAGGATAAATCATTGACGTCATAATTTAGCCAATCAGACAAACCCCTACATCTCGAGTTCTAGGAGGTCATACCGTGAACCGTTTCAGATTTATTGCTTTCTGGTGGAGTACTATCCATGCGCAAAATTTGAGCATAATAGCCGACATGCATCTTCGGTGCCTCTTATCTTTAGTACAATTTTAACCAGAGATGGTGTGGGTCAATGAAAATTTGATCCACGACCCACCATGACCCACTATGACCCACCACCCAAATGACCCATTGGCCCACTCTGACCCATCAACAATCGTGATCCACTCTGATCCACCACCAACTATGAACCACTCTGAACCATTGCGACCAACTCCGACCCACCAAAACCAGGGGCGTCATTTAGGGGGGGCAGGAGGGGGCAATTGCCCCCCCCCCAAGAGTTTGAGGAATATATATACTTTAATAGATTGCCTATTAATATACTAGTACAAAATGTGAAAGTCTTATGTCGGTGGTGCTCTTGCCCCCCCCCCAAGCGAAGTCTGAAATGACGCCCCTGACCAGAACCCATCGATATCAACTCTGACCGATGACCCACGTCCTCCTCTCCATTGACTAAAGAGATTACACTTGTAATAAAACAAGACTGTGAAATTATCACTTATCGGAGTTTGAATTTCTACCGTCATTGGCTCAAGCACCTCTTTGTTACAATACTGGTGGGTCTGACCTTTACGATATATAATGGCAAAGTGTTTCTCATCTTCCGAATTAAAATGAATTTAAATTTATCATATGTAATTATTTCTTTGTTGCCTTACAGACACATTTCAGTAGAAAATAGGGTGAAATTTAAAAGTTTCGAATCAAGGAAAAGTAGACCAACGTTAAAAAAAAAAAAAAAAAAAAAAAAAAAAGGAGAGAGAGAAACTAATTTTCTATATAATTAAGTATGCCGTTCTAATTGAAAATGCCCATGTAATTAAGTTTAGAATACAAATTTTATGGCCATTTTTCTGTAACTTTATGGCTTGATTGCCTTATGCTCGGAACGCTCCATATATTAAACACCAGCTTCAGCAATTATAAATAGAAAGCAGTGGGTATAAAATTCAAAAAGAACTTTAGTTTGCATTACTCAATTTTTTTCTCAACTAATATCAATCGTTTTCGATTATTTTTACAAATCAACCCACTACCAATTTCCAATATATAGAAAATGCACCCCCGTCCCCCCGCTCATACAAGACAATTTTAAAAAATGCCAGGGCATATTCTCTTTATTTTTAATAAAGAGTTATATGCTGAATTTCAGCTCTCAGTTGAACGGCTTGTGAGATTCTAAATTTTTCGCAAAAATTCGGACTTCTACTCCCCCTAAGGATATGTATTATAATGAAAGTGACACGCGTATGATAACTTCCCAGTTGGGATTGGAGCCTGATTATATACCAAGCGTCAATTCATTTGACTTTGCAATTTGACCGTGATGATTACGCAGACATAGTTACTTTCAATTTTTTATGATACATATCCTTATTTCATATGTTACAGATGATTCAAAAATATTTTTTCAAGCAGTTAGCTCCTCTAGAATCTCACAGGCTGCATCCCAAAATCCAACACCTACTATCCTATGACAATCCAAAAGTGACTGAACTCTTTTTATTAGGAACAAATGACAAAAGAAAAATGGAGATCTTGAAAGTAAAATGTAGAAAAGCTCGGTGCCCCCAATAACTCCATATTTCTCCGCCCCTTCATTCCGAACTTAAAAATAAAACTTAATTCGGATATGGTTAATTAGTGAATTTATTACAGTTAAATTCCACTCACTACATGCTACAGCTACAACTATGTAAGAAAAAATAACAACTGTGAAAAAATTAAAATATTATTCAAGTTTTAAAATTTGCACTCTGCAAATATGTTGCCCTCTAGGCAATGGGACTAATGGGAAATGCTTCACTGTTAGCGGCGCTGAAAACTTACGATTCGATTCTAATATCGGTTGATTTCGATATCTTTATGTCGCTACGTAACCACCCTGGGTGCTAATGGGAGCTTAATTGGACTTGAATTGAAAGTAGAGCTATTCACCAAAGCGACCACGAAACTATGAATTCAATAATAATATCGACCCGTTTCTAGCATTTTTGATATGTATCCCGACAGTACTCTTTTTCCAGACTGTAAGAAATATAGTTAAAATTGCTCTAGATATATCAGAATTATGTTGAAACACACACATAAATCCACTTTTATATTCTGTATAAATAGAGAGAGAGTGAGCGAGCGAGCGAGCGAGAGAGGGCGACTCAAGGTATCACCACTTCCACATTGCAAAAGCATATATCAGGAATTGAATTGAAAATCTATGTAAAGACTTTCTGGTGTGGCATGCTTCATAAGGACAATTCCAGTCTGCTCACGTGACCTTTGGGGTTCATGAATTTTTTTGCGAGCGTTCCGACTTTGGATTCTCTGTTTATACCCTCTGTTTATGCATCGAATAACTTTTCAAGAACATAAATGACATTCTATATTATGAATGTTGAGAATTACTCTCTATATGACAAATAGCTGCAAATAAATACACTACATGATTTATTTATTGCTATTGAACGAGTTTCTTAATTTGTATTTACATCCTCATATATAATACCGACCTACTGTGAAAATTATCTCAGATGTTATATTTTAAACATAATAATTACTATGTTCTGCAATTATTATGTTATATATAAACAACTTATGTATTTTAATGTAATTATTTTATATAATTTTTCATGCATTGCGGAAAATATAATTTTAATAAAACTATTGACCCAGATGGGATTCGAACTCACAACCTTATGATTAGAAATCCGATAGCTTACCAATGAGCTAACACAAGAACTTCTAGAGCTAAGCTTCTAGCGATGTATAACGGATCTCAAGATAATTAGACATTCATATCCATTACAAACGCTGTTTCTGTTCTACTTTGACTTTTATTTTAGTACTCAGGCGATAATTATGTTCTATTTCTTAATTTTGAGCATTCTTTTACATATGGAAAGATTCTTTAACGTATTTAAATGTTCCATTACGTATAGAAAGCTAAATGACAAACAAGCATGTGCTCACATTTGTGCAAAGGTTTCGAAATATTGTGTCATTAAGTATTTCAATCAATGTTGCTTTTTTAAACACTTGGTAACAAGTCTTATTATATTTAAAAGAAGAAAAACACATCTGCAAACTTTTTTCCGATTGCAAAGGCTGGCTTGGAGGTTCGAACCTGGCTTACTTTTTCCCGAAGATACCCGAAGCTGGACTTAGAAAATTTTTGTCTCAAAACACCAATAAAGAATGCGCTCAACCTTTTTGAGACAAGGTGTACCTTCTATTATCGACGTTGAAGTGTATAAATATTTGAAATGAAATTAATTAAGAGAATTTAGATAAAATATGAGAATAATATTGATATAAAAATAAATATGATATATGATTATATCAATTGTTTTTTTTATATATACGAGGGTCATTCAACGAATTACGTAATCAGTATGTAATAGTTAACAGTCCAGAACTTCTCTTTTTTATTTGTAGAAAAAAAGGTCCTATTGTTTAGGCGCCACATACAACGATACTTGTATTTTAACGTTTTTATTATACCTTTATCTGTATTTATGGGCAAAATGTGCTTTTAAATTTGGCACAAGCTGTTCAAGAAAGGAAGAAGAAGAATATGAAAAGAGATATAGATGTAATTTCTTTTTCTGTTGTTATGCGATTATATTTTGTTATTATAGTGATTCGACGATGTAAGTTAGTTGTCATAGCAACGGAATATAAATAATGCATAAGAAAGGATTCATCTCGTGAAACTTACATGTACGATTTTTAAAGAGTGTATTTGTTTAACTTGTTATGCATTACAATAAAAAGATAATATCTTGATGCAGTGTGTAAAATAGATTTTGATATATCAGTAGCTTAGTTGTATAAATATACGAATTGTGGCCGTTATAGGTTTGATTCTTTGTAAGATGAAAAAATATTGTATGTCCGTTTTAAGACTATGTTTACACGAAGAAATATTGTAAGGTTTTAAGATTTTTTTGAGACAGCTATAAAGTCACAACTAAGCATTATTGTTAACTTTATTTTTTTCATAATTTAACATGTCAAGTGTACGAAAGTACTAATTTCTTACATTTGTTTTGTTTTACCTTATAGCTGAGTTTTGAATTTTACCCAAGTCAAAAGAAACTTTGGAAGCACTTAACGAAGAGAACTCCATTAAACAGCTCAATGCTTGTTTCCAGTTTCTAAATAAAAAAAAAAGTTGTGACTTTTTTAACTTTCTGATTGTTAAATATTCTTTCCCACCTTGTCTAATAAAAAAAACTAAAATTTCTTCTATAATGATGTACCGGAGCCTTTTTTGTGAGAAAAGTAACACAGAAACAATGAAATATCCATCTTGTTTTCTCTATTCAAAGTTCGTAGTATCTGCCACTTTGACGAGTCCACACAAATTTCTCATGTTTGAGTCCACCTTCTTTATCACTTGACAAACTGTTTTAGGTTATCAGCGTTTAAAAATTCCTCGTCAAAGTTTGGAGATCGTCCTGACGTGGGCAAGTCCAAAGATCACAATTGTAACTTTTAATACATGAAAATTATTTTGGAGCCATGACGTCTCCAGTGCAATCGTTTCAGTTGTAATTCCGATTTTTTTTCTTTTCTTTTTTACTATTCAAACCTGTTTTGTCCAATTAGCATTCTACGTTGAAAATCTGAAAAGCGATTAACTAATAATAATAATACTCATAATTAGTATTATAATAAAATGAGGACCGCGGTGGATCAATGGTAGAGCGCTCACCTTTACTCCGTAGAGTCGCCTTTGAACCCAGCATGAAACAAGTATATTCTGTGGCCAAACACCCTCTGTGGGGTTTCCTTGGCGTCTGTCCATTTCCTCCCACTTTCTTCAGTCTAACATTATCTCATCATGACAAGCTTCCTTGGTCTCAGAGCATAAAGAGACGAGAAACGATAACTAGTATTTAACCGAATTCTATAATCGTGACCTATTCAAAAGAGGCCTGACAGAGATTGTTGTCTTCACTGTTGATCAGCACTAGTAGTTACTAATTTGTGTTACACTTCAATAAACACAAAAATAAATTTTATCTCTAACGAGTTTGTTACAATCCAATACTAAACATAAACATAAATTTAATCTATAATCAATTTGTCCTACAATCTAATAATAACAAGAATAAATTTCGCTTTTAGTTTTACAATTGATGTTTTAAAATGTTCATAAACCCAAAGTGGTATTTAGAAAATATATAGATGTATTTAGATGTATTAATAATATTAGTAATATAGGAAGGTATAAAACTCACCTTTTAGCAGGTATGGTATGATATGTTCCACTCCATTTCGAACACATTTCTTGTATTCTGGATTACCTTGCTTACAAACTTTGAAGTAATCAGCTGAAAATAAAAATAAATAAGTTGAATTACTATCTTGGTATACACTTACAAACAAAAATTAGGAAATTCATTTCAAAATGCACGCAATTACCAGCATCTATATTTGTTAATAGTTAAAGTGTGGAGACTACTAATTTTCAATGTTACCCAATAAATTACTAATAAAGGAATCGTTTAAAATAGAGCTTCATCACTAATGACTCTAAAAGTTATTTATTTATTTTAATTAGTTTTTCAAATACGTAGTCCATAAGTAAAGAATATCAATCATGCAGTTCAAATAGTGTTTACATGAAAATAATAATAATAATAATAAATTTTCATGTTTCATTTCCTGATTATACTGGTCAAGAAGGTTATCACATGAATCCGAATAGTGTTCTAAGCTAAGTCGAGGGTGCTAAATTCGAAAATGAAATCGGTTTGTGTCTGCCTGGGTCAGTTTCCTTGTGACATTGTACCCCCTCCTTACAGAAATTCTTGAAAATCGGTAAAAACGCCATTGAAAATGGTTTATTCTTCCATTGCGAAATATAAGTAACTTACAGAATTATTGATTGAAATAAAGTTGAACGAAAGTGAGATAAAATCGAGAAAAGTGCAAGGAATTCTGATGCATGCCCCTGAAGTCAAGGAATATACTCTAGAAAATGAGCGACGTTTGGAAACATTACTGATTTTTCATATTCAATCACATAGAATTAGTTGTGATTCTTGCCACCTGTGTCTTAGCATTGTGAGTTCTGATAGCATGGGAAGTGGTTGCATGTTGTTCCAGATTACTGAAATTTGAGTGTTGTGGTCATTCAGAAGAAGAAAATGTCTCGTACCTGTGTCAATAATGCAAATTCTTTTTGCTATATCTGTGAAGAGGTGATTCTCTAGTCGCAAAAACGACAATTGATCCAGCTTGTAAAGAAGTGCTATGAACTTTGTTTCGGATGTAAGTTTGGGCACCAAGACAGGAAATGCCTCTCCCCCCATATGCTGATTAACATTTATTAGACTTCTGACAGGCTGTGCAAAAGATTCACGACATATGCAGTTCGCTGTTCCCATGATTTGGCGGGAAACCAACAGATTACACAACAGTGTTATTTTTGTCTAACAAAAATAGCTGGAATCACGTTCAAGGAAGGTGACGTGATTTTTTGTAACAATATCGAATCCTTCATGGGGACTGTTGGTCATACATACAATGTAAATAAGTGGTGTCTGTTCATAGATTCTAGTAAATTCAATCTCAAAGCAGTTCTTCTCTATAAACGGGAACAAATTTCCTTCTATTCTCATTGCTCCCGTAGTTAACATTAAGGAGACTTCTGAGACTTTAAAACTACTTCTCCCTCTTCTCCAATATAACAAATACAAATGGAATTACTGTGGAAATCTAAAGATAATTGCTATTGTGCTTGGCATCCAGCCGGGGTACAAAAAGCACTGCTGCTTTCTATGCGAGTCAGACAGCAGGGACACTATCATGAATCACTATTGTGAAAAAAATCACTATTGTGAAAAAAAATGACATGCTCGCAATAATCTGCTGCCTGGACATAAAATGTGGTGAACACGCCTGTTGTTGAACCTGAAAATTTGTATTTACCTCCAGTGCATATTACATTAAGACGTATCAAATCTTTGAGAAAGGTATGGACCAAACATTACGTGCATTCATGTACTTGCAACAGAAGTTTCCAAAGATCTGTGAAGCTAAAATAAAGGAAGGAATATCTGAATGACCGCAAATTTGAGAATTAATGAATGATGAGAAGTTTGTTGTCTTGTTGAGTGATGTTGAGAAAATGGCATGGCTCTCCTTTGTGAGTGCGTGCAAGAATTTTTAGGAAACTATAAGGTAGAAAATTATGGTAATATTGTACATGAACTAGTGAGATTACCGTATGGGATGTAACATGTCACATAAACCGCATTTCCTGAATGACCATTTGCACTTCTACCCGGATAACAATGTGCCATTAGTGACGAACATGGTGAACGCTTTCACGTCGATATTTCTCAAATGGAAAAGCGTTAGCAAGAGAAGTGAAGTGAAGCAATGTTGTCTGACTATTGCTGGACCTAACGACGAGACTTTTCTGAGGCAAAATTTCACAGGAAATCGGTTAGAAAACATTTCAGGTAAGCTTCTTAATTTTTACTTATTTTTATGCCGCTCATTCCTTCCATTCCTTTCTTTACTATGCCGATTTTTAAAGACTTTACGTAAGAAACTACTGTTGCAAGACTATGTTTCTTATAGCAAATATATATAATACGTAAGCTACTATACGCATGCATAAAAACGATTTTCACAGGAAAACTGAGGCCGATGGAGAAATTCTACAATTTGATCTGGATTCAGGACCAAATTATCTCACAGAAACAGTTTGCTTTGTTCTTGTGACAGAAACTTTATTATTTATTTATAACCGTTACCAGGTTATATAAGTAATTTTTAGAATACACTGTATATTTTTGGAAGATCAGAAACCATTTTTCGATTTATATTTTATTCTTTCTAAGAAAATCATTTCATTTGTTTGATCGTAACGCCTAACAACTTGACTTTTTCTCACAAACTAGAACAATAGAACCTTTTATCGTTCACCAATACATATACACGAAACGTTCTTTCACAGTGAGAAGATTTTAGTGAGTTACAAAGACAACATTCATTTTGTAAAATACATGCGTGAGAACAGTATTTTGTCTTCTGAACCCTTTGTGTTTCTTCCTTACACATTAATATGCAAAGACTACGTTATATGATTGTTTGGAACTAAATTAAGTGCTTTCTTCAGTTACTTATGGAAATACTAGCATGAGAAGTACACTGAAGTTAAACTGTCGCCAACCATGGGCGGCGATTAGGGGGGGCAAAAGGGGGCAGTTGCCACCCCACTTTTTTGAAATGACCCATTAATGTATATAATTTCATTTGGAAATATACAGTTTTTGTATGTATTAATGGTTCATAGAATAAAAATGGTGCCATAAAATATTTGCCGTTCCGTGAGTACGTATTGGTTGTCTTCCCGTACAGTGAAGAAAGCTACATGAATTGCGTTTTAATTGCCACGAAAAATGACCCAAAACTTAACCTATTAGAGTGCCACAATTCGAGTGTACTTTCATTTCTTCTTACAAGGGCTCGATATGTTAGTCAGTCGCTTTAGAACTAATTGAGATAATATTTCGCAAAAAAAAAAAAAAAAAAAAAAGTTCTTCACAAGCAGTGTTTTTTTCAGAAACAATATTCCGGGGCGCACACTCAGTATTCCGGGGGGAACACTGCAGGTACTAATCTATTTATTATTATATTATAGACGTATTATTTTGGTCTCCTTCGGGGGGTGGGATACTCTCAGAGCGTCGGGGGGCAGTGCCTCCCAAAAGCATGTCTGGAAGAAACGCTGTTCGCAAATTATTCTTTAATTGCACAAAAATCGACTGTTCCTAAAATGTCTTTTCTTCTTTCTAATGGTAAGGAATATTTTGATTTTATTTTACTTTATTTTATTTTATTTATTTTATTTTTTTTGAGTTTAACATCCCGTTCAGCAGTGAGGCTATATGAGACGTGGGCCTACTGATTAACGTGGAATACAAACCATATGAGCTCTCGCCAGGAATCGAACCCGGGTCACCCGTCAAAGGCGCGGCATTGTTTTGCAGTGTAATATATGAATTTAGGGGTATACATACTGTATACAATTTTGTATATACAATTAAATTTAGTGAATTCAACATAATTCTAGATTTTAGGATTATTTTGCATAACTGGAGTGTGGAGTGTATTGTATTGTTGAGTATTGATGTATTCCAAGAAAGTGAAAATTGTACCTAATGGCAACGAACATATTTCGGGAAGCTGCAAAAGTATTTCTTTAAATGTCGCAGCATATGCCTGTAGTATTTTCTGTTTTTCTAAGAGTAATAACATGTAATAACATGCATGGAATTAAAAATATAAGTTGTTCATTAATTCCCAGTTTTAATATAACTTTTGCGAAACAAGCCACATTTTTCAATACCCTGGAAAGGTAGCGTACGTAAAATTTACGTGTAGGTAGAGAATAATAGCCTCTCCTTTCCCCTCCCCTCGTTTCCATACCTCCGCACGCCAGCAGTGCTTACTTGTGTTAGTTGCCGACTAGTTGGCGTCGGGTGTAAGAGGTCTCCGCGTTCTTTGTTCTGGGCGACTTTCTTTTTCTAAAACCTACACGTCAGTTTGACGTGTCGCTACCTTTAACCGCCTTTTTCGTACACGTAGATCTGACGTGTTGCTACCTTTAACGGGTGTTTTGTTGAATGCTTTGGTTCACTTTCGATCGTTTTCTGGGTGATGGCAGACACTTCAATGACGAGAATAATGACAAACGTTTTGGACAATGAAGATGCAATATTGGCTGCTCTCGAAGAGGAAGAAATTTCCGAAAATCTGGAAGAAGATAATTTAGAAGTTGAAGTCCATTCGGATTCTGATGAAAGCTGTTACGATAGTGATGCTGACCCCGAATACACACCGGAAGAGGACGACTTAGATTGTGTAGAAGCAGTGAAGAACATTGAAATTTCTACTGTTCCAACTCAGCCTCGGAAAAAGAAAAAAGACAATGTTCTGAACGAAAGTAAAAGAAACAAAGACGAATGTTCCAACAATGTTGAGGGAAGATCTGCTGGAAGTGTTATCAAAGTACAAGAAGAAACATTGAAAAGCAAGAATGGGTTTGTTTGGAACACGTCATGCCTAAAGAACAAGGGGAAGACACCGTCCAAAAATGTTATTCATATACGGCCAGGACCCACAGCATCAAATAATTCCCGTGAAGCCACATCTTCTCTTGAATGTTTTGAACTATTTTTTTGTGACGAAATTCTTGCGATTATTCTCCAATACACCAATGAAGAAATTGAGCAACAACGGAAGAAGTACAAAAGACCTGAAGGAAGCGTGAGGCATGTTTGCATGGAAGAGCTTCGAGCACTCTTGGGGATATTAATTTTATCTGCTGCCCTGAAAGACAATCATCTGCCCACTGAAAAGATGTTTGATACGACCCTATGTGGAGATCGCTACAAGGCAACCATGTCGGAAAGGAGATTTAAGTTCTTGATAAACTGTCTCAGATTTGATAATAAAGAAACGAGAGAAGTAAGGAAAAAAGAAGAGAGACTGGCCGCCATATCTGATATTTGGAATATGTTTTTGCAAAGATGTCGAGATAATTACAAGGCTGGATCATACTTAGCCATTGATGAGCAACTTGTTGGATTTCGGGGTAAATGCCCTTTTCGAATGTACATTCCTTCAAAGCCCAACAAGTATGGTATTAAAATTTTGGTTATGTGTGACAATGCAACCAAATATATGGTTGATGCAAAAGTTTATTTGGGGAAAGGGACAGTGCCGCCAAAAACTCCTGCTGCAAACTATTTTGTGAATGACTTGGTGAAAACCATTCAAAATTCAAACCGAAACATTACCATGGACAACTGGTTCTCTAGCATCCCACTGCTCAAAGAACTTCTCCAAAAGAAATTGACTGCAGTTGCAACTGTGAAGAGAAACAAACCAGAATTACCAGAAGAATTCACAGACAAGAAATTTCAGAATAGGCAAGAAGGATCTTCAATGTTTCTATTTGATGAAGATGTAACAGCAGTCTCCTATAAACCAAACTCGAAGAAGGTGGTGTGCTTATTGAGCACAATGCATGATGACGCCACTCTGAACGATCGCACAGGAAAGCCAGAGATCGTAATGACCTATAATGCAACAAAAGGTGCGGTTGACACCATGGACCAAATGTGTCAAAACATAAACTGTGGTTGTAAGACACAAAGGTGGCCTCTCTGTTTCTTCTATAATATGATAAACATCTCTCTGATAAATGGATATGTAATTTATCTTCACAACCATTTCAGAAGGAGTGGAGCGAATTCCAAACCAATGTCAAGGCAGGACTTTTGTATAGACCTGCACAAACAGTTAACAAGACCATGGCAAGAGGAACGACTGAAAGAAAGGACACTGAGTCGAGACTTGAGGATGACAATTGAGAAGGTTGTTGGAGACTATAGGAAATTACAGAAATCGCAACCAACAGCTGACCAAAGAGGAGCAAGAAAGTACTGTGCCTTTTGTGATGTAAGGAAAAGAAGAATGACGAATACTCACTGCGAATGTGGAAAAGCGATATGTGGGGAGCACCAGAAAAAAGTTTGCCCTGACTGCACCTAAATGCCAATGTGTTACATTGCTGTCCTTGTTTTCATTATACTTATTCAACATTGTATCCAAGGAGTAGATTTTTATAATTGTAAAATATATACATAGTAATTGTAAAACGCATACGGTAATTTTTTTTTTTTAAAAAAAGCACATTTGTAATTTCTTTTATATACGGTAAAATAAATAGACCTACTTATTAGATAGCCATTTGTGGAAACAAAACTATTCTTGTAATAGCAGAAAGTGTCCTGTTTAAGATAAATAAAAAATAAAATATTTTAATAAAAACAAAATGATAAATAAAATAAATGTATACATTAAACATCACTCTTTTGACCAGCGTTATGACCTACACGTCAATTTGACGTGTCGCTACCTTTAACGTACATATTGAGAACGCTACCTTTCTAGGGTTAACGTGGAATACAAACCATATGAGCTCTCGCCAGGAATCGAACCCGGGTCACCCGTCAAAGGCGCGGCATTGTTTTGCAGTGTAATATATGAATTTAGGGGTATACATACTGTATACAATTTTGTATATACAATTAAATTTAGTGAATTCAACATAATTCTAGATTTTAGGATTATTTTGCATAACTGGAGTGTGGAGTGTATTGTATTGTTGAGTATTGATGTATTCCAAGAAAGTGAAAATTGTACCTAATGGCAACGAACATATTTCGGGAAGCTGCAAAAGTATTTCTTTAAATGTCGCAGCATATGCCTGTAGTATTTTCTGTTTTTCTAAGAGTAATAACATGTAATAACATGCATGGAATTAAAAATATAAGTTGTTCATTAATTCCCAGTTTTAATATAACTTTTGCGAAACAAGCCACATTTTTCAATACTGTTCGATTAATATTATCCTTTCTGTTTGTTTTGCGAATTTGTTATCAAATAAGCCTCTAATCTGACCACACAATTTTCCAGACAGAATTTTAAGATTTCATGAGCAAGGAATCAAATCTCTTCTTACACCTTCGTTGTTTAAGAGTACAAGGGGCTAGTACCTACTTGCGTTGCTCTTGTCAATTTACTTAGTAAAATATGAAACACGATATACGGTATTTTAACTGAACAATACATTATCCTAATAATTATACAACCTTTCGTCAAACAAAATGTTAGAAGCAACCAAAAAACTAACATTGATATACAAATATTGAGATCATGTCTTGCCCCCCCACTTTTGACGTCCAACCGCCGCCACTGTCGCCAACCATTAAATCTCAACCCGTTCTTATCTCGAAGTTCTCACGTTCGAACTATTCTCGTCTTCTTATACATTGTGGCCAGCGAATTGTGAATTAAATCAAATTCTTTGAACATTTAATTTTCATATCCATATATAATTTTCATATCCATAGCTTAAACCATATTACATTTTAAAATAAACTACCGACGTTGATCAGTTGATCAGCCCAGCTCTTACCCCGAGTATCTCAACTCAGAGAGTTTCTCTCCATGTGTTGATGCAGCCACACGCTAGTTTTGATTCGTGATACAGTGAAGCAAACGGGCACAAGTTAAATACTTTGTCAGCGACTAGCCCCATTAGGTAATTGCCCCGGCCTTTTGACCTTGTGTGTATAGATAGTTATTGGGTCCTTATAAACTCTTTGGATCTTCACGCTGCGCCTGCAAACGTTTATTCCATGTATACACCATCGAAATTTTTGTTGAATCATCATCGCAGCAGCCTGGAACTACTCCCCGTGTTACCATACCGTGTTATCCCCAATGTGCATCATTTATTATTGTGAGAGAAGAACTAATGGTGATCTCTAAAATATAAAATTTCATTCGTGTATACAGTATATGTGATAAAGATTTTAAAAAGGCTATGGTGTATTGAAATGTGAAGTGTAATTTTTGTGTTTATTGAAGTAGCGAGATATCCACATTTATATCTGTGTTTCGTGTTGTGATTATTTCCTTCTGCTTTATTTTTTATACATTTAGAATAGCGCATCCAATAAATAAATATATTATTATTTTATTTAATGTGTTTTCGTCTCATGTGTTCATATTGTTTTTGTGTATCACGGTCTAAGCAATTGTGTGGATGTTCGTGAGGATTATGAGACGAGACATCCAAACCTCTTGGTGCTTTATGCTCATCTCGTTGTCGAGCCCTGAGAACGATGCGGGAAAAGTTCTGTAATTCCTGTTTGGAAATGTTCTTCAATGTCTGAACCAGGTAAGCTAGGCTGCTTTGAAAATATACATTGATTGGTCGATGAAAGCAGGCCCGGAAAGTGGTTACATATTTATTTATTTATTTGTATACGTGTTATAATGGAATTTATATAATGAATGTGGTTGCAAGGTTGTCCAACTTGTAATTATATTGCATAACTAGCCTACTATTTCTAATCAGGAGTTATCAAATATGTAATATATTCTCTTTCTATAACAGCTAAAACATTTAGTTTTGTTATTGTTATTTTTATTACTAGTAGTAATAGCAATTAGTAATGAAGAAGTATGGAGACATTTCAGAAATAATTTCACACGACTGCAGAACTCCATCATGTCTACATAGATATATGATTCACCATGAGAGACTCAGGTTCGATTCCAAGTAGAAGTTCATGTGGTGCGGATCACGTTAATCTGCAGGTCCACGTCTCATGTATCTCCGGTGCTGAAAAGGACGCTAAACTCCAAATCAACGAACCAAATTAACTACAAGACCGGAAATTTTAAAATAATAATAATAATAAAATTCATAGAAGATGAAGGCTTCTTTCGGGAAGAGAGAAGGTTTTAAATAATTTTATTTATATTCCCCCACATAGAATCGATATAAAAGTTCGCTTAGTATAAGAGTCTTTACGATAGAAGATATGAAGAGCTTTATGAAACAAAAATACCTAGAAAGTATATGCCTATATATGGTAACGTTGTTCCATTAGCACCATACGATTGAGGAAAATCCTGAAAACGAAAAAAAAAAAAAAAACACTGGATTGGTGTGGTATGGAATAAAACTCAATGCTGTTCTTTTCATTTTTGAGCGGTAAATCTTAATCCCTTTTCAGCCAAAGACTTAGTAAAATGTGTAGAATGGTGTTCCAAAAATTTGAATTAGTGATGAGCAAATGCAAGACCAAGACCAAGCCCGGGATGGTCTTGGTGCTTGGCCTTCGTCTTGCACATTCAGTCTTGGTCTTGGTCTTGCACTGGAACCCTTGGTCTTGGTTTTGCACACCCAGTCTTGGTCTTGCATGCAAGAGTCTTGCAAAAACTGCACGACCAAGACTCTTGCGCTCATCACTAATTTGAATTCCTGTCACAGTGAAGCAACGACATTAAGGAACATGTTTAGTTTTAAAGCTGTTCTTTTCTTTGTTTGACAAAGATGAATAAAGATCTGAGATGAACAGAAACTGTTTAAGAAATTTGAAAAATGGCTTACAAAGCCGTGAAAAATAATGTATTATTATTATTATTATTATTATTATTATTATTATTATTATTATTATTATTATTATTATTATTATTATTATTATTATGACTATTCAGTTAGTTGTAGTATGTTTTGAGATGACATCGATAAGAAAATTGTTTGTGCGTGTGTGTAATGTTCGAAGGAATTTCAAATATTCACATATTTTTGTTTTTAAAGATACCTTAATATAACACTAAAATGTTTGCTATTTTATCCATTTTATTACGAAAGAATTTAACTACTTATCAACAGAATAGTATCTTTAACTAGTAAAGAAAGGAATCTTCGGATTAAAGGGATCGATTTACAGTGAGAAAATTGATCGTAAGTACGATTAGGGGTATCATGTGTCTGAGTACAGTGACAAGTAAAATTTAAGAAAAAAGAACTCTGACGAAACTAATTTATCGCCCTTTGTTTCGAACTGATGATACGAAACAAGTTTTGTACTTTGTAAACAAAAGGGGAAATGATAAAGAAAGCCTACACACCTAAAACTAGATCCGATTTAAACTATTTGCTGAGCAAAACAATACGTTTATACGCCAACTATCCACCTTGACTTCATCAGAAACTATCTAATAAAATCAAGTGCTAAGATAGTGTTTGATGAAGGCAAAGTAGATATGTATTTAACAAAACTGTTACACGTTAATAATTTTTACAATAACTTATTGTTTTGCTCTGCTAGTGGTTTAAATCGGATTTAAGTGTACTAAAAAGCAAGGCTTGCATAGTGGAAAAAATCTAAAATTCGGTCTTAAAAAAGCGGTAAATTGAAGACTACCCTTTTATTAGTATAACCCACACATCATTTACGAGGCTTGACATTTAAGTAGTATCGTTTTGAAATTTTGCCTCTGCGGAGCTCCTGTCATCATCCAGCACGTGTGCACTGTGTACAGTGGGGGACACTTCTAAATGGTACAGCCATATGGAGGCTAAGGTGCTCCACCAGTTGAGTCCGAAGCATTTGCTGGGGGATATGCAACCAAATTAGCTTTAAAAGAAGCCGGGTGGCTTAATCGCCAGGAACTGAAAATTTCCGTACACTTGGGCGAAATTCCCACTACTGTCTACAGTATCATTTCTCCAAAATGAAATAAATCTTAGACGTGTAGTTCTTAAGGCAAACATATTACTTGATATTTGTCCTATTTGAGACGACAAATTGAAACACAAAATGAAAGTCCAATCCTGTTGCTGTTGGAATGAACTCTCTTTAAGTCGTTTGATCTGAAATGACTTTGCAGAAACTGAATAAATAATCTGTCACTTCAGGGGGGGGGGGTAGGAAGAGCGAATGCTCCCCTTCTACAGTATGATAACATATACTTTTAATCAAATGCTTAGCGAGAGTGAGTCCATTGGAATAGCTCTTTTATGATTTGAAATCTTGCTCCCAAGTCATCTTTTGTCATAACTGACAACATAGGAGAACGGGAGATGCAAATATGATGAAGGAGAAAAACACTCACATGTGCAAATTCAGAATTGGAGACAAAATGATCGGATAGCATCCATATTTTGTCGAAAATTTTGTTTTTGTAAGTAGACATGTAAAAACTCGCCCGAACCTGAGAGCATTCCATTATCAATTGTTGAATTCAAGTGGAGAACTCAGTTGAGAGCACCAGATGATTAGGGAGGGAGAGAAACATCTTAAGATATGGGGAACGAACAATGGAAAAAATACCAACTTTCCACGAGCGGACTCGAACCCTCAACCCCATGATTATCAACCCACGCCTCAGCTCACTCATCTACGGAGACACACAGGATGACAGACAGTCATACGTCAGGAAAAAACGTACGTTATGACCAGTGATTTATTTGTAAGAGGAAGCTAGAGAAATTCCCCGTCTCTAGTTTTTCTTTCCTTCGCACTAACTTAATTACTGTTGTCCCAGCCTGAGAAGAATATTTTCCATCTCTCTAGAAAATTTCCTAAAAATTTGCATACACTTTTAGCAACACACAACATTTATTCATCGATGTTCTGCATAATTATACTTATACAAACGAATTATTTCCAATTCTATGAATTCCCGTACCAAGTAAACAGAAGTACTGAGTATGAAATTCTATATCTCGCGAATAGTTTTGCCGAAAATACCTAAACTAATTTTTCTATTGGGAACAGGGAGAAGCACACACGCAGGGCTTAGGAAGCAGATTGCGCCCATAAGATTTGTTTTGGTCAGTAAGGGACATACATTTACATTCAAATGGCAAAATCACACGTTTAATTATACCATAACTTTATTTTTAAGAGCGCCAAATGCGTAGAACGAAGGCATTCTTCTTGGCTTGGAAGAATAAAATTATGGCTGAAAGTGGAAGTAAACAGACTGATTATGATCAGGAACAGTGGATGCTACCAAGCAGTGGCGTAGCCAGGAGGTTTGGAACGCCCGACATTTGTAGAAGTTGTTAATATAAGGCCTAAGATTGCGGTTTTATTTAAACTTTCCCGGGGTGAACCCCCAGACACATCCCAAACGAACATTTAGCCAGCGGTCCTCCTGAAATCAAATCCTGGCTACGCCCCTGCTACCAAGTGATGTATTCTCTGTCACATAAGAAAATGCATGTTTTCCGTGGGATACTATCTTTTCCCCATTACTATTAGAATGAAATCGCTACACATTCCTTGCTACCATAAAACTTTTAAATGTTTTAAAAGTTTTTAAAGTTGAATCCCTAACCAAATGATAACTACATGATCTATCTCTTTGCAGTTCACCCAAGACACTATAGAAATATCGTAAAACTTAATAAAAGGAAAAAAAAAGTTCTTTCACAGCGTGAAGCTTACGATTATTGTCATATATTTATAGCGTAGATGTTTCGTGTACCTTATTCCGTAGCTCATTGGATCCGTGCAGACTTCCTATTTCCGCGACCCGTGTTCGAATCTTCGTGTCGCTATTTTTTCTTTTTATTTTATTATTGATCAGGTATGCTGCAAGTATTTATTTATTTTTTTCTTGTCAAGCGGAAAAATGAAGTAGAATTTTACAAGGGTAAAACTCTAGATTTGACTGTTAATAAAAACTATGAATAAGATTACAGCTCAAAATAAATTGAATATGGTCAAGGAAATGGATTTCAGCAGTTTTGTGTGTGATCAGCACATTGACTTCCATCATCCCTATTTCTGGAACTAAATATCACTAATTATGTTTTTTTCGTTTTTATATAAAATTCTCATCTTTTAGTCCTTAACAAAACAGATTATTGTTCAAACTGTCACTGTGGGATTACATTTCATTATATTTTGGTCTAGGAATTAATTCGTGCGGGTGGACAAGAGATGGCGCAACGAACGGAGCGTCCCACAGTTCCGTGTATCCACACATGTGTTGCAAACCCCTGTCATCGCGTATCGTTCGTAGTATAGGGCAGTGGATTAAAGCTTCAACAACACCAGTTTGTAGTTAAGTGAACATGGCGCAATTTGTGCCTGATAAAGTGTTTTTGCGGGGTGTCCTGCTGCATTACTTTAACATGCAGAAAAGTGCGACTGAAAGTCATCGTATTTTGGTGGAAGTGTATGGTGACCATGCTCTAGCTGAGCGAACGTGTCAGAAATGGTTTGCACGGTTTAGAAGTGGTGATTTCGGCTTGGCAGACCAAGAGCGAGCTGGACAGCCAAAAAAATTTCAAGACGAAGAATTGACAGCATTGCTCGAGCAGGATTCGTGTCAAACGCAGGAACAACTTGCAGCAGCATTAGGCGTTGATCAAACAACAGTCTCCAAACGCTTGAAAGCCATGGGAATGATTCAAAAGATGTCACATTGGGTTCCACATGAATTGAAAGACAGAGACGTTGAAAGACGAAAAACCATTTGCGAATTGCTGCTTCAACTACAGAGCAGAAAGGGGTTTCTGCATCGAATTATTACGGGTGATGAGAAGTGGATCCATTACGAGAACCCTAAACGAAAAAAGGCCAGGGTGAAACCAGGTGAACCAGGTCCATCACAACCAAAACGAGATATTCACTGTGCAAAGGTTATGCTGTGCATATGGTGGGATATGAAAGGTGTGGTGTACTATGAGCTGCTGCAACCGGGTGAAACTATGAATGGAGAACGTTATCGACGACAATTAATGCGTTTGAAGCAAGCTCTGGCCAGAACACGACCAGAATGGGAGAACAGACATGATAAACTTATTGTTCAACATGATAACGCTCGCCCACATGTCGCAAAACCGGTCAAAACCTATTTAGAAAATGTCGGATGGGAAGTTTTACCCCACCCGCCGTATTCACCAGACGTTGCTCCTTCGGACTACTACTTGTTCGATTGCATGAACAACGATTTGATTGGACAGCGGTTTACTTCTTCAGAAGATATCGAAACATGGGTCTCTGACTGGATCGCTTCCAAGGATGAGGACTTCTTTCGCTACGGAATCCGTACATTGCCTGACAGATGGGCGAAAGTGGTGCCTAGCGATGGATAATATTTTTCTTAAGGTATTTATGTATTTTGTGTTTGTACTACAGCTTCAATGTGTGCGTACCAACCGCACGAATTAATTCCTAGACCAAATATAATGAAATGAATATATATATATATATATATATATATATATATATATATATATATATATATATATACCTAACAATATCGAAAACAATATGACAAATATTATGAACAATTTTATAATGGAACTAAGCAATGTTTTATAATACAATAAACTGAATGAAATGCAGGGTATTTGAAGTTAGCGATAATATTGCCAGTAGATTCTGAAATGCAAGTTTCTTGAACATATATGGACACTTCACCTTGAAATATACACATTGAATTTGATTCTCGGTAGAATCTTAAATATGTTAAGAACTTTAAACCTGGAATAACGCAACGCAAGTTTGAATCCCATGGTTGTAATATGTCGTTACAAACTCACTCTTTTTATATAAATCAACTAGTCTAAAGCCGAATATTTGATCAAAAAGTATTTTCTCCTTTGCGTATATTTCAGGGAGAAAATTTAACGTCAACTTTTTATTAGCAAATGTAGCAACTGATCAAATTGAATAATGCTAAAAATAGCCTACTTCGCTTGCTAGAACTTATGTTTGGTAGAAGTTCATACATCAAATCTTTTTTTTTCTTGTTTGTTTGTTTCTTTTTTTCTTAGGTTTCTGAATACTTCTGAAGATTTTAATAGAATGCTTGTAATTATACATTTATGGTTGCTCTATTTGATACGAAAAAAAAATTATTATGAAGAAAATGGTCTGCAGAGCTCTTTGTAGAATGTCTTATTAGTTGTAGTAGTTGCTTCTACTTTAGCGTCCCATTCAGCAGCGAGGCTATATGAGACATGGACTTACAGCTTAACGTGGGATCCGAAACCATAGGCTTCTACTGAGAATCGAGCTCCTTTTTTAGGAAAAAAAATCTAACCACAGTCAGTTCCTACCCGTTGGGGTTAGAACATACCCTATTATTATACTGGTATTTTGAAGCAGTGATAATTGGTTACGAATTTCGTGACCTGGAAGCAATCACACTCGTGTCCTGGAATGACCGGAACAAACCTGGAGACGACGACACGTCGTCATACGCACGATGAATTTGTATGATAATGTTAAATATTAAAGTTAATACATCATTTTTATATCAATAAATAACTTAAATAAAAAAGACAGTAAGAATACTATTAACGTATATCTACATAGTACATAAATGAAAAATGCGTTGTCTATCATAACGAAAAATGGGTGAACCGTTTGAAATGAATTTTATTGGCATAGTTAACCTCTAGCTTGGACTAGGTTGTTGAGATGTTGCTCGGGAGAGTACTCCCGCAAGTAGTAACTAAATACACGATTCTGGTTGGCGTTATCCATATCTTGCTACGTAGCTTATACCTATGTATATAACAGAAATCATACGCTTGTTGCTATCGGTCCCCGTGGTCGTGCGCGCTAGTGTTGTAGGTTGGTAACAAGAATTGTTTTTGGCGTGAGTTCAAACCTGGCCGAAGGAAATTTTTTCTATTTTTTTAAATCGTTCATAACACGTTTTTTTCAATAAAATTTGTCGTGTAGAATGTATGGAGTGGGGAACGGGGGTAATTGCTACAAGATCCTAATTAAATGGTCAAAGCAAGGAAGTAATTTAACTGTTTACAATGAATTTTGAACATACGTAGTTAACACGTGGATTGACTGGGATAGCTTTTATGATTCACTGTTTTTCTGGGGGGAGGAAAGGGGCTTAAATACTTCCCAAATAACATTTTCGTACACTTATTCTTCTCGTGTGGAGAATGGAAATTGTAATTAGTTGGTTGATAATTTTTAAATTGATGTGAACAGTGAAAATGTGCTTTGAAAATCCAGACGAATGCAACTATGTGTCTAATTATTTTTACATATTTCTTTTTAAGCCCTGGGTTTACAGTTATACTCAGTCAATAATTTAAAATTAATTGTTGATTCTATTTCATGAGTTTTAGAATATATTTAACTACTTTGCCAAGCTTATATTAGGAACCCATAGGCCCAATTTTTAGAAGATAAAAGTCTGAAATTTAATTATAAATCATGATGCTTCAACGAGAGATCAACTTTTATATCCAGCATTGTGATTCTCATTGTGGCTTTTTTAATTGCAAGGCATCCTGGATCACACCAATCACTTTCTCATAATCTTATGAACTCTAAGACTGATGGGTTGGATGGTTAGAAGTTTAACTTAATTTGCAGCACCGAGACTATATGAGACATGGGCCTACAGCCTAACGTGTTGTCCCAAACCAGATAAACTCACACTGGAAATCGAACGCAGGTCTTCCGCACCGAACACGAAGACAGAGTGTACTTCCATTTTTTCATTTACCGTTGCATAATCATAAAATGTTACATTTCCTCTGGATCTAACACGAACTTTTCCAGGTATAATACAAGGTTCCAGGACACATACGGCCTTTAATGATAATAACGCTAGTTTATTAATTATATTTTGGTTAAATACAGGACATGGTTTATTTTTCCAACATGTTTAAAGATCTAATAGACTGACGCGGATAGCTCATATTTTTTTTTCTTTCCTCTCTCTGTTTTCACAGACAGACCAACATTTCATTGACAAAATGTGTCAGAACTTAGTAGAAGAAACAAAGTGCCTTCACTTCACAGGTAAACCACGCATTTCAAACGACCTTCAGGCGATATTGCTTTGCCTTTCTTTGCCTATAGCGTTTAGTGATGACTCATTGAATAAGTAGTTGCTTACTACTGAAGGAAATTTCATTGGGTCAACAGCAGGGTGGATTGATTTAAATCAGTCTGTTTTTAATCAATATTTAAATCACTTGATGTTTTGAATAAAAGTCGTTGGTTTAAATCAAAATCCCAAATAAATTAATTTAAAGTGAATATAAGTAAAATCCCGTTTCTGTTCTGTTATTTCGATTATGGAAGATAATAATAAAATACAATGAGACTCAAATTATGTAAGCACAATATGAAAACGAGTATCATGCAGAGGATGATTAGAGAAAATCCCGTTTTGAACGGGTAACGGCTGGATCCTGCTTTCTTCTCTTTGTAACACAGGGTTTTTAAATCGTTAAAACTATTCCAACGGAGAAATCATCATGAAAATTTAAGACGAAAGTTCTTATGTGTCCACGTCTATTTGTTTATTTTCAGGTAATAGGGTCGTATTTAGGAAAGCTCGATCCCCTCTGCGAAAAAAAAATAATAGATTTTAAAACTTCAGTCGAAATTTATGTACTAAATACATAGAAGTTATTTGGGATCGTAATACGGCAAATTTTGGATGCGTTAAAATATTGAATAATACTTTTGATAAAGTGAATACTTTCAAATATCTAAGATCAATATTAACAGACGAAAACGATGTTCACGAAGAAATAAAATGTCGAATAAAAGCAGGGAATTCGTGTTATTATTTAGTTCAAAATCTCTTGTCGTCGCAAATTCTGTCGAGAAATTTGAAGCTTAAAATATATAAAACGATAATCATGCCTGTTGTTCTGTATGGTTGCGAAACATGGTCGCTTGTTATGAGGGAAGAGCACAGACTGAAAGAATTTTAGAACAAGATCCTCAGGCGAATATTCGGACCCAAAAGATCAAATTTGAAGAAATCAGATGGAGACACTTGTGAAACACGAAAGACTTATTTTACGTATCCAATATCTATATACAATTTCATTCGCTTCGGTCCACACCTTCCGCCACTCAACGCCTCGGTCCGCGCAACAGTTTTTTTTCTTTTCAGGAAAATACAATATCTGTGCACAATTTCATTCACTTAGGTCCACTTCTTCTTGGCTTTTGGGCGTCAACTTTCAAAAGTTTGGGTGGGAGTTTTTGCACCCTATAACCCTTTTTTCGCAGAAAATAAAAAACTCGTGTTCATTTATTTTTGCGTATTGTCCATACACAAAGTTTCGGTGCAATTCTTCATGTAAATTTAGGCACTTCTGACATACTGTTACTAGCACTTTTGATATTTCATGAGCAAAGGTTTGGAGGGGTCCGCGCCTCACCCAATCATTCTTTCTAGAAAAACACGAAACCCGTATTCCCTCATTTTTCGTCTACAATATTTGTGCACGATTTCATTCATTTCGGTCCACTTCTTCTTGCCTTTCGGGCGCCAACTTTCAAAAGTTTGGGTGGGGGCTTTTGCCCCCTAAAACCGTTTTTTTTCCGCAGAAAATAAAAAACACGTATTTATTTATTTTATGTGTAGTATCTGCCTGCCAATTTTTTTATCAAAATTGGAGTGTTACACTTGGGAAGTGTTACTTGTGTAGCTTCTTATTTCTAAAGGAAATTTTGAAATAGAGATATATTCCGCAATTTTCTTTTCGATAAAACAAATATATGCTGAGATATTCAGAAAAGACGTAAACGCCTGAAAACTAAATGGCCACCTTTCTTTGCTTTCATTAATAATTTTACAAAAATACAGTTTTAGCTTCGCAGAAATACAGTTCTAGCTTCGTTGGTTAAGGAATTCACCTCCCAAAATGATAAACAACTTCTTTGAAGAGCATACTCCCTCTTCATTTGCGGACAACATTACCTCCGCATGGTCATGTGAATCTTGTATTTGGTTTGAGACTTTGCAATGGATATCTTAAATGTACTGTGCTGTACCGAGAAAATTAATATGAAAGCAAAACTATATACTATATTTGCATAAGGAGTAATAATGAAATAAAAATACAAGACAAGTTAACAATTCTGGTTTGCCATACAACTCACTAATTATGTAGAAACGTCTGCCGAAGTTACACGCTATCAAAAGTCTACGAATAGGAACCAGACTTGTGGTTAACCTGAAAAGATACGTATATTCTACACGAAATGTTCTAACTTTCATCTTATATTTGTCAATCACTTTTCACAATGTTGCAGCCAAGAATGTGACTGTTTAAGAGTATTATCTTTGGACTAAGAATATATTTCACACATGTGTATTTTTCTATTCTCAGTATTTCTTCAAATATACTTGACACATAATTTTCCACTTTTCTAACACAAGGGTTTGAATACCTAATATTTAACTTACTCAAATTTAAACTACATTAATTTTAGTTACCGCTACTTATTTCAGAACTATTTCATTCACAACATGTAAATTTTAGATGTCATGTTAGGAGTTATTAAAGCAACATACTTCACACTGCAACCTTTCCCTCACTCCTGTTGTTTGGCCTTTTTGTTTTCAGGCGTTTATGTTTTTCTGAATATCTCAGCATTATTTCTTCTGTCGAAATGAAAATTGTGGAATAAATCTCTATTTCAAATTTCCTTTAGAAATAAGAAGCTACTGAGTCATAATGTTATATGTATCACTTTTACTCTTCTAATAGAAACAAACCCTTGACTCCCAAGCGTTACCGGACCAAATGTTCTTTGGACGAAATGTGCTTTGAACTAAACATCCCTGGACGAAATGCCCTTTGGACCAATTGTCTTTTGGACGAAATGTCCTTTGGACCAATTGTCTTTTGGACGAAATGTCCTTTGGACCAATTGTATTTTGGACGAAATGTCCTTTGAAATAATTCTCCTTTGGATGAAATGTCCTTTGGACCAAATGTCTTTGGATTAAATGTCTCTGGATGAAATGTTCTTTGGACGAAATATCTTTGAACTAAACGGGTGGACACCCGGTGGGCCAGTGTGAGTCACGGTGAGTGGTGTTTCGCAGTAGGTCACGTCCTTTTGACCCACGATCCACTGACCCACTCACAAATCTTGACCCATTTCACCCACTTACCAACCGACCCACTGACCCACTCCGTCTTTGATTTTAACATGTCTTGTTTCATTTAAAAGACGAAAGATGCATCCACATAATTTTTTCATCGTTTGCGAAGGTTGGCTTAATATCATAGTTGTAATGTAATTTCTTCTTAAGGTGAGAAATTGATATTATTAAAAAGCCCATCTTGAAGTGGGTACAAATTACCTTTCAAAGTTATTAGAAACGCTTCCTCACCCCGAAAACTATGAATTCGACAAATATATAAGTATTTTTTGAGATTTTATTTTTAGCTCTCCCAGGCCATCATCCTGTGAAGATGGGGATGAATTTGGATGTAACCTCCATTGCGTGCATCACTATCCATCTCAACGACCGAGAAAATTATGGATAAAACACTAAGATCAGTCGTTTTACATTATTTTTACATGTCACACCTCCCAACTTCCGTAACTTCATACTACTACAATATTTTCTTCTTAGATTGAAAGTAATATGTCCCCCAAGTTTGGTAAAGGTTGTCCCAGACATTCCAGAAATATTCATTTATACAGGAACAATAAAATACATAGAGCTGTGCGAGCAATGCCTTCGATGCTGCCGTTGTAAATTCAAAATCAGGCTGACATGTTCGTTCAGAAGTGTTGCTATTTATCTCGGTGATAACGAAACTATGAACTCTACACTAATATCGGCCGTTTTGAATCATTGTATATGTTACTCCCTTCGACTCTCCTTATTAGATGTGCTGGGGAATCTTACTCCTACTGGAAGTTGAACTTAAATATCATCAGAACTGCTCCCAATGAACTTGGGGACCACGAAAGATATGGGCTTTATACTAACATTGGTCATTTTCAATTATTTCTACATGTCACAAATTTCACATACTCCTTCATTGTGTTAATGAGGGCTTAACTTACATGGCATCGGAAGTGCCACTCTTTATCTAGGAGACCCCCAAAATTATAGATTCGACACTAATGTAGGTCTTTTTTTATAATTTTGATGTCAGCCCCTTTCATTCGTCCTAGGACAGCAAACGGATACTGCCACCGCAAGGACTAAATTTGGTCTTAAATGGCATTAAAATTTCTGCCAATTAATTTAGCGAACAGTGCTGCATTTAGATGCTCGGCGTCCCTACGCACTTTTGCTCTCGGCGCCCCCAATAACTACATATTTCTCCGCCCCCTTATCCCTAACTTACAAATAAAACTTAATTCGAATATGCTTAATTAGTGAATTTAGTGCAGTTAAATACCACTCACTAGATGCTACAGCTACAACTATGTAACAAAAAATAAATGGGAAACATGTTCTGAATTATTTTCAGATTTCTTACGCTATCATTAAATATATTAGAATAGTAAAAGAGGATTGCACATGAAATAATATATTTGCTCTCGATTTTTAAAACTTTTTCATACGAAAAAAATTAAAATTTTAAACTTTGCGCTCTTCAAATATGTTGCCCTCTAGGCACGGGCCTAGTTGGACTAATGGGAAATGCGGCACTGAAAACTTACGCTTCGGCTCTAATATCGGTTGATTTCGATATTTTTTGTCGCTACATAACCACCCTGGGTGCTAATGGGAGCTTAACTGGACTTGAATTGAAAGTAGAACTGTTTACCTAAGCGACCACGAAACTATGGATTCGATACTAATATCGATCCTTTTCTAGCATTTTTGATATGTATCCCGACAGTACTCTTTTCCAGATTGTAAGAAATATGGTTAAAATTGCTCTAGACATATCAGAATTATGTCGAAACACACACATACATCCACTTTCATATATATATAAATACAGAGTGAGCGAGCGAGAAAGTGAGAGAGAGCGACCAAAGGCATCACCACTTCCACATTACAAAAGCATATATCAGGTATTGAACTGAAAATCTATGTCAAGACCTGCTGTGGCATGCTTCATAAGGACAATTCCAGTCTGCTCACGTGACCTTGGGGGTTCGTGAATTTCTTGCGAGCGTTCCGACTTTGGATTCTCTGCTTATACCCTCTTTTTATGCTTCGGATATTTTTTCAAGAATGTCAATGACATGCCGTAATACGAATGTTGAGAAGTAACCTTTATATGACAAATAGCTGCAAATAAATACACTACATAATTTATTTATTGCGATGATATTATTTTCTTAATTTGAATTTAACATTCACATATTCATAGAATACCAACGTACTGTGAACACCTGTTATGTTTTAAGCATAATAATCACTATGTTCTGCAATGATTATATGTTATATATATACAACTGACGTATTTTAATGTAATTATTTTATATAATTTTTCATGCATTGCGGAAAATAGAATTTCATTAAAAAAATGTTGACTCACATGGGAATCGAACCCTCAACCTTACGATTTGAAGTCCAACGGCGTACCACTGAGCTAACACAAGCGCTTTTCGGATAATACATCTGGCGATATATAGGTGTATTTAAGATAATAATTACCAGGGCCCGGATCTTGTTGACAAGTCAACTTTCTTCTGTTACGCATAGGAGAAGGCAAGTTCAAGTAAAAACGTTATCCATCAACTCTAGGTTCTAAAAATATAGTTTTTTAGGATCAACTTTTGGTCTCTTTTTGCTGTTTTGAAATTTCAGGTCATTTTTTTAATATTTTAAGGTAACTTTTAGGTCACTTATGGTCTTTTTATTCTTTTTTTCTACATAAGGAAATCTTTAAATGAACACGGTTTACGGATGTGGAAAAGACGAAGTTGAATAATCTCTTTTCTTACTTCCTGGCTATTGGAGTGGAAAAACTGCATTCTTAACAAGCTAATGAAAACTAAACTGTAGCTGGTTAACGAAAGGCAGGGGTTGGTAGGTGGCCAAACAGATAGTTTTGGGTTATTGACCACAAAGAATGTTATCACGTGAATAACTAAAAATGCATTAGAAGGCGTACAAGGGCTTTAAACGTGTTTTTATCTATTATTTTTATGTAGTCTAAACTTGCTAAGTTTTATTGTTTAAGAGTGCTTCCTAGTTTCAACTCGGGAGTGAACTTACGCTTTCAATACTTACAATGCCGTGCAATGGACTGATCAATGGACATAAGTGATAAATGGACTTATTATATTATTATATTTAAAAGAAGAAAAACACATCTGCAAGATTTTTCCCGATTGCAAAGGTTGGATTCGAGGTTCGAACCTGGTTTACTTTTTCCGAAGGTACCCGAAGTCGGACTTAGAAAATTTTTGCCTCGAAACACCAATAAAGAATGCGCTCAACCTTTGTGAGACAAGGTGTACATACAAAAACATTACATATGGTAACTACGTCTTGAAAATTATGTCAATGAGATGTGCACCATGCTTATTCAAACAGATATTTGCACGTCTCTTCAACACACTCACAGCTCGTTGAACCATGTCCAGCGGGGTTTGGTGGATTGCATGTTGAATGGATTCACGCAAATCCTGTAACGTTGCAGGTTTTGTTGCATACACTTGTTGCTTCAAGTAACCCCATAGGATGAAGTCACATGTCGATAGGTCGGGCGAGCGTGCAGGCCAAGGAACATTGCCGCGACGAAACAACCCGTCCTGTAAACATCCTCCTAACAATGTTGATCGATGCAATTGCTGTGTGTGACGTGGCCCCGTCTTGATGGAACCACATCTGTCTAAGGCGACGCCTTCGTAGTTCTGGGAGTAAAAAGTTTTCGAGCATGTCCACATACCGAGCACAAATGACAGTTACAGTGTTACCATCCTCGTCGTTGAAAAGTATGGTCCAATAATTCCATCAAAATAAACACCACACCATACTGTTATTTTAGGGCTATGAAGGGGCACTTCATGCAACATCCTTGGATTTCTGGGTGCCCAGTAACGGAATCTGCTTATTTACACACCCATGAATGTGAAAAGGACCCTCGTCGTACATGATTAACCTCTGCATAAAGTTTGGGTTCTCATTAATCATTTGCAACAGCGTATTGTAGAATTGTACGCAAGCATTAAAATCCTCATGAAGCAACTTGTAAACCATCTGAATTTTGAATGGGTGGAAGTGTATGGCCTGGTGTAATATTCGCCGCACACTCCTATCTGACATGCCAAGTGACACAGCATGCCGACGAGCTAAACGCCTTGGACTTCTAATTAATGCTCCTCGAACCCTCTCTATATTGCCTGGTGTTCTCACTGAACGTCGACGACCTGGGGATTTCTTTGATATTGCAGAAGACGAAGCTCGGAACTTTTTCACCCAATTAAGAATAGTTTGTCGTGTCGGTACCTGTCCATTTCTGCCAATGTTAAAATGACGCCGATACTTACGCTGCGTAATTGTTGCAGAGTCTTTGTTCTTGAAGAAATACTCCACTGCGAAAGCGCGATGTTTGTTAGACCAACGCTCCATGGCTACTGACGGAAGGCTTACGTACTTCTTCCAATACTGCGCATGCGCACGGAACAGTCGAACAAACCTACATGCATATACAATGCTTTGAACCACTTTACAAAACAAAACAACAATGAGCGCATTATTTATCGGGTTACGTTTCCTATGTTCATTTTACATCGTCTAACTATTTCTGCCGCACCCTTTATTTTAAATATATTTTATTTTATTCTTTTTGTTTAATAAGTATAATTATATTTTTCTTTCTTTTTCTACGGAAATTAACAATTCTCGTTTTTTCTTTTTATTATGGGAATAAGGAAAAATATTCTCAACAATTTTAAAGCACTTAACGCCAAGGCGTTGATAAATATGCTATTTATTTCGCTATCTGTGTGATATATGGGATATATTTTTCTTTTATATATAGGAGAATTAACGTTTCCCTTTAGTCTCGTAAGGAAATTAGAAAAAATGGATATTCATAACAGCATCGGTTTCAAACACTTAATGTCAAGGAGAAGATAGACTATTCTATTTTGTTCTCCCCATGAAATAAGCATACCTTTTTCTTTCTTTCTTTCTTTATTTCTTTCTTCATGGTGGCCCTTCAGACATACCTAGACGATAGTCAGTAGTTTGCCTGAAGGCATAACGTCACGTAGCAAACAACTCGGTTCGACACGTGACAATATACCTACCTTCTGAATAGAGTTGGAAGTCATTTTTTTTATTTTCATGATTTCATGGAAAGTTATATATATATATATATATATATATATATATATATATATATATATATATATTCGCTTCTGTACTACTTCCACCACTACTACTTATCTCCCCAAAAGAAAGCAAATCGCCTTTTTGAGTACTCTTTTCTCATATTTTATTAAAAAAAACTTGTTATGAACGATTTTAAAAAATAGAAAAACTTCCTTCGGCCTGGTTTGAACTCACGCCAAAAGCAATTCTTGTTACCAGCCTACAACGCTAGCGCGCACGACCACGGAATTCTGTTATTTCTGTTGTGTACGATTTCTGTTATATACACAGGTATAGGCTACGTGGCAAGATACGGATAACGCCAACCAGAATCGTGTATTTAGTTACTACTTCCGGGAGTACTCTCCCGAGCAACATCTCAACAACCTAATCCAAGCTAGAGGTTAACTATGCCAATAAAATTCATTTCAAACGGTTCACCCATTTTTCGTTATGATAGACAACGCACTTTTTCCATCTATATACTATGTAGATATACGTTAATAACATTCTTACTGTCTTTTTTATCTAAGTTATTTATTGATATAAAAATGATGTATTAACTTTAATATTTAACATTATCATACAAATTCATCGTGCGTATGACAACGCGTCGTCGTCTCAAGGTCTGTTCCGGTCATGCCGGGACACGAGTGTGATTGCTTCCAGGTCACGAAATTCGTAACCAATTATCACTGCTTCAAAATACCAGTATAATAATAGGGTATGTTCTAACCCCAACGAGTAGGAACTGACTTTGGTTAGATTTTTTTCCTAAAAACGGAGCTCGATTCTCAGTAGAAGCCTATGGTTTCGGATCCCATGTTAAGCTGTAAGTCCATGTCTCATATAGCCTTGCTGCTGAATGGGACGCTAAAGTAAAATCAACTACTACAACTAATAACAGACATTCCACAAAGAGCTCTGCAGACCATTTTTTCATAATAAATATTTTTTTTCATATCAAATAGAGCAACCATAAATGTATAATTACAAGCATTTTATTAAAATCTTCAGAAGTATTCAGAAACCTAAGAAAAAAAAAGAAACAAACAAAAAAAAAAAAACGATTTGATGTATGAACTTCTACCAAACATAAGTTCTAACAAGCGAAGTAGGCTATTTTTAGCATTATTCAATTTGATCAGTTGCTACATTTGCTAATAAAAAGTTGACGTTAAATTCTCTCCCTGAAATATACGCAAAGGAGAAAATACTTTTTGATCAAATATCCGGCTTTAGACTGGTTGATTTATATAAAAAGAGTGAGTTTGTAACGACATATTACAACCATGGGATTCAAACTTGCGTTGCGTTATTCCAGGTTTAAAGTTCTTAACATATTTAAGATTCTACCGAGAATCAAATTCAATGTGTATATTTCAAGGTGAAGTGTCCATATATGTTCAGGAAACTTGCATTTCAGAATCTACTGGCAATATTATCGCTAACTTCAAATACCCTGCATTTCATTCAGTTTATTGTATTATAAAACATTGCTTAGTTCCATTATAAAACTGTTCATAATATTTGTCATATTATTTTCGATATTTATATATATATATATATATATATAGTATCATTTCATTATATAATGAAATGTAATCCCACAGTGACAGTTTGAACAATAATCTGTTTTGTTAAGGACTAAAAGATGAGAATTTTATATAAAAACGAAAAAAACATAATTAGTGATATTTAGTTCCAGAAATAGGGATGATGGAAGTCAATGTGCTGATCACACACAAAACTGCTGAAATCCATTTCCTTGACCATATTCAATTTATTTTGTGCTGTAATCTTATTCATAGTTTTTATTAACAGTCAAATCTAGAGTTTTACCCTTGTAAAATTCTACTTCATTTTTCCGCTTGACAAGAAAAAAATAAATAAATACTTGCAGCATACCTGATCAATAATAAAATAAAAAGAAAAAATAGCGACACGAAGATTCGAACACGGGTCGCGGAAATAGGAAGTCTGCACGGATCCAATGAGCTACGGAATAAGGTACACGAAACATCTACGCTATAAATATATGGCAATAATCGTAAGCTTCACGCTGTGAAAGAACTTTTTTTTTTCCTTTTATTAAGTTTTACGATATTTCTATAGTGTCTTGGGTGAACTGCAAAGAGATAGATCATGTAGTTATCATTTGGTTAGGGATTCAACTTTAAAAACTTTTAAAACATTTAAAAGTTTTATGGTAGCAAGGAATGTGTAGCGATTTCATTCTAATAGTAATGGCAAAAAGATAGTATCCCACGGAAAACATGCATTTTCTTATGTGACAGAGAATACATCACTTGGTAGCAGGGGCGTAGCCAGGATTTGATTTCAGGAGGACCGCTGGCTAAATGTTCGTTTGGGATGTGTCCGGGGGTTCACCCCGGGAAAGTTTAAATAAAACCGCAATCTTAGGCCTTATATTAACAACTTCTACAAATGTCGGGCGTTCCAAACCTCCTGGCTACGCCACTGCTTGGTAGCATCCACTGTTCCTGATCATAATCAGTCTGTTTACTTCCACTTTCAGCCATAATTTTATTCTTCCAAGCCAAGAAGAATGCCTTCGTTCTACGCATTTGGCGCTCTTAAAAATAAAATTATGGTATAATTAAACGTGTGATTTTGCCATTTGAATGTAAATGTATGTCCCTTACTGACCAAAACAAATCTTATGGGCGCAATCTGCTTCCTAAGCCCCGCGTGTGTGCTTCTCCTTGTTCCCAATAGAAAAATTAGTTTAGATATTTTCTGCAAAACTATTCGCGAGATATAGAATTTCATACTCAGTACTTCTGTTTACTTGGTACGGGAATTCATAGAATTGGAAATAATTCGTTTGTATAAGTATAATTATGCAGAACATCGATGAACAAATGTTTTGTGTTGCTAAAAGTGTATGCAAATTTTTAGGAAATTTTCTAGAGAGGTGGAAAATATTCTTCTCAGGCTGGGACAACAGTAATTAAGTTAGTGCGAAGGAAAGAAAAACTAGAGACGGGGAATTTCTCTAGCTTCCTCTTACAAATAAATCACTGATCATAACGTACGTTTTTTCCTGACGTATGACTGTCTGTCATCCTGTGTGTCTCCGTGGATGAGTAAGCTGAGGCGTGGGTTGATAATCAAGGGGTTGAGGGTTCGAGTCCGCTCGTGGAAAGTTGGTATTTTTTTCCATTGTTCGTTCCCCATATCTTAAGATGTTTCTCTCCCTCCCTAATCATCTGGTGCTCTCAACTGAGTTCTCCACTTGAATTCAACAATTGATAATGGGATGCTCTCAGGTTCGGGCGAGTTTTTACATGTCTACTTACAAAATCAAAATTTTCGACAAAATATGGATGCTATCCGATCATTTTGTCTCCAATTCTGAATTTGCACATGTGAGTGTTTTTCTCCTTCATCATATTTGCATCTCCCGTTCTCCTATGTTGTCAGTTATCACATAAGATGGCTTGGGAGCAAGATTTCAAATCATAAAAGCGCTATACCAATGAGCTCACTCTCGCTAAGCATTTAATTAAAAGTATATGTTTTCATACTGTAGGAGGGGAGCATTCGCTCTTCTTACATCCCCCCTGAAGTGGCAGAATATTTATTCAGGTTCTGCAAAGTCATTTCAGATCAAACGACTTAAAGAGAGTTCATTCCAACAGCAACAGGATTGGACTTTCATTTTTTGTTGCACTTTATCTTCACGAATAGGACAAATATCAAGTAGTATGTTTGGCATAAGAACTAAACGTCTAAGATTCATCTCATTTTGGAGAAATGATGCTGTAGACGGTAGTGGGAATTTCGCCCAAGTGTACGGGAATTTTCAGTGCCTGGCGATTATGCCACCCGCCTCCTTTTAAAGGTAATTCGGTTGCAATACTTCCCGGCAAATGCTTCGGACTCAACTGGTGGAGCACCTTAGCCGTAAACCTCCATATGGCTGTACCATTTAGAAGTGTCCCCCACTGTACCTATCTCTGTTGGTAAGCCGCAGACGCCATGGAGGAAACATTCGAATGTGTTTACATTTGTTTGTGAATAGTCAAAATGCTTCCGCCAATTGAGAATCCCGACAACTGTGAAATACACGCTGTGATTCGTTTTCTTACAGGTTAGTGTTAAACACGTGAAAGCGGTTGAAATTCATCGCCAAGTTAGTGAAATGTATTAAGGAAACATTACAAACAAAGAAACGAGTTCGAGGTTTTAAAGATGGCCACATGATTCATGATAAGATTCATGATGAGAAATGATAACTGCAGTAATATTCCTGCAATACAAAACATTTTTAAACCATATTGGGATAAATCCCTTCCAGAACTAGCATTAAGTTCTCCAGCATTATTAGCGTTTAAAGAAATAAAATCTTTTTAACAAATATTACCCGAATATCGATAGACATATATATCGATAGACAATTAGACAGACTGATAGAATATTAATACTATAAGCTATTGATGAATTTCATGCTCTAATTCCAAACACTGTAAGATGTTGATGAAATTTATTGGAACCTGTGAGAAAAAAATGAAACTGAAAAAGGTAGGCATATGCTGTCTCTCTCTCTATCTATCCAAAGTAATTAGGTTAATAGATATCAGAAAGCCCAAGGTTGCAAATTAAAAGGACCTCCTGGAAACTTCAACGTAAGCTGAGTGGAGAAGGTTAGCATTTTCAGCGCTTAACAGCAAACAAGTAGAGATTCGAGTCCCGCAAAGCTCCACAGCGAACTGGGTAATTGCGGTAAGGATTCTCTCAGAAAACTCCACTGCAAGCTAAGAGAGTAGGAGTGACCATCCGAAGCTGTTGTCGAGTGTAGCGATGCTTGAAATTTTATACCTCCTCCTGGTTAGCGGTGGCGCTAGTGTTCTTCTTCGATCACATGACCCATTATTGACAATGAAACCTGCCGTTTGCTTCTTATAGTAACTTGTAATACTAACACATGTTATGTTATTTAGAAATGAAAGCACATGTTGATGCTTATAAATCAGAGATGCAAATAAGCCACAAAATTTTACTAACTTAAGAAGAAAAGCTACTAACCCACATTCTACATTCCAATCGTGATTTTTATAGCTTTTACTGTTTAAAAACTCGCGAGCACCGTTAAACCACTCGCCCCGGGCGAGTGGGCGAGTAGTTATTTGCATGCCTGTTATAAATATAAGCACGCGCGGCATATTACAATATAACATTACGAGTGACACTAATATACAACCCGCAGAAGACTGGTTTCGGGTTGCGAAAACGCATAGGTGTAAATATTTCGATATTCCTTATTATAAACCGAACCCATTCGTTGAGAAATATAAGTTCAACACGATAATCTTTAATAGCATTTACTTTTTGCTAACGATGACAGACGTGCTGCTTTACACATAGACTAGTTGTATCAACGTACAAAACTCTTCGCTACAAAACATTGCCATTCAAGAAGTTGTAGAGTTACGGCTCATACTTCGAATATGCAAGAAATAATGAATGATTAAGTGAAACCCTGAGTCGTATTAGAACAAAATTAAAACCAGACATAAATTATCACTAAGATTTAAAAAAAAAATGGTAGATAGCAGAAAAGTTCACGCACTAGAAGTTTTAATTTTGTCCGCTAGATAACAACCTCTTGGAGATGTTTACTGCCATCTAAGACGCTATGGGTAACTTTTACTACTTATGTTTGATAATCAGAAAATCAGATATAGATACCTACTGATAAAATCGTCGTTAGCCGTGAAGAAATGAATTGATTGACTCCATTAGCTAACACCGCAAAAATTAATCACTTTAGTTATCTAGAGAAATTTCAAGAGTTATCCTATGGATTAACGGATGGACATAAGTCACCATTATTCATGACGATATTAACGGAACTCCATTAACGAACTGGCAGAGATAAAACTTCCAGCTATCTATTGTGAAAAACAAATTCGCTTTTATTTCAAGAGTTATCGTGTTCACTAATGGACAGGCATCAGACACCATTATCCATTAAGACGTCAAAGGATTGATTTCATGAACAAACTCAGTCAAAATAATAGCACTAGCTATCTATTGCAGAAAAGAAATTCGCTTTTATTTCAAGAGTTATCGTGTGCACTAACGGACGGACATCAGTTACTGTTATCCGTTCAGACGTTAACGGATTGACTTAATGATGAAACTCAGTCAAAATAGTTGCACTAGCTATCAATTGCAAAAAGAAATTCGCTCTTATTTCAAGAGTTATCATGTGCACTAACGAACGGGCATCAGTTACCGTCATCTGTTAAGACGTTAATGGATTGACTTCATGAAGACTCTTAGTCAAAATAATAGCACCAGCTGTCTATTGCAAAAAGAAAATCGCTTTTATTTCAAGAGTGATCGTGTACACGAATGGACGGGCATCAGTCACTATTATCTGTTAAGACGTTAATGGACTGACGTCATGAACATACAAAGACAAAATAATAGCACTAGCTATCAACTGCAAAAAGAAATTCACTTTTATTTCAAGAGGTGTCGTGTGCACAACCGGATGGGCATCAGTTACCGTTATCCATTAAGACGTTAAAAGATTGACGTCGTGAACAAACTCAGCCGAAATAATAGCACTAGCTATCAATTGCAAAAAAATCGCTTTTATTTCAAGTTATCGTGTGCACTAACGGACGGGCATCGGTTACCGTTATCCGTTAAGACGCTAACGGATTGACTTCATGAAGAAACTCAATCAAAATAATGGCACGAGCTATCTATTGCGAAAAGAAAATCTCTTTTATTTCAAGATTTATCGTGTGCACTAATATACGGACATCAGTTAGCGTTATCTCTTAAGACGTTAACGGACTGTCTTCATGAACAGACACAGCCAAAATAATACCACTACCTGTCTATTGGAAGAAGGAAATTCGCTTTTATTTCAAGTGATCGTGTGCACTGACGGGCGGACATCAGTCACTGTTATCCGTTAAGACGTTAACGGATTGGCATCATGAACAAACTCAGCCGAAATAATAGCTCTAGCTGTCTATTTCAAAAAATTCAGAAGTCAAAAGATTGCTTTCGTTCAAGATTTATTGCATGGAGTAGTCGACTGACATAAGTCACCGTTATCCGTTAAGATATTAAGAGATTCACCCCATAAACAAACTTTGCTGAGATAATCTCTTTAGTTATACATAGCAAAGAACAGGATTTTAAAAATTTGCTTTCGTTCAATAGTTATGGTCTGGAGAAACGCATGTTCGTAAGAAGTAATATTACAAATCCCAATCGCGTAACACTAATAAGTGAATAACTGGTATACAGTAAATGGTTTTGGAAAACAAATAAAATTATGACTATACGGTAGCCTAATCAAATAATCAAAATGTATAATGTAAAAATAATAAATCTATAAATGAAAAATAAATATTTAGTAGTGAAGAATGATGAAAATTAGGAGAGTAGAATGTAGTTGGGTGAATATTTAGATTTTATACAATAATGTATACTACCACATTCTCATACTGGACCAATTCAGTGACTTCCCATACTTCTAACGATGGCAGAGAGTTACTATCAGCTGGAAGAGGCAACATATAAACACTAAGAAAATCTACTTCAACACGTATTGCTTCGTCTTGGTTATATAGTTAACGTATGTGCATTTAATGTTACAGCAAACGGTTCGATTTTAGGTGCAAGTTCATATAGATATGTGACATCCTATGTTAACCAGTAAATTTATGTCCCTTGGCTCCGCGTAACGTAATTGCTAACGCTCTCGCCTTTAGTGCGAACGGTCCTGGATTCGATGCTCGGTGGGGTATTTGATCAAAAATATGTAAAAACATTTTAGGGAAGCCATCCTGACTAAAGTTTTCCTTATTCACACCACGTAAATGCTGGGATGGTTCCTAACGTATAAGTCCCAGGCCGCTTCCTTCCCCAATCCTTTCGTCTTTCCCTTTCTTCGGATAGTGTGATCGCCGACGAACTTTGTCCCCCATACGTGACGGGATAACATGGCCATAGATGCAGAAAGCCAAGAAATGTAATTCCTAACCTAACCTAAGTTTATGTCTCATATAGTTTTATGGTTAATGTATGTATCTTTAATGTTAGAGACTCCGGTTGGATTTTAAGTGAAAGTTCATGGAGATGTCATTCTATGTTCACCTGCAAGTTTTTGTTTTATATTGCTTTGTTGCTGGAAAGAAATACGTTAAATTTTAATTCACTGCTTTTTCATTATTATTATTTGTGGGTTTGTTGAAGTTTACCGTCTCATTCAAGCTCCGAAGTTATATCAGACGTGGAACAACAATTTGAGTGCAAAACAGAAACGTCATTTGAAATTTTACTGTAAGGAGGCTTGGGTGGGGGCTAGACTTTCTAATATTGGTAAAGTTTCACATTTTTCATTAATATGTTGTTATATCATTGATTAAAATATACATAAATCTGAAACAAATGGGGAGACAATTGCTCCTCCTCTGAAGTACGACATGACGACCCTGATAAAATCAAACGTATTATGTTTCAAATTTCAATGCACTGTAATCGAGAACAAACCCATGGGCACGTGCACTAAAGGGACGCGCACTACCGACTAGATCAGAGAGAAGTTTATTCAATTAAACAACAGAGAGAGCAGAGAAACGGTATCTCATATTGGAACTAAATATTCACATTGTTTACCTTTTATTGTCCTTTCTTTAGTCTTCTTTCCGTCCTGAGAAATGGAGCAATGAAGAGTTGTCTACAATGAACAGTTATATAACCTGTTCTATTATATAACGGAATTACATTAAGTTGGACTAACGTCTCTATTGTATACACTAAAAAGTGGTAATGTTTGATTGATTGCTTCAGTTGCTCTTTCATGGGGTTACCAAAAATGAATTGATCAAAAACAGTATATTGACGGAAATCAACAGGAAATGGAAACAAATATCTTCATAATTAGAGAGTTAGTTAAACCAGAGAGGAGAATAAAATCGTAACAGCAAAATAGTTCAGTCACCATCATTCATACATCTGAGATGATTCTGTCTTTGTGCGTAGCTGAAGGTGGCCTATAATCACAATTCTTAATTCTTCACAAGTCATTTTAACGTAGAATTTTACTTTCATAACTTGTTCCATTGTCGATACTAACATCTGGCGTAGGACCGCGGAGTCTTAGTAGTAGAGCTTTCACCTCTAGTGCATGGGATACCTGGTTCGATCCAGGCTCGCGCCAAGTAAACTTTGTGGTGGACGTGCGTAGGTTTTCTCGGGGTTCTTCTGTTTCCTCCCACTTTCTTCATTCCACCATTTCAGTTCATTTCACGCGCCTAATATTAAAAGCCGACAAATCCATTTTTTAAAATCGAAATTAAGTTGTATATGGCTTGTTATATATTTGACCTACAGGAATTCCATACAAACAGAATTTTGTTTTTTTTTTAAAAAAAAACTATATTTTATACTAAAAATCTAATTCAAATATGAGACTTTGTACGCGTGTATATGGAACTTCACTGTACATTTGGGAGATTACTCGAAACTAAGCGAAATGGATATGGCGGGCTTTTATTCTGAGCGCTTCATTTCTCATCACCACTGTATCCTTTAGCCTAGTTGGCATAATCGGGGACGTAAAACAAAGATTTCATACAATCATTGGGCATCAGTAATTTTTCCGAAGAATCTCCTAGACTCCAAATTTGTTATAGATAAAATGAAGATAAATTCAACGAGTGACACAATTATTTTCAATTTATTGTGCCTGGATTAAATCCTTAAAAGCTGTACTCACTCTAGCCAACAGCGATGACTTTCTGGCCCTTTCCGAATACATTTTTATACTGTATAATACGTATAAATAAATTTAAATATCATTAAATACTTATAAAATCTGAAAATTACTTTTTTTCTTTTGGGAAAATGAGAAAATGACCATTGAAATTAATCGTTAAAAAGCGTTGTCTAAAGTGGATGTAATACTTCATTTATTACATCCACTGGAATTTACTAGTTCATGACCTTTTTACGGTAAAAGGAGTATGAAGTAAGGGTTTTGATGAGAACGTAGTGTATAGATTCTTTTAACTTTCAAAAGAATATAATACTCTTACGAAGAGTACATCTGGCCACCCTACTTGTTCAGCATCGAAGCTATATTAGATGGAACAACGTGTGTGAAGTTGATTCCCACACTTTCAAACTTCGATTAAAATTCCAAGCCATTCAAATATTTTCGTTTCTAATTGATGATTATTTTGGAGGAAAATTACTTTGCTGCCAAAAACGTAACGAGATATTTAGAAAATTAAGTTTCGGTGTGCTCAGCTTCATTCTGGTTTCTCAAAGTTCGAATTGATTCAAATCCAAAATTAATAATTTGTTTTATGTATTAAAATTTTGTTTAGTAAATCTGTCCTTAAGTTTATCAAAACAAACATTTCCATAAAATAATCATGTTGGTTATAGCTTTTAATCGAAATTTGAAAGAGGGAGGCTAGGATGAAGGTACTCCTCAATCTTTATTTTGTAAATATTTCATATTGTTTTTCAAAACAAATGAATTTTTAACAAAATAATTAATAGCAAACGGAAAACAAACAATCGATTTTGGTTTTCAATTGAAATTTGAAATTTGTAGAACAGTGTGAAATTGACAACCTCCCAACTTAATTTCCTAACAATTCTTAATTTATTTTGGAAACAAAAGATCTTTTCTTCAAAACAATCAATAATCAAAGAAAAAAGATTTGCCAGGGTCTCGAGTTGATATTTGAAAGTGTGAGCGTAATGTAAAGTTGGACCAAAACTTTAATTTGATAAATATTTCTTTAATGCTATTAAAAACTAATTTTTCTTCAGAACAATCAATAACAAACGGAAAACAACGAATTGGTTGGTTTTTGAATTAATAATAATTCAGTAATTTTGGTATTGAATGGAAATTAGAAATTTGACGAACCAGTGGACACATACTAACTTAATTGTCTAAATACTCTTTACATTTTTCGAAACAAATATTTTTTTTTCAAAATAATGAACAAGAAACGAAGAACAAAAGATTGGCCTTGGTTTTAAACCTTAATTTGAAAGTAGAAGCTTAGTGTGAAGTTATCACCCCACCCCCCACAACTTTAAAGATCCTTATATAGTTTTCGAAACAGTTTCGTCAAAACAATCAATAACAAGCGGAAAACAAAGCATTTTTCATAAAAAAAAAAAAAAAAAACAATGAATAACAGATGGAAACCAAACCAGTTTTCATCAAAGCAATCGACAACATACGGAAAAGAAACATTCTTTTAAATAAAAACAATCAACAACAAACGGAAAGTAAACAATTTTTCACCAAACAATGAATAACAAACTGAAAACAAACGAATTCCATCAAAACGTTATCAAATCGAAAATAAATGATTAACTTTTAATCGAAATTTGAAACGCAGCAAATTCACATACGTTACGAAACCTACTGGTTAAGATGAGATAAGAACCAATAACTCTTGTTTCTTTTTAAGCTAGTACTGCACAGGAATCAAACTCGGGACTACATGCATAGAAAGCCTGCTCATTAGCAAGTCGAATATGAAGGACACATGGTATGATGAAGTGACCTATAGAGACAAACTGAGATTAAAAAAAAAAAACTCTAAACAAAATCGTGTAAAAATAAATATTTAGGAAACTATCAGGACCTTATTAATCACTAAACTGAAAAACAACACTTACGCAATTTGTGTGTATCAGCATAAACTTGACCCAATACCACACTGGTTGTCACAAAAGAAAGGCACAGCCAGATCATCTTGTTAACAGTTTATGTGTACATTTCTCAGTGGAATCATTCGTTATATAGAGTAGAAACAACCGTTAGTAACTTCTGTTTCTCTGGAAGGAAGTCACACATACAGAAAAAGAGAACAAAAAAAGTAAACTTGGAAATTGCTAGCACGTGGACATATCTTCATGTAACCAGTTCTCTTTCTCTTTCTAGGAGTTTTTTTTTATTATTATTATAATAGTTTGAATAAAGAAAGAATCTATAACAACAAAAGCCAATCAAAAGAAGTAGGTCAAAAACGAGGAAATTTGAAGTATGAACTAAATAGGTATCCTGTGTCAGCCGTCAGTTTCAAGAAAGTTTTATTATTTCTGATAAACATCTTTGCCAGAAAAAAAGGACCAGTATGATGTTGCAAGGGCATTTTTTATTTATATATATATTTTTTTAAAATTTTCGAGAAGTTAGCACACTTAACTAATACTCAGAAGTAAAATTTGTTATTGACAAGTTTATTGCCTGGAACAATATATAAAAAAGAATATTGGCAAGTAGATGTCAAACACGATTATTATTATTATTATTATTATTATTATTATTATTATTATTATTATTATTATTATTATTATTATTATTATTATTATTATTATTATTATTATAGCAGCAGTAATAACAATAGTAACATCAGTATTATTTTTTGTTTAAGTTAGTTTTAATTTCGGGAACTATTACGAGTATAGACTTTTCAGAATGAATAAAGCATTTTGAAGAAGATACAGCGTTACTAAAAGACCGCCTGCTTCGAATTTGAAAGTCAGAAATATAATACGGTTTTAAAGCCGTGCGTTGACCAAAGATTACACAGTGGAACAGAAAAAAACTTTTTTCGCAAAACTAGATGCTCTTAATATATTTCAACCTCCTACATTTGAAAATGACACTCAAAACATCCTATCATGCACTCTTTTTCTTGGCACAAATCGCATACTTAGCCAATATATACATATTTGGAACATGAATCTTGCTGAAGTGGAATATAAGTTTAAAACAACAAAATATTGAAATATACACACAGTGAACAGCTTCATACAGAGAATGTGGTACAAAAGAAGCATTAAGTCATTCATTCCGTGCTTTCTTAGTGTTTATGGCGTAGCCCCCTGCTTGTCATCTTACGCGGAATTTCCTGGTGCTCACGGTGAAGCATTCAGACGTAGTCGCCCATCATCCGAACATTCCAAGTGTCCTGGTATCATCGTTCTATGTCCGTGATATCCTGATGAAATCTTTAACCTTGTTCTTCACTTATAGCACCCAGATTTGGAGGGAAAAAGTCAAGATGTGAATCTAAAAAAATGTAACTTCAAATTCATTGAGCATCCCAGCATTTTGAATTTCCTCAGCATGTTTTCAGCTATGTAGATGTAATCTGGGTACGATTGTTTCCCAGGAAGTTTTGAACCACACACTTAAAGGCAGCCCAGGCTTCTCGCTCCACGACATTCATTGAATGAAGGAAACCTTCATCCAACATTAGTTTGCGAATATCGTTACACCTTCTTTCAACTTAGTATCTAACAGATTGGGGAACTTGTTATGTAGGTATTTGAAACACTTGCCACACTTAGGTAATGCCTTGGCAAACTGTTTCATTATTCCTAATTTGATGTGCAGAAGTGGCAAGAGTATTTTGTCTCTTTCCACAAGAGAGTCACACTTGATAGTTTTGTCCCCTGGAAATAATTCCAACCTTCGGGGCCACTGTGTTTGCTCCCAATGCTTGTCATAAGCCCGACTGTCCCATTCACAGATGAAACAAGGGAACTTGGTATATCCTGATTATTGTCCTAGAAGCATTCCCAACACTTTCAAATCACCACACACTACTCAATTGTGATAATCATAATGTATGATAATAAGAAACACCTTCATGTTGTCATATCGTCGACAGCGTCACAAAGTGTCGTATCTTTAAAAAAAATCGAAATTTGAGATATTTTAATATGTAGTTGCATACACTGACTTCTACAATTTCACAAAACGACACATCTGTAATATACGTTGTTTTGACGGTAGTGATGACGTCACTGTGCTGTATCTCAAGATGAAGCATATAAACAATTTTCATAAACAGTCGTATCTTCAGTTACGTCAGTTTTTGAGCAACAAATCTTTCGCAACTGGACAGATACGTCTATATTCAAAGCAATTTGTTTATGTATACAAGGTGGCCCAAAAGTAAATACACAGTCCCGTACTGTTCAACTCATTGCTTTTTATATCATTTCGTATTGTTATCCATCAGGTAGACTTACTTTCTTTGTCATTTGTTCTTAATATATTTTTACTTATACCTTAAGCTTGGAACAGCCGAAGCAAATAAACTTATAAGCTAGAATGTTATACTTGATCAATGCAGGGGTGTATACCTACTTTTGGGCCACCCTGTACATATATTTACACGGCATGGGGCGTTCTCAGTTTGCGGATCAAGGAGAAGGCTTTTAGATATAGAGGTTAGCTGAAAAGATACTGAATAAGCAGTCGCGGACAGACAAGGAGTAACCCTCCAGCTTAGTGGTTTGGGTGAGGCTAACAACCTCATCCCGTAAACAAAAGGCACTTGTTCAGAAACAATCAGAGAAGCGTCGGACCAGGACTGATAACTTGACACGACCTCAGCAAAAGAAAATCATGAGATTTGGAATATGGAATATTAGAAGTCTTTATAGGGCAGGCGCGTTAAAACCCGTAACGAATGAGTTAGAGAAATACAGGATAGCCCTAGTAGGAGTTCAGGTTGGTTGCTGTGATGAGGTACGCGGTGCAAACACATAAGAACATCAGAGAAATTTCTCTCCGATTCTTTGAATCTCGGGATGGACAAAATGAGGGAGATTCAGTCCACAGTGCTATAAATGTATCTATTAAGCACTGTGGCAGTATTTTTGTACCTTCGCAACTTGAACTGATTGTTAAACTTGCAAGGAAAAAGAACCCATATACCGTTCATTGTATTGACAGAAGTGATTTACGAGAATTTAGATCTCTGTCCCAAAGTCTTCGTATTATGTCAGTTAGACGTGACGAAAATGGAGATCCAATCAATTGGACGGAAATGCCCAAAGTGAAAGTGCACACTCTCCAAACTGCATTCAGTTTAAGACAAGTCATTTGGAGGACGCTTACAGAACTATTCCCCCTGAAAAGAGCGTAGATTGAAACCACCAGACAGAAGTTCCTACTTTGCAGACTTCTCAAAAATTATCTCCAGAGAAGTACGAGGAATCGTTATCATTGTGGCCGGGCCGAACTCCAATCATTCGAAACCCTGAACATATTCAATTTTACAGAAACTTACCACATTATCCATCTTTGTCACGTGCGATATCAAAGCATGCAATTTGCAATTAGTTTGCAAGAGTTTATATTCTGGCAATGACAACTTGATAGCATTATTTTATGTTATGGTTAGTATGCTCTTAATGTTGTCTTTCTTGTGTGTTCTCAGAAATTTCGCTTTACCCTCAAGAATTTTAGGAAGCGTTTGTTAAATTATTTTGTATAATAAACACGAAGTTTTTCAATATTCCGATTGTTCATCTATTAATGTAGTTCTCAGTATAAAAAAAAATATGCGTCGTATCTTTCATATAAGAAAAGATTATCATCGTCACAAACTATCGTATCTTTCTCCCGCGAATTTTTCCACAATTTTTTACAGACAAATTTCATAAAACTTTCTACACTGATATATTTTTTTTATTTAAGTTATAACTTGGAAATTTTCAGTCCTTTCACTAAAATAGATTTTGCGTTATGACTGTTCAAAGTTGTGTAAAAACCTAAAAAATCGCTCTCCTAAAAAGTTTCGAAAACTGTGACACGACAGTTTGTGACGCTGTCGGCAATATGTTTCCTTCAGGTGCAGATAATGGCCAACAGGTATTGAGCTTACATATTATCATTGTGCAGCAGAATAGCCTTCAGACTTCTTTTAGATGAGTCAATAAGCAGTCCCCAGTCATCTGGGGCGTACGAAATGTTCAACTGACCCATCAAACCTTATAGATCACTGCAGTACACAAATCCTTTTGAGCAAAATGTTGAGTGAATATCAAGTCTCTTTGTCTGTAAAATGTAACGGACGTACCCGATGCTAACAAACGTCTTTCACGCACTCTTGACCCTAGGAGCTCTGCTTTGCTCTTTGTCACTCCCAGATCACGGACTAAATCATTTAGATCTGACTGAGTGAATGAAATAGAACCCTCATTTATGCCTACTTCGAACTCAGTATCATCCGTCTCCTGCATGGTATTTATGTCATCACTGTCGTCCATATCTAATGTCTGCGGAGGCTATGGTATAGGTATACTCGCGCCATGTGGAACAGGACGAATCGCTGAGCTAATGTTGTTCGGATACTCAATAGTTTTCTTGTTTTTCTTGTTAAAACCAGTAACCTCACAAGAGCAGAAGTAGCAGTTGTCGGTATGATTCTGTTGCTCCCGCTAGACCATAGGGATGCCAAATCGTAATGACGTTTTCTTTCCTGACGCCCAATGTCGTAAATCTTCTACACACAACACACGACCTGTGGAGCCTATAGTTTGTTAATGTCGCCTAGTTTCTCTCCGAAATAGGCTTGGTAGACTTTTTGACGAAATCAGTAATGTTTCTTTGGTCTTTTCTCACCCAAGTTTACCACAAATATAACAAAAGCGGTTAGGAGAGTTTACACAGCCCCGGGTTCACATTGTACACTAACACTAATATGTACTTCCTTCCTGAAACAACACAGCGATGAACAGGAAGTGCTATTTCCGATGTGACAGTTCGCTGTGTTACGCTAGGTGCGCAACTGTTGAACAATTGAAAGCGATGCGCCGCTTTTGAGCTTCATATGGTGTTTTCGTACATATTATAATATAACCGCTACCAGGTTATAGAAGTATTTTTTGTGGACGCCCTGTATATTTTGTAGACAGTGATTATTATTTTCGATTTGTACTTTATTCTGCAACGCACATAAGTTCTTTCTTTCGTGGGAATTGCTTCTTTCCCACACAATTGGACAAAGAAGTCTTTCATCATTTTTTCATATATATATTTAAAACATTGCTTTTGGTGAGAACATTTCGGTTAGTGACTAACCATTTGAATGTTTCTCCCTGACTCATTATATGCACAGTATATATTCTATAGTTATTGGGAACTGAATTAAGTGCTTTCTTTAATCACTTATGGAAATATTACAATAGATTAGAGAAATACGGGCTGACCAGATGTCCCAGTGGCCAAAGTGGCACCAGCCTCACAGTTTTTGCAGTTCGTTATCTGTACTTTCTCACGCCAGTGTTATCGCCGTGTCTAGTGCATTATAGGCAGTTGACTAAAATTAACATAAATTCTTTTCCGTATTCTGTTTGTATGTGCGTACAGGTGAGTTAACTGAGTGATTTTTGAAATGAACTGCCAACACTTTTAGTTGATCATTGCAACCCGTAGCTTGAGCTTGGATGCTCAGGGAGTTTGACTCCAGGTCTGGAAGCCGTAACCACGCATATTGCGTCGAGCTTCAAATGTAACTTTTTGTTTAGGGGCACAAGCTATTAGCCGGTGAAGGACGTTTTATTACGGCTAGCCCCAACTAGTGACGTCCCAGGTCTGCAGACCTTGTGCGTTTAAAAAGTAATACACGCGCCCTCCAATATCAGTATTCCACTGTGGAGACCTTCTTTTTTTAATTTGCTGAAGACGCATCTTTACGCCGCGAGATCGTCGGCACAGCAATTGGATTCATCGTGGGACGATCCAAACAACTTTTCCCCAGTGCTAATCCCCCAAGTGTGTCAATGGTGTGAAAGAAGCATTTGTAGTGATATCTGAATTATAATCATATATATATAAAGGGCTATATTGCCTGAAAAGGGCAAAGTGTGATTTCAGCGACGAAAATTATTATAAATCTTTAGTGTTCAGTGTTGTGTCCATTCCTCTTCGCTATTTTTTTTCTTTATAAAATAGTGTTCTAATAAATAAGTATAGTGTTATTTAATCCAGTGTGTTTTCGTTGTTTGCATGAGTGATGTTTGTGTGCGTTATGGTCTGGATGACCGTCTGATCGTCCGTGAGGTTTTCGAGACGAGACACCCGAACCTCTCGGCGCCTAATGCTCTCTCATTATTGAGACCGACGAGCGATTTGGAAACAGTTTGTAACCTTTCTTGGAGAGGTCCTTCATCGTCCTGTCCAGGTAAGTTAAAGTATCAGGAGTATACTTATTGGTAGTACCACGAGCCACGGACAGCGACCAGATTACACGGATTGGTTACAAATAAATGTTCGCCCGAACAGTGACCCGAACTCAGGACGGTTACAAATAAATGCCGCCCGAACAGCGACACGAACTCCGGCCGGTTACAATAATATCATTATATTACATTGTCATCAATTTGCAAGTCTAAGCGATTTGAGCCAAAATTGTGGGTAATACGATATTTTGAGTATCATTTTCGAATTCAGAAGGTCGAAATACATGATGAAGGATCACATTTTTGAGAAATGTTTTTGTGACCTTGCAATTTGTTGTATTGTATTATCTAATTGTATCAGTTGGAATATACTAATAAAGAATTTAATTTACAAGGTTTCGTATAAAACAGATCTATTTTGTTTAAAAAAAAAAAAAGGTGGAGTTTGGGGAATATGTCTTTTAAAAAGCATCATTTCATGCAAAAGACGAAATATTGCAATTTCCGGGAGAATGAAGGAGAATTATGTATAAAATAAGCAGTAGTTTGATTTGTACAGTAGGATATTTTCTCTATTAATATTAAGACAGGAAAAAGTAGTAGATTTCTAACACTTCCGGCTTAAATAGAGAGATGAGAGAGGCAATAAATTGTTGGAATGCTGATTTGATTGCAGAAAACGGCTTCCCGCTATCTATTACCGTTTTGCTCCATAATTATCAACAGTAAAATTGAAAAAGTTTGTTTTCTACCATTGCGATGAATCTTCTCCATTAACGATTTCCGTTCTTAACTTTGAACTCTGTATATCCAAGCCAAAATTGGTGGTAATCCATGAAGTACTTCTTCAGATTTTATGTCTCCAGGACGTAGGGATGAACACACCAACAGAGTAAATATATATATATATATATATATATATATATATATATATATATATATATATATATATATATATATCTTACCAAACTCTTTGACAAGTAAGTATCCTCTCAGATTATAAATCTCCGATATAATTCAAACAATTGTAATCCGATAATAAAACCGATGGACGTCACTTCAGGTTTTGGTAAAGAAATAAGAATAGAGATTATTAGACAAATTTTGGGACGCAGAATAAAACAGAAAAGAAAGAAAGAAAGAAAAACTCAATGTATCTTTCGACTTTTGAGCCATAAGGATACAATACTGATACAGGAAATGATTAATACTATAACTTCAATTTTCCTTAGAATAATAAATGCATACTTAGAAGATTCTTTAGACGCCAAAAGATAAAGGTATAATTGCATGTCTGTTTGTTTATATGTTGTGTCCACTATAATAATTTCCACAGTTAAACCGTTTAAAATAAATTTTGGACGGTAATTAGTATCTACTTGAGACTGGGGTTTTATCGCTTTCCTTGCAAGTGAAGAAATACTTTTTCCCATATCCTCTAGGGTATATGGGGCCGCGGTGGCTCAGTGGTAGAGCGTTCACCTCTGGTGCATGGGGTCCCGGGTTCAAACCCTGCTCCCGCCAAGTGAACTTTGTGGTTGACAAACACCGTGGGCGTGGGTTTTCTCGGGGTTCTCCCGTTTCCTCCCACTTTCTTCATTCCACCATTTCATTCATTTCTCATAATCACCGTCTCCTTTAGCCTAACCGGCTTAAACGTGGGACGTAAAACTCAAAGATTTCATTTCTTTTTTTTCGTCTAGGGTATATTCCCATTACCACTGTGCAATATATCTTTAAGAGAATGAACAGTAGTATGCTAATTAACAAACCTCTCTTGAATAATTTTCTTCTCTTTCTCATGTTTTCCCCTTTATTTTGCATCCAAGAGAGAAAGACAGTAGAAAGTGCGCAATAATAATAGAGCAGTAGAAATATGCAGATTTTATACTGCACTTAATTTGAAAGAAGACTCTGATAGATTGAAAGAAATATATACAAATAAATAAAAGTGAAAATAAAATATGGTTCGGAGAGATAAGCTACCAAACATCCCTTTTTATTATAGAAGGATATACTTAATTGTCACTTGTAAGAGTTCAGGGAAATCTTACAAACCAATGGCTCCAAAGTGTATATCTGTTATATATCACCTCACTCAGCAATTCCTCTGTTTAACTCTCTGTATTCATAAAATAATAGATACATCTCTAATTGTGAGTGTACTCACTCTATTATCGCACGTATTGAGTGTGAATTCTTGATGAGAATCTCTATTACTATGTTTCCACTATGAGAAATATGCACCTACATACAGTTTCTAAAATTTCTTTCTCTAACTCACGCTAAAGAAAGTACTCTAATATCAAGATACTGTTAACAAGCATTAGAGGCATTCTTTTACAAGCGACCTTAATATCTTAAACGCGCATGTCACCATTTGTAGAAATCTTGCCTATTCCTACTTATGTGATGCTTATTAACAGACAACACGTTATGAAAAAGGATTTTATCTAATCCAGTAATTACAAGAATGACATGAGTCTGGGTTAGAAGGGTCTCAACTGGATACTATATAATCTTCTTTAAAGATAGGTTACGAAGGTGAAAATAGAACCAAAATGGCCAGTTCTGTCTTCCTTGAGAGCAGAACCAAAATTTGTGCTCTATCCATCTGGCCCAAAATGTCATGAATACCAACGGGGACAATCCTAGAACCCTGAGATTTGAAAGCATGAATCCTAAGCGTTGATTTTATACAAGACCAGAATCTCGAAAAAAAATTTAACTTCCAGAAGGAACGTTAATTAAAATGTCCCTATACCAGCGTAGGTAAGAGAACTTTATTTCTTCATTGCCTACAGTTATCAGGGTAGTAATATACAAATTCTTTATTAAAACTAAGAGGGAAACGTTAAAAAATAAGTAATGCTTCTGATAATTGTTTTTATTATTTCTATCATTATCATCAATATGTTTACTAGTAAATACATTTTAATATCAATTTATTTAATAGTATAATATTTATATTACTAGTACTAAAATTATTAAAACTACTTTATTAATCTTTGTTAATTTACTTTTATTATTATTATTATTATTATTATTATTATTATTATTATTATTATTATTATTATTATTATTATTATTATTATTATTATTATTATTATTATTATTATTCAGCCTCTCTCATGCGCAACATCCTCTTTCACATTGACATATAGATCTTACATTAAAATGACTGCTGAAAATCATGGGTAACTTGGCTTCAACTTTGTAAATTTAATGTCAAAAATAAAATACTTAGCTACTAGAACTTCACTAGCTCCATGAAATTTGAAGATAGAGAAAATATATTGGTACCAATGGAAGATGGAGATGGAGATGGAATTGAAGATGGAGAAAATATATTGGAACACTCTTATTATTACTTCTCTCAGTTTTATTTCGCAATCGTTTTCGATATATGTTATAATTTCATAGTTATTTTCCATGAAATTATGAAAAGATAAGACAAAACTGAATGATATCTGGCAATTCATAAGTAGCGAACGTCGTTACCTGAGTGGATGAAGCGTGGATGTATCTTTCCAACAGCGGCACACCTAACGCCACCATGTACAGAGACACAGGCATGAAGCACTTCGCAAAGTGAGTCCAGGCATGCGAAGAGGTAGATTTTCCGAAAAAAAGCGAAAACGTGAAATTAACTGGCGTTCCTACCAGGAAAAGACCCTGAGGCCTATTAGCGAGTAGAATTTGTCAGAAATGAATGGAAACGAGACCAAAATGGTTCATGTTCATTAAAACAAAGCTTCATCACACACCTTGAGCTCGTCCCTTGTTTTATGAGCGTACTCATGCCATTCTTTTCAAATGAGATTCCTTTGAAGGTACCAATGTAAATACTTGACTTATTTTGTGTGGATTTGGATTGCTTTAAGGGCTTTGAACAAGAGCCGTGTGAGAAATGTGTGTGGATTCTGGAGAGCTGTGCAAGGGGAATGGAACAAAATTCCTCTCGTAGTTGTCCAGCGGAACCTTTTGCAATAGAAGCTATATAGCTGGATCATCGTTCGGAAGCATAGGGAGACGATTGTCTCCCAGATACGTACATTCCCAGATCCATACATCAAAATTATTCCCAGAGCCATAAAAGTGCCATGGGCGATGACATGACATATTTTGACATTGATAAAAGATTTCCCACTTCCATACATGTTTAATAACTGATAATGTTTCTGTGCATTTTAATAGAGTTTGGACAGAGGAGGATATGGAATTGAGTCCTTAAAGAAATACGAAATAATAATAATAATAATAATAATAATAATAATAATAATAATAATAATAATAATAATATGAATATGAATATGAATATGAATAATAAATAAATACATGCTTTTTCCATACTATTGTAATTCTTTTGGTACTAAAGAGAGCACTGATACTAACGTAAAATGGTCAATTTTCAAATCTGACCGATTTATTTCCGAAATAAGTTTAATATGAATTCACAAATTACATTAAAAGGGATATACAAATCGGCTGTTATAAAGAGCCGTCGGCCGTTATAAAGTGATTAGATACACCAAGAATACGTTCACCTTGTGTCTGCATTCGACCTCCACACAATGGACATTTCCATTGATTTTTTTTTTATTGCTCTAAAAAAAACTTCAGAGCTAGCCGATTACGGAGAACACTTACTTTCGCTCATAAGATGATTCTAATTGGTTCATTTTTGCGATTGAATTCCGGTCTGATGCTTGTGCGCTTAAAACAATGACCACCATGTTTGTACGTCATAGGTCGGTATAGGGGAAAAGGCTGCTGACTAGGGAAACGGCTTAGCAAAAGATACGATGCATGTTTTCCAAATGTGTACGACGTTTCTAATGACACAAAGAATAAGAAAATTAACAGAATTTAAGGTTACTTTGAAAAGAAAGCTATTTGTCTATTTATTACAAATTATTTGAATATACTTGAATATTTTAGGACAAAGTTGTAGTGTACTAATTTGTTATATCATTGACATTACAGTCTAAGGTAATACACTAACTAATATTCTTATATTTCGGTTACCGGCCAATCTTACGAAGCGAATTTTATTCACACTTAAGAAAAAAATCAACAATACAAAAGCATAGTTATTTGATAGTGGAGTGCTAATTTCTTATATGCAAGTTCGTCGTGAATTCGATAGTTATGTGCTCAGCGGGAAACCCAAGGAAATTAATGCATGAAAAAACATTTCCCCAAGTAAAAATAACCTAAATTCTTTACTGAGTTCAACACAGGGACGGACAAACTTACAATGATAATCATGTTCATGAGCATTTTGAGAATTTACCGGTGCTATTATTGAGTTACCGGTACTTTACACATTAGCAATATTATTTCACCATAACATCTTCAGGCTTACTGTCGTTTTCTTTAGCCCATGCAACATACTTATAAATTGTTTATATTAGTCCATGTGAACATTTACAGATTGACTGCAATGTTTTGAACACATGAATTAACATTTAAACCAATGAATATACAAATATAGTCTAACAGTAATGTAACAAACTAGTTACATTGCCTTATTAATGAATAAAATAAAATAAAATTTCTACTTTTATGTTCCAAGAATATGTTCTATAGGGAAAGGAAGAAGGGCTATTAATGAGAGTGAATGATTATAAAAGAATGGGTGGAATGGTCATGTGAGAGAAAACGTCAGAGTCGCAAGAAAACCCAGACACGATGGGTGTCCATCACAAACTCATATGGCCTGGGTTCGAACCAGGGACCCCTCACACTATCACTGAATGTTTGTGATAGGTCATGACTAGTAATGAACATAATACTCTGTTCCAGTGAGTGAAAAAATATAAGAGAAACCAATCTACCGGATGAAACTTAACAAAAGGCTGAACTCTGCAAACATTTTTTTCATGACTTTTTTTTTTTTTTAATTTGTAGACTTCGGAACACAAAACGCAATGTTTTCACGATGTAATCTATTGCACATGTACTACCATATACTAAACATTAATCACCTCAGAGTTGAGGGCAGACCCGTAGGCAGCCCAAAAATGTAGGGAGTCCCTTTAGAAGTTAGGGGAGCCCAATCCAACCATATTATACTTCATCCCCATATTATACCATGAAATTTTTTAGGAGTCCAGTAAAAATTTATGGGGGCTAACATGTCGTGCTCCCCCTTGCTGAGGGTGAGAAAGAATATAAATAAACTTATGTTTGTATACTTCGTACAATATTTCGTGTGAAGTTATTGATAAGAAAAAGTTGAAGTTTCAAAGTAACCACATATGTAATACATAATTAATTTCTGTCAATGCTTCTCTTGTTCAGGCTCAAAAAATCCTGGACGCCAGGTATTCAAGTCTTTAAATTACAACCTTTTACCAAAAAGGAAATGTCTATCCCTTTTTTCCGTTAATGCATAATCAACTACTTACATTTTCCTTATTAATCCAATGTAACCTATATTGATATCCATCATATATAGCCAATAGTTTTCTTTTACTTGTCTCTATAATCTCGGACGACTACGTTTGTCACCGTTTTTGCGAACCTACAACACGCTGAAAGTAATAGCAAATGTTATTGTAATAATTTTAATAACGGAATCACTCTCCAACCACAATCTGGTAATGCTGTTAGGTATTTCGAGTCCATGGGACCATTCCACAATGTTTCCAGCTCTTAGGCTTTTCGAGAAAGGAAAACCAAAAAATTCACGCTTTTATTAAATAACAAGATAATAATAACAATAATAATTTTAATGACGAAATCACTCTCCTTCCACAATCTGGTAAAGGCATTAGGCTGTTTAGGTCCACGTGACCAATCCGCAATTTGTCCAGCGTTAGGTTTTTCGGCAGAGGAAACCCCAAAAATACACGCATTTCTTAAAATATAGTTCAAAAAGTTGATACACTTATCATCTAGATGAAGCCAAACTGTGGTTGCTGCTCGAAAAGAAATACTTAGATTTCATAACACTAGTTAACAAATTTAAACTTTTTGTTTCTTACATGAGAAAAATCACCTGATCTTAAAGGAACTTTTTGCGCTGAATTCGAATATGCACTCGGTTTCTCTCCATCACGTACAGTTTTCCCGTAACAGAGGGATTTTCGGGAAATTCCCTCAAAAATTTCCCTTTTTCAGATATTTTATTCCCCTAGCTCCTCTCCCCTTACATATAGTAACATAGAAATTATACCTAAGTATACCTTGATTTATATTTAATAAACCCTAAAAGTTTCGTAAAAATCGCTTTGTTCTTTCTAGAGAAATAAATATATTTGTATGTATACTGTGTGCACTGTTTATTGCACCTGATAGTAATGCTTTCAGATCTCCTGAGTTGGGGTAAAAACGATTTGCTTTATTACTACAAACACAGACATAAAAATGAATATTTACAATAGTCAACAACACACTTGTATTGCTCTCTCTAAATTAGAAACGTGTATAAAAATAGAATGTACTTCCAACGTATATTTTTTTAAAAGTACAGTATATGTATATCTTAATACATATATATACAATTCTCCAAGTTTTTCGTTTTGTTCATGAAATGGTTATCAATATGTGTTATCAAATGTAACATAATGCAAAAGAAAGAATGGAATACAGACTCATTGTTGACAACAATGAACTAATGCAGTCTGAATTTTCCACTACGGTATCGTTTCCCCCTCCCCCCGCGCATTTCTTTCTTTCTTGTGTTCTTGACACCTGGTGAGGGAGTTTTGTACATTTTCATATTGACGTGTGGTTTAACACTACCTCACTTTCAAAGTTGTCTTTGCTGCTAAGAGTGCTTTCATGTTTGATCTTAACGGCATTATACCCAACTAAGACCAGAAGTTTAGTTTGTGATCAGTACAATGGCGTCAAGAGGACGGCGTTCGTGTGTTAACTCACCAAATAGTTTTTGTTATGTGTGTGGCCAGTTTGTAGTTAAAGGACAGTGTAGATCCATTACGCCATCGGTGAAACTAGCATATTATATATATTTCGGATGTCGTGTGGGAGATCAGGACAAAACTTGGGCACCCAACATAATTTGGGCTACGTCACTTTACTTGCATGGGCCAAAGGGAAACGGAGGTTCATGAAATTTGCTGTACCAATGGTGTGGAGAGAACCCACCAACTATCTGGATGATTGTTATTTTTGTCTCACAGTAGTTAAGGGACATTCTAAAAAAACAAAAAAAAAAAAAAAAAAAAAACAAATACACAATAAGTTATCCCAACGTTAAATCCGCAATTAGACGTATTCCGCACGGGGATGAACTTCCCCTTCCCGAGCCCCCTACCAACTGGGAAGAGATATGGCCAAAAGACTCTGATGATGATCATGACCTTGATGAACAATCGACATCAACATGTACATCCAAGGATCCAACGTTCATCCCTGACTGTGTTCGCGAGCCATATTTCATCCGGCAATGTGAACTTAATGACCTAGTCCGTGATTTGCACCTGACAAAACAAGAGGCGGAACTTCTGGGATCAAGGCTCCAGCAGTGGAACTTATTGGATGCAGAAACGAACATATCAGTGTACAGGAAAAGACATGTTCAATTTTCAAGCTATTTCTCAATGCAAGATAATGTGTGCGTATGTACGGATATAAATGGGTTGATGGCGGAGCTAGGAATTCCTTACGTTCCAGAAGAATGGAGGTTATTTATCGACGCGTCAAAGGTCAGCCTTAAAGCTGTCCTTTTACATAATGGAAATAAAAAACCTTCTATACCACTTGCGCACTCAGTGAAGATTAAGGAATCCTATGACACCATGTCAACTTTGCTAAATCTTATAAATTACAAGGACCATTGTTGGCAAATATGTTGTGATCTCAAGGTAGTTGGTATTTTATTAGGACTGCAGTGCGGTTACACGAAGTACCCATGTTTTTTATGTTTATGGGATAGCCGAGCTGATGACAAACATTATGAAGTGAAGGAATGGGAACCTAGAGTGAATTACGTTCCTGGAGAATGCAACGTCAAATACGCTCCTTTGGTAGATCCTAATAAGATATTACTACCGCCATTTCATATCAAGTTAGGACTTATGAAAGACTTTGTCAAAGCCATGGACACATCTGGTGAAGGTTTCAAGTATTTGCGAGATAAGTTCCCTAACCTGAGTGATGCTAAGATTTCAGCGGGAGTGTTTATCGGTCCCCAGATTAGGAAATTAATGCTCGATGATAGCTTTGACAGCAAGTTAAACAGTGCTGAGCTAGCTGCCTGGACAGCATTTAAGTGTGTTGTGCGGAACTTTCTGGGCAATAACAAAGCTGAGAGTTACACAGAAATCGTACAGGACATGATACAGAAATACAAAGAGTTGGGTTGTAGGGTGTCTTTAAAAATCCACTTTTTGCACTCCCATCTCAGCTTCTTTCCTGCTAACCTAGGTGCTCTCAGCGACGAACAGGGGGAAAGATTCCACCAAGATATAATGGCAATGGAGAAAAGGTACCAGGGACGATAGGATCCTTCAATGATGGGGGACTATTGTTGGGGTCTTGTTAGAGAATGCAACATTTCTTACAAAAGAAGGAAGTAGTGTACGTTTTTGTAACCCAATGGAAGTTTCATATATTGTGATAGTTTTGATTGTCTTTTCATGACCTATTGGTACATTTGTATTATTGTTTATTGTAAATTGTCACACTTGTAAATTATATTGTATTATATTTTATATATGTGTTTGTAGTAATAAAGCAAAACGTTTTACCTCAACTTAAGAGATCTTAAAGCATTACTATAAGGTGCAATAAACAGTACACACAGTATACATACAAACATATTTATTTCTCTAGAAAGAATAAAGCGATTATTACGAAACTTGGACGGTTTGTTAAATATGAATCAAAGTATACTTAAGTATAATTTCTATGTTACTATATGCAAGGAGACAAGATCTTGGGGTGTAAAATAAACGAAAAGGGAAATTTTTGAGGGATTTTCCCGAAAAATCCCTCTGTTACGGGAAAATCGTACGTGATGGAGAAAAACCGAGTGCATATTCGAATTCAGCGCAAAAAGTTCCTTTAAGAACAGGTATTTCCTTTTATGTAACAAAACCTTTGTTAACTAGTGAATCCTCTCTGCTCAAAAACTAACAAAAAATCACACAAAGAGTGCCACCTATTGAATCTGTACGAAAGTGAGAATTCTTATCTCGCTTTCAAATCATGACATTTCATTGCATCTGGCACTTGTACGGAACTGTGAAAGATTTTGGCATGTACGGAAGTGGAAATGTACGCAAGTGGGAAGACACCAGGGAGACACATCGAGCACTGTTGCACCTGGTGCCATGGATGATCATAGCTATTTGGAAAGCACAATTTGGTTACATACATGAGGAACAGCATCTGTACCTGGCATCTCCACCGATAATGAAACAATAATCCATCTTGACTTACATTCATCCTCTTCATCATGATGAAATATGTCTAATTTAAGATAGTAATTATTATTATTATTTATTGTAATTTGAAGAACTGTACATTGCATATTATAATGACTACTAAATAGTCTAAGAAACAGTATTCACTCAGGAAATAACACTGAATAAGGAATTTTGGAGAACACACGGTTTGCGATGTCCCGTGCGAGCACCTTGTAGATTTCCACATAAATCCACTTGTATTCGTTCCACAGGAGGTCAATGTTCGAATTAAAAAATGCATTGGCCAGTTCGTCACCTGTTAACAAGAAAAGAAAGGAAAGAATTTGTTATTAAATCTTAAAAGTCAGTAATCTTCGACATACTTTTCACATAAATAAAGAAACAACAGGTTTAGCTAGTAAGTTTCACTATTGATTTAAAAAAATCATCCTCCACTGATATATATATATATATATATATATATATATATATATATATATATATATATATATATATATATATATATATATATATATATATGGTACTTAGGAAATAAACCGGTATATGTGTTCAGAACATCAATATGAAAGAAAAGTTTTCTTAAATGTAATTTTCGTCAAAAATGCCTAATTACAAAAATGGTGCCAATTTAATATAATTAGTGGAATTACTCGTAGGGTTGCCACACTAAATAAACCAACTGAAAGTTATCGTATGTATATTCAGGATCTCAAAAGTAGAAAACAATATGTCTACGACTTTGGTTGGAAACGCTTAACTACGGAGATAATGCCAATTTAAAGTAATTTTGTGTAATTGTCGTAGGGCGGCCTACCTTAAATTGGCATAATCGTCATAATCCGCTGTTTCCGACCAAAGTCTCAATAAACTTTCTGCTTATATGGGCGTACTGGACAAGTATGCAAAATGTATCTTCTTTTAGTCAGTGTAGGCACTCCAAATCAATTCCACTAAATACCTTAAATTGGCCTCATCTCCGTAATTAATCATTTCCGAAAAGTTGCAGATAAACTTTTCTCTTACATTGATATTCTGATAACTATTCGAAATTTGTTGATTTTTGCGGGTCACCTTATATATATTTATGTTGACACATAGTGGACTATTTATTTTGATACATCTTTATAACATTTAAAGCAATGAACATCATTATCTGAAATTTTGTGCCATGCACATTTCAGCACAAAGACATCGTTTGGCATATACTGTGATGCAACGAAGTTAACAGTAATGCTAACTTAACATAAAGTTATATTTTTGAAATAGCACTACATCATGTTGTTAGTTAGTTAGTTAGTTAGTTAGTTAGATAGATAGATAGATAGCAAAATCATGATTATAACCATGAACTGCCTTTACAACGTAATAGTAAACTATCTAATCATTTACTTTATTATCCTCTAATTATCGTTTAATAACTTGTTTGTTCCAAGTATATAATTTGTTTTCTAAAATAACAATTAGATTTTTTCGAACATCTTAATAATTCTAACAACCACATTTGATGACTCACATACCTCAGACAGGAAATGCCTGCATACTATAATATTTCATATTCTTACTTAGATTGTTAAGGTCTACTATCGTGCCAAACTGGAAGAAAGTGGGATGAATTTTGTCGATGAAATACGATAACAACTTTCTTTGTGATTGATTTCTTTAAAACAAAATAACGTGGACGAAGAGTTTATTGTTTGGTTAGATTGGGGCGCAGTGTTTCCTCTCAGCAGCGAGGTGATGTGAAACATGGATCTACAGCATAACATTGTATCTAAAGTATCTGAGCTGACGCAGGGAATCGAACCGAAATCTGAAGCATCGAAGGCCTGTATGGTAATAAGGACAGAAATGCGAGCTATTCTTGTAGTCCTAAACTCATCTAGGTATATCGTTTCTCGGCATTGGGCTACTAGTTTTGTTCTATGAGGATCAATGTTGTAGTTGCAATGAATTTCAATCACTTCTAGTTTCAGTAGAGTAATAAAAACAGAAAATGGACCCATTGTTGAGATACTGAATCGATGTATGGAAAAGTTTCTCGTTATATTTCACAGACTTTCCTGCTTAGCGTTGAAACCAGAAATAGGAGATTACTACCACTTCCGGTGGGGCATAGCAATAAGGTAAGATATAGGCCTAAGACATACATACTTCTCGAATACTGAAATCATATCGTTTCTCGCTATGTTTTACCTGTTTTACTTTAAAGTTTCTCTGCAAGCAGACAAACATACGGACAAACAGCTGTTCTATAAGATTAGTTGGTTAATTTGGACTCTAGCTTTTCTTTCAGAAGCGAAGTTACTAGAGACGTGAATCTGAAGGTTAATGTGAGATCTAAACCATATTAGCTCGCACCGAAATCAAACCCGGGCAACCCAACCAAAGGGGCATACGCTAATCATATAGCCATGAGGGAGCTCCGTTTCATAAGACTTTAATTATTTATGTAGAGCATAGTTTGGAATAAAAATTATAATTGAGTGGGTATTTAGTAGTGCAGATTCAGATAAAAAGAATCCTTTATTACCAGCCTGTCAGAGCTTTAGCCGACATGCAACAAGTTATAACAATCCCCTTCGATCACTGTGTGAAATGTTAAGTAACTATTTTTTTTCAAACATTTTAAATAATGTCAGCATCAGTAAAGATAACCAGTGAACTTTTGAATGCTTTCGGTACACCCTAAAGAGCTGAATATAACAGTATCTCAATGATTAATGAAATTGTGCAATAACCGAAAACATATATTGTCAATTAATGGATTCGCGACAACATTTTGTACATCAACCTTACCAAAATCTCAAATTTCAATTAAGCTGTAAGTTTACGTTTGTTAAAATCCTACTATATATAAATCATTTCAAGATTATTGACAAATATATACACTAACATACTCAGGTATATCAATATAGCTTAATGTTACCTACAAATGTAGAGCGCAGTGAAGAATTAGCAAAGTTCCAATATATACGAAGTTAATATGTGTTTCATAATAGCACTGGTCAAAATGATTTCTTTAAAAAAGACGGGTATGCTGATATATGTACTTCGTCTTCCTGTTTTAAAAAAATGTAATCAGAATCTTTCCACCAGGCAAGGTTTTTTGTTGCACTCATTTTTCTTTTCTTTTTTTTCTTACTTGCGAAATCGAAGTTTTTTTCCCGTTAAACATGTATAAGTTTGGAGTGGCAAAGTTGCGCTATTTTGTAACATAAAATGATTATTTAGATGCCAAATTATTGTTAAAAAACATAGCTTTCACCCGATATCAAGTTAGTTATCATCGATCCCATAAGAGGAGGGGGTCATTTGTTAAAATATTTTGGAGCTCTTCGTATTTAAGCGGTTAGCTTACGCGCCTTTGGTGTGGGAGACCCAGCGGGAGACACTGTATATCATATATTATAAGACATATCTTATATGTATTCGATTTGTCGAAGGTGTCCTTATTTTACAGCAAAAAGGGAAACTAATGGAGAAAAAATTGTTCTATTGTGTAGACTTGGCAGCAGTGTAAATGTAGATCAAGATCAGAAGTGTTTAGTAGGGAGCTATTGTTGATCTGTAGTGAATCCATCAGGTTATGTTTCTGTATAAGTGGGGTGTCTTTTTTTGTATCGTTTCTCGTGTTTGGAAGAAACTTGCATAATGCTAAGAAAGTGTTTAATGTGTGTTATGTGTGTGGCTTTTCAAGGGATGGAAAAAGGCGACACATGCCTCCATCATGTGCCTTTTGAAATTCTTATGATCTAGTGATAACAAAAAATCATTCGAGTGATTGGTACTTTTGTTTAAGAAACATAAAACGAATCACATCTGAAAGTAAATGTACTGTTACATATACAAATTTACCATATTTACAAATTTACAATTTCACTACCGGTAATATTTTCCCACAAACGTTTGGCTCAGTAAACGATAAAAATGGCTAGTTATTCCATCAGCAAGTTTTTACGATCAAAAACAGGTACCAAGGTAATTCGAGTTCCAGGCTGACTACTGCTGGACACTTGAAAGAAAGGTTTCAGAAGTTAAGTAGAGCCGAAAATAGCCACTTATTACTTGTTAGGCAAGTAACAATCATGTTTACTTTTATATTTCTCGTTCTTTACTATACAACAATGACACCTTCGGCAAATCAAATATCTATATGATATGTGGGTCGCAAAAGCTGTCTAACTTTATATTTGGTCGTTCGTATTAGACTAGTTTCGATCTAGCCGAAAGGGACACAGTGGCTCAGCGATGACGTACTCATCTCTGATCCCAGGTCTTCTTGGTTCGATTCCAGGCGCTATGTTAGTTTGCAGCACACAACTTCGTGTCAGTGGGCTTCTTCAGGGCTCTCAAGTTTTATCCCGCATTCTCATTCCACAAATACCTTCATAATTATCATTTTCATTAATCACTCGATTTAAAAATAGAATTTGTGTTTGCCAACTTAGTTTTCAATGTTGTTCATGTCAATAAGCCCAAGGGAGTAAAAGTAATTTAAATATACGATATACAGGGTGTTTCAAAACAACACCAACAACGTTCGGGAAGTGATTCCTGACACCAAGATAAGACAAAAAGTATAGAACAACCTGGGTGTACAAATATTTCCTTTCAGAGTTATAGGCTCCCGAAAACAAGAAAAAATGAACTCTAAAGGTCAATAGTTCCAAAACTATGGGACATACCGTAGTCGGAGCGAGACTTTACTTACAAACTAATATGTGAGCTATCCAAAAATCCATGTTTCAGAATCCTGCTGTATTTACGCAATAATTTTTATAGAGGGAGTTTGGCTACGGGCATATAATTTGAAGTACTCACCAACTATCTCTTTAAAAATTGTTGCGGAAGTATTGCATTATTCTGAAACATGGATATTTGGATAGGGCAAGCTATGAACCCTTATAATTTATTATTTTTTTCATGTTTTCGGCAGCCTATAACTTCGTAAGGAAACATTTGTGCACCCAGGTTGGTCTATATTTTTGTCTTCCCTTGGTGTCAGGAATCACCCCTGTATATTAACTGGCTCATGAACAGAGCTATAAAGTTTTCATTTTAATGCATTTTATTATTTATGTATACGCCACTTACCTCCACCTGCCCAGCTAACATTCTCAAAATACACTGATTTCTCTCCTTCATCAAAGTCAATATCCGCTTCTGTCACGTTCAGATACTGTTCGCCGTCTTGTTCAAATAAATCCCCGGTTATACTTGTATACAAACGACAATCAGCTGAAATAAACGACGACACATTAAATTAAGTATAATGTTATAATCATTACCTAAACTGCAGTCAAAATTAGCTAGTAGAGCGTTCACCTCTGGTGCATCTGGTCCCAGGTTCAAACCCTGCTCCCGCCAAGTGAACTTTGTGGTGGACAAAGTAGGTTTCCTCGTTGTTCTCCTGTTTCCCCCCACTTTCTTCATTCCATATAATCGTGGGACGTAAAATTCATAAATTTCATTTCATTTAAAAAATTAGCTAATGTAACAGTAGACCTGTTTAATGATAGTTTCTACACGTATAAATTAAATTAAATGTAAATGGTATAATTGTTACCTAGGTGGCAATCAAAAGTCGGTAATACAATAGGAGACCTCTTTCTGTATTTGCAAAAGAAAAGTTTCCTGTTGTACATTATAAGTATGTTTATTAGCTACTCCCCTTTCAGGTCTTTCTTCTTCATTTGAAAATGTAAACACTATAAAAGAACAATGATTTATCTAAGTAATTCTTTTAGGCAGTACATAATATTACTTGGTAAATTAACCAGTGTTTCTGAAATGACGCAATTTCCTGCCAAATTAATCGACAATAAAGTGTCGTCTCTAAAAACGTATACTATCAGAATAATAAATATACTGACATTAAAAAAAAAAAAACTCTTTCACTGAAGATTGAGCAAGTACTGAACAAGTTAGTTTAGTTTTAGTGTGAAATTACGTTAGACTTCTAAACCATGAGAATCAAGTACTAAAACTTGAGGTTGCACATCTAAAACTACTGGTTGCCGTAATATATTAATAAAGGTAAAACCTGTTCCTCGGACCTGAATCGATATGGAAAAGCCATTACTCGTCAGGCCTTCTGTTTTTGTTCTATGGCAATAAAAAATGAAACCAGAAATAGCCATTTCCAGATTTGGTAGAGTATTGTAGGTTGTGATGGTCTGTAATCTTAAGAATCTGAATCAAATGTATATACAAAGCCATCTGTCACTATTATCTACTAGCATGTTTCTTCTATGGCAATAAATGTTGAACCTGAAATAGTTAATTTGAATCCTTTCCGGACTAAAAGGAGGCTTTAGGGAGAAGATAGAATCTAAACTTGGGGAGCTGAATCAATATTTTAAAACACTATCTCGAGATCTCTTACCGTTTTGCTGAACTGAAATCAGTATTGAAACCAAGATAGTAGTAAATTTCAACCACTTCTGGTTTTGGTAGAATGTTGCAAATTGAAAAGCTATGTTCACCTGACACCCTGAATCGATCACAAAAAAAAAAGAAAAAAACGTTTGTTACTGTATAAGTAATCAAGAAAGTTCTGTCGCTTTTTGTGGAGGTCTGTGTTCAATTGGCTATCACGCCGTGAATTGAATGCCAATGGAGATAAGACGAAGGTGACTTGTTGGTGTGTTGGTTGTAGCAGATCAGTTACACCGTGAACATGCCCAAGAACAGAGTGAGCATGGACCTCCGTAGAGCGTCACAAGGGCGTGTATGCTGTACGAGTTCAAACGCCGCTGCAGCGGAGCGGAAGATATGCCAGGCCTTTGGTGAGGGTGTCGTGACTATGCGGACAGTGCAGCGGTGGTTTAACAAGTTTAAAGACAATGACGAAACTCTAGAAGACGCACTACGTGCAAGAATACTAACACGTGTATAAAATGCAGATCTTCAGGCACAAATTGAGGCGAACAATTGTCAAACATGTGAGAAACTGGGATTGCATATCAGTGAGAGTTGAGGAACCATTCGGCAGCACCTCCCTCAACTTGGGAAGAACTACAAGTTGGGTTGATGGGTTCCACATGATTTCACTCCGAGTCAGAAGGTAACGCGAGCACACACCTGTGTTTCTTTGCTGTCTCGTTTAAGGAAGGAGCCATTTCTGTACAAGGTGTTGATGTGTGATGAGAAGTGGGTCCTGTGCGAAGCCCCACGGCGCCGTCACCATTGGCCAACCTCCTATGAACCAGTTCCAAAACAGCCGAAACAACCACTGACTCAGAAGAAGGTCCTCTTGTACGTTTGGTGGATTGCCAGCGGCATTATGCATTAAGAACTGCTACCATGTGATCAGATCATCAATGCAACTGTGTATTGTCAGCAGTTGAGCAGTTCAGCAACTCAAAACTCAATAGCCAGTGCTTCTGAATCGCAAAGGAGTTCTCCTATTACAGGATAATAGTAATCCCCACATGGCTATGATGACCCGGGACACCATTCTATACCTTGGATGGGAAACACTATTGCATCTGCAATACTCCTCGAACATTGCAGTGTCCAATTATCACTTGTTCCATTATTTGAACCATCACCTTAGAGGCCGCCAGTTCAAATCCCTAGTAGAGGTGCAACATGCACTTAAACCCTTTTCGCTTCACGGCCCACCAAGTTCTACCGCGATGGAATCCATGGCCTTCCAGACCGTTGGCAGAAGGTCGTCAATGCTTATAGGGACTATGTTTGATCTTCCAGGTACGTCTTAAGTAACATATCTATGTTCGAATGTGGTAAATGAAAAAGTGACAGAACTTTCTTGGTTACCTTTAAATTACCATTGTTCTATGGTGATAAATATTGAGACCAGAAATCGTTAAATTTAAGCACTTTCGGTGTGAATAGAGGGATAATCGATAATGCGGAACCTACTCTTGGGACGATGAATCGATTGCAGAAAACCTCAATTCGATGTCTCTTTCCTTTTTTCCTCTGATACTGTCGACAGATGGACGGACAAAAGGACAAAGCCGTTTTATAAGACTGCCTACATTTACGCGAAGAATAGTTTGGAAGTCTAATCACTACTCAAACAAATTGTTGCGTTACATTTTAGCTTTCACATCTTTCTAAAGTCGTACTAGAATTAGAACAGGAGTGACGATCATTGTTAAATCTTACTGAATAGCATCTATAGAAGAAGATGCATTAAGAATTGTTTGTGAATTATGGGAAGAAAGAGCATACGTGGAAAGGAAAACGGAACCAGTGTTCGCAGACTGAGAGAAATTTTCCTAATATAGAGAAATCTGGTACCAAAATTTAGCAAATGGGGATAAGTGTAATTTTTGAGAAATCCCGGAAAATAGGCGCACTGAGTGGAAGCAGAATTTCACGACCTCTTTTCCTTCTTGCGTCTACTGAGAACATCCATTAAGACTCGGTTCTCAGTTTCCTTCAGAATTTTCCTTCTTCGAAAATTTGGTAAACCCCACTCCGTGTCTTCGTTACCCTGCCATTATGAAAAACATGACACTGTTGAGGTAGAACACAGATCATATTGGTCAAAAGCGAGCACAATCTTTGGAACCACACGTTTTGTATTTGTGATTTTTGCGATGCTACTCGTCCTATGGGTGTTAAGATTTGAAGAATTAGGCAAGGAAATGTTGGTGTCAGTGAATTGAGGTGCATTTCTTTCTAATGGAGATAAGTGTTCGGTATAGCAAATATCATGGCAAATGGAGACAACGAAAAAGGTTCAAAGTGATATTTAAAAGTACTATGACCTGATTATTTTATTTTTTGAGCAATTTTTGGTACGCTGTCTTTTATCATATATCTTCACATGACACTCGAGAACTATTGTCATAAGGGCAGAATAACCTCATTTACGAACTAGTGGAATTCGCCTGAAGAGAGGGATCATCTTGATCATAACGAAAATTCATCTCATAATATTAATAAACTCTGAACACATATATAAATAAAGTAGACTAATAAACAGTAGTTATAGTTAGTTATCATATTTTCCGAACGCGTACAACGATGTTGCAATTTAATAATAGAACTAAAGTTTAGAAACTGTCTGTATTGAAAATATCAAGAAAAAAATGACAAAGTTCTGTTCAAAATAATATTAGTTTTGGTGCCACATTCATAATAGAGTTTCAGATATACATTTATCCATACAAACAAATATCATATATAATTTTTGCGTCCTTTAGATGAAGAACACGCTTCGTAACACCACACAAAACACTTAATGCATCTCATCCACTTTGTTTCTACCTTATCCTGTGAAAAGAGCTTTCAACACATTGGGCAGGTTTCGTCATTGTTGCTGTCTTCCTCATCAGTGGAAACACATTGCACTGCTGTAACTTGAGTGTCACTTTCACTTGAGGAGCTACGAAAGTCTTCTCATCATTTGTCGAGAACCAATATTCTTCTTCGAAGTTTTTCTTTGCTTCTGTGATCCAGATGTAGATGGCTTAGCAGCAGTAGATGGTTGTTCCTGCGTTTCTCGAAAATGACGTTTCCTATGCAATGTAGACGGACACTGCTTTATTGGATTGATTCCTGTTTCTCTTTCTTCTTATCTGCTTTCATGATTGTTTCTTTGTACGGTGAACCAGTAACCAACAATGCAGCTCCAGCCCTTCTTGACGTATAGGGACTGGGACTTTCCTACTAGCTTGAGGACTGATGATTTCAAGGATATTGAGAAACACATGTTTGTCAGTGTTCGAACGAAGTTCTGACCTGCTTGCTGTTTCCTCCATAGATATATCTTGATGGTTTCTTTCCTCCTGTTCCCTTGCAAGAAACTGAGCATTAGTAAAAATGTCCGGGTTGAAAGGATGAATACCCGTCTTAAGCCACTTACCGCAATTTCCAACGTAGCAGCACGCAGATATCCCTCCGAAAACAGTGAAGCGACTAGTAACTTGCCAACTATCCATCCAGGGTAATCTGGAAGCCAGCTTTCTTTTATTCTTCGCATAACACTAGTTAACAAATTTAAACTTTTTGTTTGTTACATGAGAAAACTCACCTGATCTTAAAGGAACTTTTTGCACTGAAGTCGAATATGCACTCGGTTTCTCTCCATCACGTACAGTTTTCCCGTAACAGAGGGATTTTCGGGAAATTCCCTCAAAAATTTCCCTTTTTCAGATATTTTATTCCCCTAGCTCCTCTCCCCTTACATATAGTAACATAGAAATTATACCTAAGTATACCTTGATTTATATTTAATAAATCCTAAAAGTTTCGTAAAAATCGCTTTGTTCTTTCTAGAGAAATAAATATATTTGTATGTATACTGTGTGCACTGTTTATTGCACCTGATAGTAATGCTTTCAGATCTCCTGAGTTGGGGTAAAAACGATTTGCTTTATTACTACAAACACAGACATAAAAATGAATATTTACAATTGTCAACAACACACTTGTATTGCTCTCTGTAAATTAGAAACGTGTATAAAAATAGAATGTACTTCCAACGTATATTTTTTTAAACGTACAGTGTATGTATATCTTAATACATATATATACAATTCTCCAAGTTTTTTCGTTTTGTTCATGAAATGGTAATCAATATTTGTTATCAAATGTAACAGAATGCAAAACAAAGAAAGAATGGAATACAGACTCATTGTTGACAACAATGAACTAATGCAGTCTGAATTTTCCACTACGGTATCGTTTCCCCCTCCTCCCGCGCATTTCTTTCTTTCTTGTGTTCTTGACACCTGGTGAGGGAGTTTTGTACATTTTTATATTGACGTTTGGTTTAACACTACTTCACTTTCAAAGTTGTCTTTGCTGCTAAGAGTGCTTTCATGTTTGATCTTAACGGCATTATACCCAACTAAGACCAGAAGTTTAGTTTGTGATCAGTACAATGGCGTCAAGAAAACGGCGTTCGTGTGTTAACTCACCAAATAGTTTTTGTTATGTGTGTGGCCAGTTTGTAGTTAAAGGACAGTGTAGATCCATTACGCCATCGGTGAAACTAGCATATTATATATATTTCGGATGTCGTGTGGGAGATCAGGACAAAACTTGGGCACCCAACATAATTTGGGCTACGTCACTTTACTTGCATGGGCCAAAGGGAAACGGAGGTTCATGAAATTTGCTGTACCAATGGTGTGGAGAGAACCCACCAACCATCTGGATGATTGTTATTTTTGTCTCACAGTAGTTAAGGGACATTCTAAAAAAAGCAAATACACAATAAGTTATTCCAACGTTAAATCCGCAATTAGACCTATTCCGCACGGGGATGAACTTCCACTTTTCGAGCCCCCTACCAACTGGGAAGAGATATGGCCAAAAGACTCTGATGATGATCGTGACCTTGATGAACCATCGACATCAACATGTACATCCAAGGATCCAACGTTCATCCCTGACTGTGTTCGGGAGCCACATTTCATCCGGCAATGTGAACTTAATGACCTAGTCCGTGATTTGCACCTGACAAAACAAGAGGCGGAACTTCTGTGATCAAGGCTCCAGCAGTGGAACTTATTGGATGCAGAAACGAACATATCAGTGTACAGGAAAAGGCATGTTCAATTTTCAAGCTATTTTTCAATGCAAGATAATGTGTGCGTATGTACGGATATAAATGGGTTGATGGCGGAGCTAGGAATTCCTTACGTTCCAGAAGAATGGAGGTTATTTTTCGACGCGTCAAAGGTCAGCCTTAAAGCTGTCCTTTTACATAATGGAAATAAAAAACCTTCTATACCACTTGTGCACTCAGTGAAGATTAAGGAATCCTATGACACCATGTCAACTTTGCTAAATCTTATAAATTACAAGGACCATTGTTGGCAAATATGTTGTGATCTCAAGGTAGTTGGTATTTTATTAGGACTGCAGTGCGGTTACACGAAGTATCAATGTTTTTTATGTTTATGGGATAGCCGAGCTGATGACAAACATTATGAAGTGAAGGAATGGGAACCTAGAGTGAATTACGTACCTGGAGAATGCAACGTCAAATACGCTCCTTTGGTAGATCCTAATAAGATATTACTACCGCCACTTCATATCAAGTTAGGACTTATGAAAAACTTTGTCAATGCCATGGACACATCTGGTGAAGGTTTCAAGTATGTGCGAGATAAGTTCCCTAACCTGAGTGATGCTAAGATTTCAGCGGGAGTGTTTATTGGTCCCCAAATTAGGAAATTAATGCATGATGATAGCTTTGACAGCAAGTTAAACAGTGCTGAGCTAGCTGCCTGGACAGCATTTAAGTGTGTTGTGCGCAACTTTCTGGGCAATAACAAAGCTGAGAGTTACACAGAAATCGTACAGGACATGATACAGAAATACAAAAAGTTGGGTTGTAGGATGTCTTTAAAAATCCACTTTTTGCACTCCCACCTCCGCTTCTTTCCTGCTAACCTAGGTGCTCTCAGCGACGAACAGGGGGAAAGATTCCACCAAGATATAATGGCAATGGAGAAAAGGTACCAGGGACGATGGGATCCTTCAATGATGGGGACTATTGTTGGGGTCTTGTTAGAGAATGCAACATTTCTTACAAAAGAAGGAAGTAGTGTACGTTTTTGCAACCCAATGGAAGTTTCATATATTGTGATAGTTTTGATTGTCTTTTCATGACCTTTTGGTACATTTGTATTATTGTTTATTGTAAATTGTCACACTTGTAAATTATATTGTATTATATTTTATATGTGTGTTTGTGGTAATAAAGCAAAACGTTTTACCTTAACTTAAGAGATCTGAAAGCATTACTATTAGGTGCAATAAACAGTACACACAGTATACATACAAACATATTTATTTCTCTAGAAAGAATAAAGCGATTATTACGAAACTTGGAGGGTTTGTTAAATATGAATCAAAGTATACTTAGGTATAATTTCTATGTTAGTATATGCAAGGGGACAAGATCTTGGGGTGTAAAATAAACGAAAAGGGAAATTTTGAGGGATTTTCCCGAAAATCCTAATGTTACGGGAAAATCGTACGTGATGGAGAAAAACCGAGTGCATATTCGAATTCAGCGCAAAAAGTTCCTTTAAGAACAGGTATTTCCTTTTATGTAACAAAACCTTTGTTAACTAGTGTAATAGGTCTTGAACGAATACATGAAAGATACATCAAGGGTAGTGCTCTCAAACGGGTCGGGTCAGGTCAACTCGGGTCGGGTTATCGGGTCGGGTCAGTCGGGTTAGCTCGGGTCGGGTTATCGGGTCAGGCTAATCGGGTCGGGTTGTCGGGTCGGGTCAGTCGGGTCAGCTCGGGTCGGGTTGTCGGGTCGGGTTATTCGGGTCGGGTTGTCGGGTCGGGTCAATCGGGTCAACTCGGGTCGGGTTGTCGGGTCGGGTTATTCGTGTCGGGTTATCGGGTCGGGTCAATCGGGTCAACTCGGGTCGGGTCAATCGGGTCAGCTCGGGTCGGGTTATCGGGTCGGGTCACTCGGGTCGGGTTATCGGGTCGGGTTGTCGGGTCGGGTCAGTCGGGTTGTCGGGTCGGGTCAGTCGGGTCAGTTCACTTTGGTCAACTGAGTTTAGGTTGAGTTTAAACTCGGCTGGAGTCGAAAGCTGCTGTTTTTCACTAGCTGCCTAATTAAAAATAGCAATTTTCAATTGATTTTATAGAAACCATAAATCTATTTTGAACACTTGCAGCTAGTGTTTTTATGATAAATGCTTATTTTTCTACTTGTGTGTACTTTAATTTTTAAATGTGGAAGATTGATTTTACCAATCGACTGTAATATTAATATCTACGCCAGTATGGAGTCTGGATTTAGAACAAAACTAGAAGTTGTGCCTAGCGAACAATAGTAGATTTGGTCGACTTGTTTTCTTCTCATTGGATCAACTTTGATTGGAAACAAAAGAAAGGTAAAACCAGTTACGTAACTTGTTTGTATTTGTCCAGGTTTGAAGTTTTCAGTTTCATATTTTGTTTTATTTAAAACTTCTTTTTTCTGAAACATTATTCTCGGCTTCCAATATTCAGAGGATGTGCTTATAACAGCTTAGTTTGCAACTACCAGGGCTTAATTTTTTGAAGGAGATAAAAAGAGTTGTGTTTTCCCTTCCTGCAAATGATAATAAAATTATGGAATGAAATTGATTCCCAATAAAATGTATTGTCAGAGTGCTGATCTTTAGTTAGTAATTGGTTTATACTAGTGCTCCTTTACTTATTTTGTTTCAAAGTACTGACGTGACGTCTACCATATTGACTAGGAACTGCTGAAAAATTCGTAGCCCAACCCAGAAGGAGTGCACGTGGATTGGTGAAGTTTTACTTCTTCTTCTCTTCCCCCGAGAGTCAATATACTACCTTGTACAGTGCTCCAGCTTTTGCAGAAAAGTTAAAAAAATCTAGATTTCCTCGCACCACTGTTCGTAGCACTACCCCTGTCAGATCTAAAATGGCGTCTTTCAAGTGTTATTTAAGTTTGGGAAATAAGTACACGTAATAGTTAGACGGAGCTAAATCTGCGGAATAAGAATGATGATCTAGACATTGAAATCCTGGATTATGCAATGTCAGTTATGTTCGCAGGGGCTTGATGGACAGGTGTATTCTCCTGAAGAAACAGAATTCCTTTCTTTTCATTTTCCGCAGCATTGAACTTTGAATTTTTCTTTCAGTTTTGTAAGTAATGTAGAGATTCTGGATTAAATATCTGACCATTGAGGAGGTAGTCTACCAGTCCATACTTATACCAGAAGAATGTTCCAAACAGTTTCTCAACCTACTTCTGTGTCTTGAACTTCTTGGGGCGATGGAGAAATGAGTGCTACTGCTCCATTGACAGTTGTTCCGATTCAGGATCATAGTGGTACAACCATATTTCATCTATGGTTACTATTCGTCAGCGAAATTGATCAGCATTACGGTCAAATTGGAAGAATACTTCTCTTAATGCCGTTACCCTTTTATTATCCTGACATATATTTTGGGAACCCATTATGCCGAGAACTTGCGCATACCCAAGCCATTCTGAATTATGCTACCGACGAGTTCCAAAGAAATGCCCAGAATCCCTGACACAAGTTTTTCTGAGAAGGTAAAAACTGAGAAAGCGGAGTGCAGACCTCAGACTATAATAAATATAAGTAGCTTAAATTATTTTTGTCACACAAAAACTGGGGTGGCCTAGGCCCTCCGGCCTCGGGCTATATCCACCACTGGCTGAAATGCTGCAATTTTCAAGAATAATGTCACAAATTGCATCCATGATTCCAGGAAGAGTCATTGCTTTTAATCATCCTGGATGTAAAGCATAATTTGTTGAGAAATTGCTACGTTTATACTAAGCCACTTACTTCTTCACCACTATATATAACGGAGGAGAGTCCCGTGGTGTTTCACTGATTTCCTAATTAATTTACTTCGGTGACTTTCCTTGGTGGAACAAAAATGTTATAACAGTAAGAATCTGGATGTTAGGGAAATTATCTGTTTGGGCACACATAATCACTTCAGAGGCCTGAGAAACAATAAGAATTTCCTTATTAATATGAAAATTTATATTTGTACATACAGAGATATGTTTTTCTAAACTACGGTTTCATTTTTCTACCTAGTACCTACACTCCTTCTGGATTGGACTATGACATTTTCAGCAGCTCCTCGTAAATTCTCTCTCTGTCTCTCTCTCTCTCTCTCTCTCTCTCTCTCTATATATATATATATATATATATATATATATATATATATATACAGTGACGTACTTAGGGGGGTGGCTTCCGGGCTTAAGCCCCCCCGAAATCTTACTTAATATAGTAAAGTAAAGTAAATATCTTGCAGAATTTTCACATTTCCAGGCAAAGCCCCCCTCCCGAAAGCTAGCAAAGCCCCTCTCGAAACAAAATCGTAAATACGCCACTGTATATATATATATATATATATATATATATATATATATATATATATATATATATATATATATATATAGAGAGAGAGAGAGAGAGAGAGAGAGAGAGAGAGAGTGATACGTAGCATATAGACGAATGTCTTACTTGTAGCATACGCGAAAGTAATTCAATTTATGTTTAGGCTTCAAAAGTTTCATTGAAAAATATTTCATGTGCAGACGTTATTTATTTGTTAGTTACAAATTTTATTTGAAATAAGTTTAATTTATAATCATATAGATCTAACATAAAAACAGCAACGAAATACACAATGTAATGTAAAATAAGTCAAACGTAATAAATAAGTTATTTTTGGTATGGCAAATAGCCGCCCTCCAAAATGTATCTGCCCCTCCTTTGCCCCCCTAACAACTTAAAGCTAGCGTTGTCACTCTAACAATATGGTATGGAGTTCTTGCATACTATTCATTGTTGGCGGAAAAATTTCTTCTTTTACTTTCTTTTCTCCACATCAAAGGATTACACCGAAAAGTTTACAGAAATGAAAATAAGCTTTTCATTGTTGCATTGTTATGTTCTCAATGATTTTGCATTGTAAATATTGGCTTTAAAAAATATTAACACAGTATGTTAAACTTTCAGTTAAAGAGAATTTTCCAAGAATTGTGCTATATATTTTAAATTATGCTTTATGCTTTATTTTCTAAAATAATGCTTTTAAAACTAGAATCCCAATGTGAGTGCATTTTGGCGTTCACCCAGTGTCGTGACCATAGTGCTCTCAAACGGGTCGGGTTGACCCGACCCGACCCGTGACCCGACCCGACCCGACTCGGATCGGGTCAGTTCGGGTCGGGTTACGGGTAGGGTCAACTCGGGTCGGGTTGTCGGGTCGGGTTGTCGGGTCGGGTCAGTCGGGTCAGTTCGGGTCGGGTTGTCGGGTCGGGTTATTCGGGTCGGGTTGTCGGGTCGGGTCAATCGGGTCAGCTCGGGTCGGGTTGTCGGGTCGGGTTATTCGGGTCGGGTTGTCGGGTCGGGTCAATCGGGTCAGCTCGGGTCGGGTTGTCGGGTCGGGTTATTCGGGTCGGGTTATCGGGTCGGGTCAACCGGGTCAGCTCGGGTCGGGTTATCGGGTCAGGTCAATCAGATCGGATCACGGTTCGGGTCAGTCGGTTCGGGTCGGGTCATCGGGTCGGGTCAGTCAATTCGGGTCACGGGTCGGGTCGGGTCGGTCTTCAACCCGACCCGACCCGACCCGTTGAGAGCACTAATCAAGGGGCTGTAATTTACCCGTTGAATGTTCTGGTAAGCATACAATTAATATTCCCACTTCCTAGCAGTCAATCACTTCAATGCTTCTGTGTGTAAATGATGACCGTTCAGTATTAAGACTAGTGGACACGTTTTTGAAGGTTGCACTGTGTCAATGAAGTGCTCCAGCCATGTCAGAAATAATGATCCAATGATACAACCTGATTCACTGCAACCACCGATAGAACCTGCTGGTATTCCATCTGAAAGTTCCGCCTGCCACTTCTTTTGTGGAAATATTAAAAAAGGTGGCACAAACTGGCCAGCTGCTGAGATTCATTTCACAGATGTTATTGTTGCCCCTTTCTCAGTCGATGCTAACTTGTGTACCTGCTGCACGATAGATATGCCTGTATATATATATATATATATATATATATATATCGAGAGAGAGAGAGAGAGAGAGAGAGAGAGAGAGAGATATATACAGACGCGGATCCATGGAGGGGGCTATAGGAGTTACAGCCCCCTTGACACCCGAGTATACACGGATAAAATAACCGTTAATCGTAGTTTACACTGGATAAAATGACACATGGAAGTGCATTATGATATATAGAAAGACAAAATGTAGCTACTACGTAGAAAGCAATATCAGAAGGCAATTTTGATGGACAATTAGCAGATTACACATAAAAGAACATTAGCAGATTTCATCCCTTCTCCCTGGGTCTCAACTTTTTATTGAATAAAATTACCTGCCAAAGCCAAGCAGGCCAAGTAATAATTAAACAATTGAAACAATTATTATATTCGTTTTAATGATATTTATATTGTTTGAATATTGACAGTAATACGGTTAAAAGAGCAATGACACTGAAATTAAAGAGTAGAGATAAAAAAAAATGGTAGTAATATATGAGAAATTAAAGAATAGAGATTATACAAAAAGGATACAAGAACCTATTACACTAAATATTATTATTGCATAATGACAGTATGCAAGTAATATAAAAGTGCAGACACTGACAAGGTCACGCAGTGGCTCCGCTGAGATCCGAACGAGACAATTGTGTTTGCATTTGAAATGTTATAACTAGATGAATCCCAAAGTTATACGTGCCACCGGGAGGAATATCGTGAGTTACAACATATTTTGTAATGTAAGAACTACAAAAAAATTACATGGCAGAATAGTTTGAACCGAGTCATTTGTTCGGAAACGGTTGGATAAGTGGAAAACTCGACCAACACGTATCCCATCATTTTCAACGACAACCTTTTTGGGGTAAAAAAAACTTTGTCCCAGGGTCCCCCGCAGGGTCCCAGACGGGGTCCAACTCAAAATTTTCAAATGGCAAGGGGGGTTAAGTGGCATATCATTTGAAAGCTGTTGTAAAATGAAAGAAAATGCAGCAAGTCTCGACTCTCTACAACAACCCTGTGCAAAATGACGGAGGGTCAAAATGTAAACAAAAACTTAATTGAAAAGTCCATGGTCACCCCTATAAATCGGAAATGGTGAGACTTGAAAATAGGAAGGTAGTCCGGCATTATGTTCAAAGTACAACAATTTAAGTAAAAACGTCTTGTCCCAGGGTACCCACAGGGTCTGAGGTGGGGTCCAACTAAAAAGTTTCAAAAGAGAGGTTAAGAATCTCATCGTTTGCAAGATCTTGTTAAATGAAAGTAGATGGAGCAAGTCGTGACTTTCTACGACAACCCTGTCCAAAATTGTGGCGGGTCAAAATGTAAATAAAAGCTTAATTGAAAAATATGGCCACCTTGAATCCAAGGTGCTTAAAACCTGCCATTCCTAACAGTACAAATCTAAATCTCTATTTTTCTCTATTATGTATTTAGAAATACTAGAAAGACTAAACAACAATTGAATTTCGATTCACTTCAACTATTATTTCATTCGGTAACAACATATATATGGTTTCTTCTTAATGCAAGTTCGTCACGGTTCTCTCGGCATTATTTACTTGAATATAACGAATATGCGATGAACACACAACTATGACTTCCTACTCATAGTAGGAAAAAAAAAAGTTGAATACCTTCGGGTATTTTTCTAATTTTGTCATACGTAGTTCATACAGAAAGAACTTGCTGCATCAGTAAGTTGCGGGCTCTATTGTAACGTATTCGTGATGGTTACATTTGTATGTCATTCGTTGGTTTGATCTCAATACTTCAAACAATACCAAATAAAAAAAATCATTTGCAAGATTGGCAAGTAGTACCAAACATATGTAAGTCATTTCAGTACATCGAACTGCGTCAAACTTTGCTGGCTCGGTCACAGTATTCCAAGAAATAGAATATTTATATTCAAACTCATTTTTCACGCTGGCAGCCATATTGGATTACAGATTATACTCTTTGATATTTTGTGGACTATTAACCATAAACGTTCACTTCTCCAACACCAGTGGTGCGAGCTGGATATGCGTTCGATACATAGTGCGGCATTTTGAACTCAAGATGTCGCGTTTTTGAACATTTTGCATATTTTAGTCACTTACTAATCAACATTAATGCCAAATTTGTTTTCCTAGCTTCAGCAGTTGGGTATGCTTATCCTTTCGACATAGGTTTTAAGCGGCCATCTTGGATTGTTTTCCAATTTGTTTACATTTTGACCCACCGCAATTTTGGACACGGTTGTCGTAGAAAGTCGAGACGTGCTCCATCTTCTTTCACTTAACAAGAGCTTTCTAACGATGTCCTACCTCTCTTGCCATTTGAAATTTTTTAGTTGGACTCCACCTGGGACCATGTGGGAACCCTGGGACAAGACGTTTTCACTTAAATCGTTATACTTTGAAAATAATACCACACATCTTTTTCTGTTTTCACATTTGTCTCACCATTTCCGATTTATAGGGGTGACCATGGACTTTTCAATTAAGTTTTCGTTTACACTTTGGCCCGTCGCCATTTTGCACAGGGTTGTTGTAGAGAGTCGAGACCTGCTGCATTTTCTTTCATTTTACAACAGCTTTTAAATGATGTTCCACTTAACCCCCCTTGCCATTTGAAAATTTTGAGTTGGACCCCGTCTGGGACCCTGCGGGGGACCCTGGGACAAAGTTTATTTACCCCAAAAAGTTTGTTGAAAATGATGGGATACGTGTTGGCCGAGTTTTCCACTTACCCAACCGTTTCCGAACAAATGACTCGGTTCAAACTATTCTGCCATGTAATTTTTTTGTAGTTCTTACATTACAAAATATGTTGTGACTCATGATATTCCTCCCGGTGGCACGTATAACTTTGGGATTCATCTAGTTATAGCATTTCAAATGCAAACACAGTTGTCTCGTTCGGATCTCAGCGGAGCCACTGCGTGACCCTTCCTTGCGAGTAATATGCGAGAAATGAAAGAATAAAGATTATACAAAAATCTATGACACTAAATATTATTAACCCTTTCTGACGCAGGTCATTTTTTTGAGTTTTTCTACATTTTCAGTTAGTGAGCTATTGTTCAAAAACTATTCATCCGATTGATATGGTTAGGACATTGTGTTTTTAGAAGAGGGGTGTGGCTATTTTTTGGTGTAAGGTACATAGTATTGTTGCCAACGAGACGGAAATTACTGAGGGAAATTTAGGGGTGGAAATTTATAAAAAATCCCTAACTGAATTTCAAGATTTTTGCAACTTGCACCACAGTTGCCATATGTGTTCAAATCACCGAAAAAAATATTTGGTGTGTTGACAAGGTACAGTGTAAACCTAAAGTCGTTGGCTGCTATACAAAGAGACAAAGAAAAAAAATATTGTCATACACATAAAATTTTGACACTTTTTCAAAAATCAACATATGCTGGGGCTACAGCTTCCCTAATTATGCAATAGGAACTTTTTATGGTGAGTTCTGTAGGGCAGAGAAGAGGCTTTCAGGTAGTGGTGCGTTTGTTACAATGTAGAAAGTAAGAGGGAAATAATTGAGTGGGAAACGGAAATTTTTCACCTAACATCGGGAATTAAAATTTTTCGTAGCTGGTAACACTGCTACCAGACATACAAAAACTATCTTACAGTAATTATTGGTGCCACAAAAATATATCCAACAAGTATCATGGCGATATCTAACGAAGTAAGGATGAAATTAAAAAAAAAATAAAAAATATCTAATTCTAACTCAGAAATTCACCACTTTTTATCATTTATAGAACATGGTATACTATAAAGCCCAACTGTACCTGCCTTAATTATCCTACTGAAACTTACTATGATGCGTTGTGTAGGCTAAGGACGAGGCTTTCAGACATGGTACACTTGTTCGAATATAGCTAACAAGAGAGAAATGAAATTTTTGCAAAATTTCCCCCTAAAATCGGGAATTTTCTGTAGTTGGCAATACTGCTACCGGACAGACGCAAACTATATTAAAATAATCATTGGTATACCCCTAATATATCATACATGTATGATAGCGGTATTTAATAACCAAAGTTTTTAAGTACAAAAAATAGATTACGGTAAACAGAAAAGGTGGGAAAGCTCGAAAAATCAAGGGTTAGAATCTAAATACTAAGTTTTCGTGCTCCCCCTAATTATTCCATTGCGCTGTACCCGCTTTTGTTCAGTAAGGACCAATGTTCAATTGGCGAAAGTTGACTTGCACTCGGATGTATAGGTACGGATTTATAAACAAAAACTTCGAAATTTTCGATTTTTTGTCCAAATTTAGGGAAATTGTAATTTCCCTAGTTGGCAACGCTGCGCGCGATCCGGTCCAATTGATGTCCACAATTAGGTACCCACCGGAGGTATCTACCTGACAAGCCTTAAGGACATCTCTCTATAACAGGGAAAAATGGCAAAAAAAAAAAAAATTGATATTCGAAAATTCTCGAATTTTTGAATTTGGCTTAAAATTTGAGAAGGAAATTCGACACCCAGAAGGAAAAGAAACTAATATGATGAAGAAACTAATATGATTACAAGCATAAATTTCCAGAAAAAAATATCTCGATATCTTAATTACTGTCCACACAGGAGGAGATTAAAAAAGTGACACAACCATGTGTGCCACTTTGGCCACCTGGGTCCAAAATTGATAATGCATAATTACATTATGTAAGTAATAAATATAAAAGAGCAATGACACTGTGTAATATATGCGAGTAATAACATGAAGTAGCCTAATAAAGTAATAAAACAAAGTAATATAAAAGAGTAACAACAGTTAGCAATATGAAAGAGTAGTGACATTGAGTAATGTAAAAGAGTACTAACTCAAAATATTGAAAAAGGTTAATGACATTTAAGTAATATCAACGTGTACTGACTTAGGGTAATGCTAAAGAATAATGACAAAATCTCCAACTGAAAATGTATTTAATGCCATCTTATGTTTGCTACACATTTTATATAAAAATGCTAGATTAATAAATAAAGTTAATTTTTATTCCCAATTAATCTATACAGGGTGTTCCAGGAGGAAGGGGCAATACTTCGGAAAATGGTGATATGAGTGATTCTAAGCCAAAAAGCTCATATGAACATGGGTCCTAATCTCAACGGTTTGAGACATACAGGTTGTGAACTATTTTTGACATTGTTTCTTATTACTCACTCTGTATTTATTCTACAGAGGTGAGACATAGCGGATTTTAACCCTTTCCGGGTTTTGGGTTTTTGGGCTATTTTTTAGACTTTCAGTCAAGCAGTTACTGCATAGTCACTATTTATCCTAGGATCATGGTTCATACCTCATTCTCTTCAGAATAGAGCTGGCTTTCAAACGGTACCACTTGCATGCTCATACCGTATACCAGGAGTGGGAAAAATGATGTCAAAAGGAAATTTTCGGAGGGAAAATTTTTCTCGCACTTTGCCCCCCCCTGGAGCGGCCCTGTGTGGACGTAGCCATCTAAAAAAAATCTGATAAATAGTACTTGGTATACTGAATGTATGTGCCAAATTTCAAGTCTCTATCTTGAATAGTAAGGGCGGGAGAAATTTTATGAAGAATTCCAACAATGCCCCAAATTACCACAAAACACTATAATCTCAGGGAAAAAAAATCCTGAGACATCCCGAATTACCCTAGGGTCATGTTTCGCCCATCATTCTCTTCAGAATAGAACTTCCTTTCAGGCGGTACCATTCACATGTCTCCATCATGTATCTAAGGCGGGAAATTCCCGAAGAAGGGATTTTTTGGTCTAAATATCCCTTTTTTCAACTTTTAGTCCCTCTGGACCCCCCTGTTTTAACGCATAAATCCGGAAAAAATCTGTTAAATACTACTCGGTGGACTGAATGTTTGTGCACAATTTCAATCTTCTAGGTGCAAAAATAAGCCCGCCATAAAATATATATACCGACATTGCCCCATATTCCCCTATACAGAAGTATATTTTGATAAAAATTCCCTGATACATCCCTAATTACCGTAGGGTCATGTTTCGCGCATAATTCTCTTCAGAATAGAACTGGCTTTCAGACGGAATGACTCACGTGTCTCCATCGTATCTGTAAGGCGGGAAAATCCCGAAGAAAGGGATTTTTTGGTCTAAATGTCCCGTTTTTCAACTTTTAGCACCTAAGGACCCCCACTGTTTTAACGCAGAGATCTGAAAAAATCTGATAAATACTACTAGGTACGCTGAATGTTTATGCACAATTTCAATCTTCTAGGTACAAAAGTAAGCCCGCGAAAAAATATATATACCTACAATGTACCATATTCCCGTATACAGAGGGATCTTTTAAAAAAATTCCCTGATACATCTTTAATTACCCTAGGGTCATGTTTCTGCACATCATTCTCTTCAGAATAAAATTGCCTTTCAGACGGTATGACTCACGTGTCTCCATCATGTATATAAGGCGGGAAAATCTCGAAGAAAGGGATTTTGGGGGTAAAGATATCCCTTTTTTCAACCCTTTGACCCTCTGGTTCCCCTCTTGTTTCAACTCACAAATGTGAAAAAAAAACTAGTAAATACTACTCGGTGGACTAAATGTTTGTGCAAAATTTCAATCTTCTACTTGCAAAAATAAGCGCGCCAAGAAATATTGAACATAGGCTTAATAAATGAAAAACTATATTTTAGACTTATGACGTCATCACCTCCTATATCTAGACGCAGGAAGGTGTGAAACCATACGTAATGTCTTCTATAATGCCTCTGGACTTGAAAAACAAAAAACAAAAAACAAATAAAAAAAAAACGGACGTAAAAGCTCAAATAGGAGAGTTATAACTCAATGTACCATGAAAAACGCGTATGTTACAAATTGTACCATAAAATCCCCAAAGGGGTAAAGGTGATGGAATGACCTTTTCAACGGTATGCAACACGCGACAGTAGTGTCTTGGAAGTGAAGTTATTGAGGAAAATTTGAAAATCAGTGTTGCCATCCAATTCCCTTACATAATTTTAACTTTCCCTCAATAATCCCCTTTTCGAAATCACCACTGCCACATGTTGCATACTGTTCGAAAAGACATTCCATCACCTTTCAAATCTACTATGTCCCACCTCTGTAGAATAATTAATGGGTGAACAATACGCAACAAAAAATCAAAAAGGTTTCCCAAACTGTAACTTTCAAACCGTTGAGATTAGGACCAATGTTCATATGAACATTTTTACTTTGAATCACTCATACTATCACTTCATAAAATATTGCCCCTTACTCCTGGGACACCCTGTATAAATAAAAGAGAGAATAAATTTTATATGCAAAACATGTAATAATTACTTTCCATGAGTTATTAATTATCTTATAAATTTTGGAAACTAACATGTATATTACATTTTTAATTTCCCTACTTATTTGAAGTGATTGTATCATTCTTTTAAATTTTAATAGTTAATAATATAATTCTTACCTGCATGAGCTCTTACTGGACCTTGTCCACTAAAATGTATGAACAGAAACGTTCCATTTGATTTGTAGTGTCCAGACAGGTCAATATAGGGATAATAGAAATTTATCACAAATTTTCTTTCTTTGGGTTGCACTCTGGAAATAAATTAAGCCAATAAACGCAGCATATCTTAATAACGTAAATGTATGGAATATTCTAAACAAAGAAACAAACAAGCAAACTCCTCAAATCCTCAATAGATGGTACCGATACATTACAACAGACTTTCAGGACGATCCTATTCTATTATGTTTACTAATCTGTGTGTTCTTTTATGAATTAATTCGATTGTTTAAATTCTTTGACTCTCCTGTTGATAAAGTTAGCTGAATTGTATCAGGGAAGAGAACCTATTACACTCTATTTCTCTACCGTCTCCTTTAGCCTAACCGATATAACCGTGGGACGTAAAACTTACAGATTTCATTTCATTTCTATTTCTCTAGCTTGCTTGTTTCCTTCGTCGTTTCATAATTCTATTTACGGCTTGCTTTGAACGTAAGAGCAATTCCAATCACGAAAAATAATTTATAATATTATATGGGCTTGTATATAAAAGTAATATACAGGGTAATTCATAGGTATATGAAATATTTTTGAAACATGCAACAGATAAACTACGCAACAGGTACTAAATTTTATAATATTCAAATTGAGGGACATTAATGAACTATCCACTAAATATTTTATAGATGCTCAATGCGTCTACTCTAGATCACACGTCACAAAACCTACATCAACTATCACGGTGGGACAGAACGAAAGAAGCGACGATATAATTTCAAATGTCATTGCTATTAGAATCAAATGGAGGTTAAAAAAGAAAAAAAGGTTGTGCCATTAACAAATCTCCAAAAGAAAAATTGGCAATGGGTGAAAATGTTTCACAGATTTAAGGAATAATTCATTAATACAAAACGACCAATATCTGTCAGAAACCCCAAATAAGAAGAACGTACAAATTGAAGATAGAAATCGATCCAATCGGGAAAATATATCCATGTCTGGATAAAGCTCGTGGATTTGAGGAGTTTGCAATCTGATAGTCGGGAAAAGAAATTTAAAGAGGTACAATAATAATTAAGTGGAACAAATTTATTATCTTCCTACACTATTTTCTTATTCACTACCTTTTCTGTACGCAATGACTTTAGAAAATCGGTTCTCACAATTTTAGCCTTCCTCATCATATAATAATAGGCTACTAATAAACTTTCTAATCCATTTATTTATATGGACAAAAATTTTAATCTAAAATATTTGCGAGTGTAGTTCATGAATCATGTAGGCCTAGCATCCACTTCTGAAAACTAGTTATATGGTAAATTTCAAACAACACAAATATAACCATCACTTATATATTCAAAATGTGTCGTACACATTAATTGAGGTGTTTGATGCAATAAGGGCGTAAGTCTGAAACATACAGTTGGAGAAAAACGATGTTGAAAATTTAGGTAGTGTTTTTTTTTCTTACATAAAACAATGTAATATGCAGTATTTTATTCCGATATTGAATTGAAATGTTACCAGGAGGCTAAACAAGCATGGCAAAAGCCACAAATGCGTTTGATGCAAAAAGGGCGTAAACTCGGTTGTATATCAGAATGGGTACCATTCCTAACTATCAATTATCCGTTCTGTGTTTGACTATTAGCAAGTAATTGTGTTCTTTTTCTTTCTGGTTTTTGTTAACAGAAATTATAAAAAGCAGTAAAAATAAATTTTATGGTGGAATAAAATCAAGAAATAGACAAAACTAAAAGCATTCGGTGCGATTGTAACTTTAAGTGATTGTAAGTTTCTCTTATTGATCAATATACAAGGTATGATTGAAAAGTACCGGAACTTTTCCAGCCGCGCGGCTCCCTGGCGTTCGAAAAATGTGAGGGGTGGAGGAAAATGTACGCGGAACCTTCCTCTTTCAAGCGGAACTTGGCCCAGTGCGCTGCGAGCAGCGGTTGAGAAAGCATCGCTGTCCGCGCCAACGTCGTTTTGGTCGTCGGTCACGTTTTTTGAGCGCCGAAAATGGAGTCAAAGATTGACCAACTCTACGCCATCAAGTTTTGTGTCAAACTAAAAAAGACGTTCAACGAGACCCAGGACCTGCTCAAGGAAGCCTTTGGGGAAGATGTGATGTCCCGTACTCGGATCTTTGAGTGGCACAAGGCCTTCAGGGAAGGCTGGGAGGCCGTCGACGTCGAAAACCGATGAAAACGTCGACCGAGTTCGCGAATACCTGAACCTGGACCGTCGGACAACCCTCCGGGAGATCAGCGAAGAACTTAATTTGACATACTATGCAGTGCAAAAAATTGTGACTGAAGAATTGAACATGCGGAAGGTGTGCGCCAAACTGGTCCCCAAGGTGTTGACCGAGGAGCAAAAAAAACTGCGAGTGAAAATGAGTCGTGAAGTGCTGGATTGTGTGGAAGCCGACGAAGAGTTATTAGACAGTGTGTTCAGTGGTGATGAAACATGATGCTACGAGTACGACCCCTCGGTGAACGTCTTTTTTAGTTTGACACAAAACTTGATGGCGTAGCGTTGGTCAATCTTTGACTCCATTTTCGGCGCTCAAAAAACGTGACCGACGATCAAAACGACGTTCGCGTGGACAGCGATGCTTTCTCAACCGCTGCTCGCAGCGCACTGGACCAAGTTCCGCTTGAAAGAAGAAGGTCCCACGCACATTTTCCTCCACCCCTTACATTTTTCGAACGCCAGGGAGCTGCGCGGCGAGAAAAGTTCCGGCACTACTACATAATCCAAAACCAAATTTGTGTATATATATGTGTGCAGTGTTTCTTCCAGACATGTTTTTTGGGGGGTACTACCCCCCGGAGGAGACCAATATAATATGTCTATAATATAATAATAAATAGAATAATACCAGCAGTGCTCCCCCGGGAACACTTTTTCTGAAAGAACGACTGCATGTATGTATGTGTGTGTGTGTCTGGCCCACAGAAAGAAGAGAAAAAAGAAATAATATTCTAGGATCAGTTCGCGAACAAGTTGTGCTCAGAAACTGGTTGGCCAAATTATAAAGATGGTTATTTATTTATTTATTCGCAACTAAAAAAATGAAGGTGATAAATATGTTAATAAGACGTACTGTTTGTGAAAAGCATATAAAATGTTTCGTATATGCCCAACAGTGTTAGAAAAAAAACTTTGAATGCTTATTAAATTATTAGGTGTATTTACTGTATAAGTTAATGTAAAAGAACAAACATTAAAGAAAAACAATCAAATTATTGGAGTAAGGTAACAATTAACCAAAACTGGTTAGACGATGGCAGTGAAAAACCAGGTCTTGGTATATAAAAAATATAATAGCAAGAAAAGAAATTCATTCATCGAAGACATTGCTTACACAGTATATTTTTAATGACAACCAAAAGGAGAAAACTCCTTGAGTATTTCGTATTCCATGATCAATGAAGACACAGTGGCAGTTGAGTTGAGGTCTTTCCTGTTTGTTGAGGACATTTTTTTTTTTTTCATCTGCTTTTCTTACCTGGAAGGTAAAACTAAAATTCACATGCCAATCAAAACTCACCAACAGGAATCAGGTTTTTGTCATTTGTACACGACATAAAATTATACGCTAAAGAAAAAAGATAATAATTCACCGTTTCGTGCAATTACAATTTCCTGTGTGATTTGCCTTTTGGCCTTGTCTGAGAAGGGACACAAACTTACAATTCTACAATATTTTTAGTTTAATGAAAAGCAAATACCTAAAATATAAGCCATATACCAATTGACAGATCTGAATAAGATTAATAAAATTTGGGTGAATGTGTATCCTGATGAGCAGTTTTTGAGGAGATCGTGATAAAGGATTATTTTTTGTAAACGTAAAAACTGATACTATATGATAATCATGCCAACTATGATATTAAAGAGAAAATGATACTGAAGTGTACATTAATTAAGCTTTTCGTTATGGGACTAGCAAGGTGATAGTGTAGGATATGTTTAGTGACATACAATTTTAAAATTATGATTATCTTCTAATTTTTAATTAATATTTTACTCGAATTTTGTTCTAAGGTAAGACATGTCAATCAATATATGACATTGTGATGAACAACATAGATGTAATGAATGATTTCGTCACTTCCAATAACAACCTAAGTGAGAAGATTTAAAACTCACATTTTCGGTTCCAAACAAGATATCTGCTAGCTAAAGAAAACATAAGCCTGTGTGTATGTTTAATTTTATTTCCATGTGAATATGTTTCTCTCCCTTACTTACTTGCGATCTAATAGGGTTTTTAAAGAATTCAACTAATTCAGAAACTTAAAAAATTCAGTACTCTTTTTCATGATAACCATTGCATGTTCAATATGCAACTTATATCTTTGGAAGCCACAGGAAACAAATGAGACAACAAGCACTGGCGAAAATACGTTTTGCTCGACCTATTCATGAGGTACTTCAGGATGAATTCGGATGCGTAACTTTCGAGGAAAACGAATTTTAAGGTCTTTACAATTGTGTCAATAGTTGCCGTTATGATGCAATTGATAAGTTGTATTATGCTGGAATAGATTATTTATTTATTTACTTATTTATGAATTGTATAGGAAACATTAAGTAGCATACTGTATTTATTGTCGTTTAATTTCCAGTGACAATGATGCACGCAATCCTAATAGTGAATCATGTAAACATAACAGTGAGTCACATAACCCTAACAATACATCATGTAATCCTAACAGTGACTCATATAATCCTAACAGTGACTCACATAATCCTAACAGTAAAGCATACAATCCTAACAGTGACTCATATAATACTAACAGTAAATCATTTAATCCTAACAGTAAAGCATATAATCCTAACAGTAATTCACATAATCCTAACAGTAACACATAATAATACAAAAATAATTTGTGAATATTGTCAATGTTTGCAGGTAGTAACTTTTCAGGGCGTGTGTAAGGTTAGCTAACTAAAGTTACAATGATATTGCCAGATCATCAAGGTTGTCTCTGCAATTAACAGACATTAACCTAAAATAGCACCTTGATATTCTCTTGTTAGTGTTGTGGGTCTACGTTCTGTTGGTGTTTATATATTTCATACACAGATGGCTTCCTTGATAGTATAATCTCAAGAAGGTAAGTTGTTTTCGATACACCCTTTCTCTGACCAATTGGTATGCACCCTACCAACATCTGTACCACTTCCCTTTTCATGGAGTTAGTATACCTCTCATCCTCATTCTTATTGTTCTTTATACAATGTACATTAATTTGCAAAATTATATGTAAAGTTCTTTTTTCAAACAAGTTTGTTATTAATTTCAAAATGGCTGAAACTTGGTAACGCAGATAAACAATACATGTATAAACTGAATTTAACATTTCACTGTAATACCTGTCCAACTGTTTTAATCTGGCTAAGTCTCTGATAGTTTTTTTCATTTTGCGCGTATGTGCTTACTTTCAATACACTTTCCGCGCAGATTCATATCTGCTCCCAACAAAGTGAGTTTCATTTCACTTTCATACGCTTTCAAACTATGTGATTTCTTCTTACATTGCTGGTTATTAAAAATGCAACACCAGAAGGAGACAATATAGCAGCGCCAAAGTTGCCAAGCACAGACCTACTACTATAGGTAGCAAATGATAAAAACATACTGGTCTGTGAGACCTGATATTAAGAACGGTGGAGTTTCCAGGTACGAGTGGCGTTATGCAGCATCGACCAGTTGTTCAAGCTGAGAGTGAAGAGAAGGCGCCGGCCAGGAAGCAGAGTAAAACTTTGTCCAGCTTGTTAGTGTAGTACAAAACATGCACCGTGAGGACGCGCATTATCCTGCTGGAATATAGTCCCGGGCAGAGACTACACTAAATTTACACAACGAAGTCTAACACCTCGTCAATGTATTGTTAAATGGTCAAATGTCCGTCAATACTTAAAAGTACAGATTGTATGGAATTCAGCATCATCCCTCTTCTCTCCTTGTACTACGTTTGCGACACCATTGTAATCTTCCATACCTATGCTATGCAGTTAACGGAACAAGCAGCAATTGGCGTCATGCAAATATATCCTGAACTACCAGGCGACTAACAACTGTACGTAGGGACAGTGGGTGCTGTGTAACAGCCTGCAAGGCTTGTCTCAGTGTGCGAAACGTGGCTGTCCTATTCGCAAGAGCCATTCCAGAAAGGAACGTTTTCTAGTGGCCTGTAGTATGGTGCGATGGTAGGGAAAGACTTGTCGGTGAGTAGTACCCTCGTAGAGATCATTGAAGTTCTAACACATTACAGTGGTTCGACTTTCACCATAAAGCGTAAGTTTATGTCTCATAAGCCGCGGTGCTGAAAAGGTACTTTAACCTCCAAATAATCAAACCTAATTTTCACCATGTATTTTTACTAAGGCAATTGAATAGCAGAATGCACTTTGTTTAACTAGAGTGATAAAGATCTAGATGTAACTTATTTATAGAACATTGAAGCCATATCTCTCATCTCTGACCATTTTTATATTACGGAGATTACTAATAGGTTACATGGCTGAAATTAAGAGCCTCAATGTGCAACGGTACTGGGTTATTCTCTCTCTCTCTCTTTTCTTTTAATCGACTTACAACTTGTCTTCTTAAATATCACACCCCTTTCTTATCTTCTACTACGTCTCCTATCTCAGCCCTAACAGGGTTGTTTATTTTACTGTAATGCCCTAAGCTGTTTCTCTTTCCTCTTCAGCTGTTATCAAAATTGCTCTTGTTTACAAAACTTCCGCTAGAAGTTCGTTAATATACCAGTGTAATTTTTCGATTCTTCTCCAAATTCACATATTTAACGTTTCCAGTCGGTTTTCATTGCCTTCCGTAATGTTCACGATTTTCTCCTTATGGTGCAAAATTCAGCGCAATGCATTTGATGATTCTTCAGTGATAATTGAGCTGCCTCTGTCGCGAAAGTAGTATCTCGTCTGGGAAAGCCCATCTATTCCCATATCAGGGGCAAAGCTTTTTTTTTGCCCCTTCTTGCTCCTCACCTTATAAAAATTCAATTTAATCTATTCTCATGGAACACACTAACTAATATATTTATTTAACAATCTACAGACTACAGTTTTCTTTTTCCTATAGGTTCTTTTACTACTTTCGTCCTTGCTTCTTGTTAAATGTCAGTTGAAATTTTGACTAATATGGTTGGAATCAGGGACTCACCAGGACGGAGTTCATCTAATTCAAAATGAATTAGTGCACTTCCTTAATAATAATATCCTTGTTTAATAGGGGAAAGGATTGATATGAACATTTAATTTTACACTTCATCTGTACTCTTTCTCTTATAAAAACAATCTAGTTCTATCATTTTTCTGGAAATATAGGAGGAAGTATTTTACAATTACTTGTCGGGTACAGAATAATACTCGTTCTATACCACATAGACGTAATATTGGATTCCCTCCAAAGCCTGGAAACCCAACAAATATTTCTGATCGCGCTTCTGGATGGAATGGATATCGAAAGTAAAGAACATTCGGATATCCTTAGAAATTAAATTGATCTGTGTGCTCGAAATGTAATCTCAGCGTTTTAACACAGGCTTAAATAACTTTTAGAAGCCAACATAATGGATTGCGTATATAATCTTTGACACCAATTTTTACTGTTTGACTTCGGAACATCACAGAAATAATTAAGAACATCTGTATTTATACCTAGGTGTATGATTTATACCAAATAGATGACTAAACAAGAAAGACATTTGAATTAAATCTTTTAAATTATTGAGTATTTTCTATTCCATAATATGCACATTTTACCTTAACTAAGCCATATTCTATTCTATGTAATGAGTGTTTTACCTTAAATAAGATAATTGAGCATTTTCTATTCCATGAAATGTAAGATTATGCAGGAGGACATCTGATCCGACCAGCATATTAGCTGCGTTGATTTCAACTCTAGGAATTATCAATGGATCCAATTTTATTGTTCGGTATTCTTTCAGCCCTAGAAACAAAATTAAAGGAAAATTTGAATAAATTTGTTGTATTATCAAAACTCCATGTATCATTTTCAGTATATATTGTTTACAAAAGTACTCAAATATTGGTATAATGAGTCAGTATTTTTTCTCATAGTGAAACTACGGTAGTAGTTTCTTGAACTATGGAGAGCAAATATTAAAACAGGAGGTGATATGCTGCTAGTACTTCGGTTACTATACAGAGGATTAAGGACGAAGATAGGGGCGCGGTGGCTCAGTAGTAGAGCGTTCACCTCCGGTGCTTGGGGTCCCTGGTTCGATCCCAGCTCGCGCCGTGTGGACTTTGTGGTGAACAAACACCGTGCCAATTCTCCCGTTTCCTCCCACTTTCTACATTCCAACATTTCACTCACCTCTCATCATCACCGTCTTCTTTAGCCTTAGCCTAACCGGCATAGCTGTGGGACGTCAAACGTAGAGATTTTAAAGACGAAGATAACCTATTCTTGACAGGTTATATTCACATGAACAATAATTCCTCGCTATCACTTATAGCTTCTGATCTTTATTGATCAATATTGAAACAGTAATTGATATAGGTAACTTTCAATTACTTATAGTTTAAATAGAGTGATAAGACACAGATGAGACCTAGTGTAATATTGGAGCACTGAAATCAATATTTAGAAACACACAGTTTCTCGCAATCTATCCTGTTTTGCTTTATTGTGATCAACATGGCAGACTTCTGCTACTTCCAGTTTGAATAGATGAAGGGGGCCGGAAGTTGAATCCGAACGCACTCACACAAAACACTCCTCACAATCTATTACCTCTTTCCTGTATAAGAATCAGTGTTCAATCCGGAAGTGATTGTAAATTTCTACTACTTTCGGTTTCGTAAAGTGATAACAGCAGAGATGAATTGTACTGGTTGTGATACTGCTGGAAGAGCGATGTATATATCTATCGTTTTTACATATATAATTGTATAGTTTCGAACTTTCAAAGTACTTTCTGGTTTCGAAGTATGCAAAATGTATAATAGTGTCTGCTCTTCTATAAACGTGACACTAACTGAAGTTTTCTCGATAATTGAAGTACAGTTCCCGAATTACCGATTCTGCTAATTTGTTGACGAGAATAGAAAAACATGAAGTGAAATTGGTACTTTTATGGATTCGTTCTGGTTTGGCCTATTCCCATTTCGTCTACAGACCTTCCAGCAATATGTATCGTTTCCTCAATCTCATCTTAGATGTGGGCCTAATGGCTATTCCTTTGGCCTACTCCCGTTTTGCCTACATTCACTCGATGAAGGATAGTGTCTGAGGGATTCTTTTTACAAAGATTTACGAATAAGTATATTTCTCAACGTCAGCAACAGCTCTGACGTGATTGATTGTGACTCTAGCCAGACACGATCTCTTCTTTTTGGTACTCCATATTAAATTTGTGCACGTGAGCATTTAAAATGTGAGTAGAACAAAACAGAGGAGAAATCTGAGCAATATTCAGAAAGGTCTTAATCCTTAAAAAGTAAATGATACTATGCATGATACATCAATTAAACGGTATACCGAACATATTATCGTGCTATTCTAATAGTACTAACCTTTTATAAGATAGGGTATTATATGTTCTACTCCTCTGCGGACACATGACTTGTAGTTTGGTTCACTCTGCTTGCAAATTTTGAAGTACTCAGCTGAAATAAAACAAATTTTAAACAGTATATTAACAATAATTACCATAGTAACTCTAATAATATTAAATCAATAATAATTGTAGACCATATGTTGAATATTATTAATTTTAACATTAATTAAATAATAAAGAGTTACGAATACACCATATTTATAGTAAAAATCAGGCTATTTTTTCCGACGTTTTAGAATTTCCTTCTGCTAATGTGTTCCATGTATTTTGTAAATGTTTGCTTGTGTCATATACGTAAATCTTAGATTTGTTTCTCCGAAGAACGTTTACATATACAGTACAATAGGCAAGGGCGCCCATGTTGTGGTTTCAAAGCGGGGAGCAAGTATAAGCGACATTTCAAATATAGTTTTAAATTTTGCTGTAACTAATGTAAAAATTCTATTGTGTTTTCGATATTCCGAAGTACGATTTCCTCTAGGGGGGGCGAGCGCTCCACCGTGCCCCCTTGATGAGCGCCCTTGACAATAGGGTGTTCTTAAGCAACACCGACACATTTGAAAGGTAATTCCAGACATCAAAAGAGATTCTAGACACCCATTTAAAACAAAACAGTATAGACGAACTTGGGTTTAGAAATACTTGCTTTCGACCCAATAACCATACATTTATCGGAAAAATCCAAAAGCAATTATATCTACGGAACAAAGTGTCAGATCGAAGTCGGGTGAAAGGCAATGTTCATTATTTTAGTTGTAGATTGCATTAATATACAACTGAATGTGGTGCAGAGGCTTCCTGAAGCTGACCCACAAAGAAACTGGATAGTTCCTAGTGCTTTATCAAAAATTGAATAAATAAGAAAAATACATATTAACTAAGCACAATATTTCAACGAGTACGAAGTGAATTGGGATCAATGTTGGTGGACTGGCAAAAAGTATGACGTGGTTAATTAAGGTTGTCGTCCGCAATCTTGGTGGCCGTCATATTGGAATCAACTTGTTTACATTAAGTGGCAATGTTCGTGTGACGTGTTGAACATCACCATCCTTCGACGACAAATCTAACGGTAAAGTTATTCTTCCAAAATCTGCAACGGTTTTGAAATGTAAATGAATTTAGGATAGGTTATGTGTGAATTACAGTGAAATGTGCTGTGCGAAGTTTCGAATTGAAGACTTAAAGATAAAATGGAAAACAAGCTTCGTAACATCTCACATTACGCGTTCTTTAATGACCAGGAAAAGAGAGAGCTAACAAACATGAGACAATTATAATTACATGACATGTTTAACACATCCACCTAATGCGCTTCCTTGATCGTGCGACCTAGTGCTCGTGCACTCTGCGAAGCACAGTCGGTGATATTTGTTCAGAGTTCATAATGATTCTCTTTTATAGATGGCCAGTGCCATATTACACAGGTAGAAAATAGGTGTACGGTGCCCTGGAAGATAAAGATCCAACGGAGTTAGGTCGAGGGATCTTGTTGGCCACTCAACTGGTTCATACCGCCCTATCCAGCAACCCTGAAACATCATTGAGCCATCTGGTTACATTACGACATAATGCTGCGGTTTCCTATCTTGTCAATATTGAGGAAGTGTCCCGCTATAACTGCTGAACTGCATCCTCCAGCCAAAAGGATAATTTTGATTATTTCCTCTCGAGCTAAGATCCTGGCCTACCGAAAAGTAAAAGCAATAAAGATACAGTCAGCTTCAATCCATACAATGCTCCACACGTAATAAAATGTACGTCTAAAAGATAACATAACCTATTCTAAATCCATTCATAACTTCAAAAATGTTGCAGATTTTAGAAAAATAACTTTACCGTTGGAGTTCTTTTCGAATTAGGATATTGTTTAATCTGTCACACGACCATGTTTCCATTTGAAATAAGCAAGTTGATTCCGCTATGGTGGCCATCAAGATAGCGGACGACACCCTTAACCACGACATAGCTGTGTTTCAGAAACTTCTCAACTGTATGTAATATACTTAGATTTCTCAAAAGCTTTTGATAAAATTGACATCCATCTGATTCTTCAGAAACTATCCAACAGATTTAATCTTCGTGATAAATTTCTGTCGCTGCTAATTATCTTACTGATAGTATGCAATGTGTTGTTCTGCCTGATGTATCATCCTTGAAAAAAAAAAACATCAAAAATATTGTACTAATAACAGCCCTAGGAAAGAGTTGCGACACATAAAGACCTCGAAGTAGTATTTGATGAGAAACTTACATTCGCTGATCACATCACTGTTACTGTTACGAGTGCAAATGAGAATACTAGGTATTCTTTACAGATTTATTGAAATTCGCGATCTCAAATCACTCAGTACTTTCTTCAAAGGATTTGTATCTCCTAAAATTGAATATTGCTCACCAATGTGAAATATGGAATGTGCTTCAAATTTATCCCGTTTTGATTCTGTTCTTAATTTTTCCTTGATATTGTAAAACAAAGAGTTCCTTCAGTGAGTAGTATTAATAAAACACAGCTCCTAAACGAACTTAATACTCAGATTCAAATTAGTCGACGAATGACATTAATTCTCCATAAAATTCTCTGCTGTTTCTCCATAAAATTATCAATAGGAAAATTAACTGCAACGCTTGTACATTTTTCTGAGAGATCGTATATTTAACCCTATAGCTATAAGAATTTCTAAGAACAGACACGTACAATAATGTTACCGTTCTCCACCCCGCCATTAATCTTGTGGTATGTACATAATAAAGCAAGGTTCGTTAAATAGGTCAATTGTTTTTGACTGTGAAAAATTTGCATTCAACAAGCTCTTTTTTCCAGCTGCTTATATATATGTGTGTGTGTGTTGGGGGAGCTGAGTTTATGACTTGGTATAACACAAGGTTCTGCGAACTCGAAATATTTTAACAACCGGTTCTAGCGAACCGGTGAGTACCGGATGAATATTATCACTGACTTAGACCCGCGGAACTTTGACCCAGATGTTTTGTTACTCTATAACCTGCGTCAACCATGTTATTTTCAATGTTTATATCAAGTGCACATCTTATTTTTTTATAGTGGACATGACGTCTTCATTTGGCACCTCAGGAATTCCATAAGGTTCAAATGTATTTCGTCTTTTATATTGATCCAAATCACCTAGTTGTACTTGAAGCTTATCTGCCTGTTTTTGTAATTTTATATTTTCACTTTTATGGTTATTAATTGTTTCTGTACATGCTTGTAAGATTTTACTTTGAGTTTTCAAAAGCTTATATTGACGTCTGTTTCTTGTGGCTCAATTTCAAGGACTCTTCTATTTCATCCTTATTTTGTTAGTTTCATTTTCTAAGGTTATTTAACTCTTCCCTAATAGATAACAAAAACTTATATACCTCTCCTTGAGAAGGATACTGTGGATATGGGTCAATAGTTTTTTTTTTTTTTTTTTACTTTCCAAACTACGTCTTTGCACTTTTTTTTACAGCGCCAGGCTTGATCATTTCAACATAGGACCATCCACCGTTAACTCAATACAAGTGCTATGATACACAATAGTACTATTGTTACTAACTTCACATTGAAGTTTTTTCATTGTCTTTTTGTCGAGGTATAGGTTACAAATATTTGCTGAAAATTCCCATTTTGTTGATGAAAGAAAACATCAAAAGAGAAAAAATATGGTGAACTGTGTCCTCAAATATTGCTATTACATAATATAATATGTGAGTATTATATGTATGGATATTCCTCTTCTTTAAATTAGAAATGATTTATGGTTCTAAGTACAAAATTGTTTAATTGTTAACACAATGCAATATAATCGTAAAATAGACGATGATGCGATGCGATGCAATTCATTATACTGCTATAGTACTTTCACGATGAGTTTCCAACACTGTCTATTATTTGTTTACATTTGCTACTCCTATATCCACGAATCAATATTTCAGTTTTTTTTATATAATTTTCTGTATACAGATAAGTACAGGCACGTAGCCAGGATTTATTAATAGGGGGGGGGGGGTCCGTGGTGAAATACTGCGGTTATCACACCAGGAGCTCGATCATTCTGAACTACTTTACTGGTAACATATACTTATTGGTTCGTTCGGCCAGGATTTCGTAATGGGGGGGGGGGTCTGTAGCGAAATACTGTTGTTTCACATCGGTACTCGATCAATCTAAACTATTTTCCTGGCAACATACCCATACTAGTTTGTTAGGTCAATAAAATGAGGAAATGTTAGTAAGTATTGTAATAACAAATTATGAAGAAATCTCGACTAAAAGAGTATTTTTTAAAAAGTATTGAGAGGTAGACTTCCGAGGTCATTCGAACTCGGTTCTCTTGTCTTTTTTCTTCTTACTTTTCTTATCTTCGTTTAATGCCGTCAAGGATAGCAACGAAACTTCTTTTGGCAGTAAAGACATCCTATAAAATGGATTAGTGTTACCGCGAAATTGAAAATTTCTTTAACAAATGTAACTTGAATCTACGTTGCCATAGGTTCATGTTATTATTGGTGATTGTAGACATTTCTTAAGTTCTACCTGAGAGTCTATCTGATCGAACCGGTTTACCGACCATCATTTGTAGTCCATAGGATTAGCACGGAGCTGGATGAAATTCTGAATGTTCCGTTATAATAATATTCATTTTCAACTTGACCTCCTTCCCCCCGTTTCCTTCACATATTTTTAACGCCGATTCTTCTTTTTCTCGTTTCTTTTTGTTTCCTTCCTTATTTTTTTCATTTCTGGCTCCGAAGGGGGGGAAGGGTCCGGACCCCCCGGACTCACCCCTTGGCTACGTGCCTGATAAGTAAATAAGCCATTATGGTCTAGAGAGTACTTACAATTCATTACACATTCGTGATATTTTGTTAATAATAAACATACTAGTTAAATAGCAAAATTGTGGGACACAACACTAAACCAGATACATGATTGGAAGTTTTGTACGAACTAAAGACAGAGAAAATGCCTCAAAGTTGAAAGACTTAGCTAAAATTTATTCTATTTTTTAAGAAACTTAGTGATAAAGCAAAATGTTCATTTAGCGTCAAGTGCCGCAGTTGAAAGACTTTTCAACTACGCTAAAAGTGTCTTGTCACTATCGTGTACTAGGCTCCTTGAGAAGAATTTTTATTCGATTTTGAATTTAGCGTCCCCTTTAGCAGCAAGGCTCCTGCTGGGAACCGAACGCGGGTCTTCAACGTCTTCCTTAGCCTTGAGGAAGCTCTGAAAAGAATTCAAAAATAGAATTGTTCCTCGTAATGAATTCAACATTGTAGCTGAAACTCACTAAAGGAATAAGATAGTAAAGAAAAAAAAAGACTAGTATTTGCGACTAGGTCTAGGATCGAAGGCTACTCTCTGACTTACGAAGTGGTTAGAGTATTTGAATAAGAAAACAGAAGTTTTGGTTTCTGTTCTCGGGCCAGTCGATCTTATATTGACAAGTTGAATTTCATCCCATCTTTTCCTATAAAGGTTTAGAGACAATCACTGGCTGATGTAAATGGAGCGTTATTCCTTTCAGTTTGCGTCAACCTAAAGCAAAATTTGCGTATTAGCATACGATATTCGATATCAGTACTGTTTTCGCAATATCTTGCGTTTGTAATCATTTTGCCATATCACTTATTGATATGCAAATCGTCATTACTTATTAATATGCAAACCGAAAGTTCCGCATTTTTTCACAGATTCACCACCAAAGTTATCTATGTATACATTGCGTTGCATTTCGTTGTATTGTGGTCTGCAGTTTTGCGAAAATTGAAAGGAATAAGGCCCCGAAACCTTATATTCTTACAACTCCGATTGTAATAATAATAATAATAATAATAATAATAATAATAATAATAATAATAATAATAATAATAATAATAATAATAATAATAATAATGTTTTTAGGTAGCAATCAGCATACATAGCCACAAGGCGCCAAGAGAGCAGGCACATGATACATGCAATCCTACATACGTATAAAATAGTCTTAGGTTATATTTAACAGGAGGCAAAATAAACCAATAATACAGGCTATGCATGCAGTCGATATCGTAAAACAAAAATAAAATTAACATACATAACTTTTAATTAAGATTACATATGACATGTAAACAAAGACTCGTAACTAAGATTTAAAAAAACAGTAGTATTGAGAAATAAAAAATAAAACCTTAAACCCAGAAGAAAAGGAAAAATGATTGGAAAATAAAAGATAGATGATTAAAATACAAACTAACAACATTTAAGAAACACCTTTCAAGTGGCCCCTCGCTAAATTAAACAAGTAAACATTATAGGTTCATTAGAAATTTAACAAATTTTGGATTCACTTTAACAAAGTTAGTCTGGATAATATCTAACAGATTAATCCTTGTTGGTAGTGTCTATAGAGACAAAAGCAACAAAGTTTCTAATGTCACGATAAGATGTTCTTTTGGAAAATAAGCTATCAATAAAGAAACCTCCATGAAGAATATTATGAATAATAATACATCTAAATACGGAAATTTGATTACGTATGAATACGTTTATCGAATTTTTAAAACTCGTTATTTTTTCGTTTTCTTCATGCAATAAGTATTAGCTCCCGGTGTTTGACGTTTTTCCCTTTCCTCTCTTTCCATCATAAACGTACATATTCTCGATTAAAGTATCTAGTATTCTATTATATGTCATAAATAATATCTTGGTCAGTTTCGATTCTTTTTTCTTTTTGTTTCCAATTTTAATCTTCAGGAATCACTAAAAAGTAAACTTTTATCATTTCAAACTAAAGAAAATAAATGTAGTGGGACCTCACATGTTTCGGATCGCACATTAAGATGTAGCTCCACGTTTCATATAGCCAAGAAACTTAAAAGGACGCTTAACTCAAATCTGACTTAAACTTAACTAATGCGCAATTTCTTGCAATTCTGTAAAAGTTTAATCTTTTTATGTGATTTCCCTCAAAAGCCTAGCAATAGCTTACGCAGAAGGGGCTGATCGGGCTTTAGCCTCTCCCGAAATGTTTACAATGTTACATTTTCAAGTGAAAGGAATAAAAAAAACCTGAATAAAGGACAGAAAAAGAGATAATTGAAAAAAACGCAATGTTACCTCAAAGGGAATGAGAGAAATTTATTTATCTCATTATGTACAGTAAGTAAAGAAAGGCGAAATGTAAGTTCGAATACTTTCTTCATTGTTCTAATATTTTCTTTACTACTACACTCCTACAAGAAAATATTAGAACTATCGATAAAAATATCATCAATATTCTTGGTTGTTATTGTAGGAATAAAACAAATCAGAAAAGGAAAAGGAAGTCCAATGTTGAAATACAAGTAAAACTTGTGGAACTTCAACACTAAAATATAAGCATATAACTTAATTATGATCACATTTGTGCTTTGTAGAAAAAAAAACTTGTGCCAAATCGTTTCTGTGAGAGATTTTTCCTTAAAAATTGTTTAAGAGGTCCCCTGTGGCCAGGGCCGGCCTTAGCCCAATTGGAACGATTGCTCCCAATCGGGCCCAGCTCTAGTGCCGTCTACTGTACTCTCCAATTTAATCTACTCTCCAGTGCTGTTTTGACAACATATTAGACCCCACAGCAAATAAGTGTGTTGTGGTCCCTATGACTAAATTTTGCTCCTAATACATGTAATTCATTCATGCCATTCTGCTCGTGGGGTACCCCCGGCAAAGCAGTTATGGTACTGTTAAGATGGCTCTACTACTCTTCGTTGACAAGTAAACATAACCACATATTGCAATACACGTACATTCATGGACTCCACAAGGAAGGGTATTTCTCGTCCCTAAGAAGTAAATGAATAGTTTGTTATTAAGTTGCCGGATATAAGCAATATTTTCAGAATTTAATGCTGCAGCAGTTTCTTAATTACTTTACGTTTACAACTTCTATTGTAAAAATAGGTATTACGTCTAGGGAGTATTCTGCACATTCTCAACATAGCTAACACTCCACCAAATTTCCTTATACATTTCTGGACGTAAAAATAGTGTTTTCTTTGAGCTTGTGTAAAAATATATTTAATTTTTCTGGGCACACATCCTGTTTTATTGTTAACAGACCACTAAGTAAAAATTTCTGGCGTTCTTACTGATTGTGTCATGTGATACTACCGTGAATACCGAGATGCTATCAAATAAATCAGCCTCATTGCCAGTTCATTGCATATCCTTTCTCTGATTATGGCTATATTAAAAATACAAGATCAGAGGGAAAACTTCTCTCCTGCGGAAATTCGTGTGGATGTATTTGTAAAAAATCAAGTCAGGAAAACCGAATGTATACTACTGCGTACTGGATAGATGGCAGCTTATGAAGGTTTGTCTTCTAACTCGAATTATCCCATGGAAAATATGTCATCCATCTCCCATCAGTTCCTTAAGGTTTCTTATCGTTTCATCACCATTTCATTCCGCCTGTACTTGATAACGATTTCAAGCTGATATCTTTCATAAGTAATTACCTACGATGTTCTCACTAGCGTACATTAAGTTTTTCTGACTTGAATTCTTTTCAGAAAGATACAGCTGTATCTTTCAGAAAGAAAGCTTTAAACCAATGAATTCATATCAATGAACATTTCATTATGTATTACAAATATAAACTTAGAGAAACATAGACTTTACCATTGTATTTCTCGTAAAATTCTAGCCCAATTTGATATATTACATTACCCTCTTCGTATTTGAAACAGTTGATCTAGATACAAGATGGGCGACTTCAAGATGGCGATATTCCACACTTCTGTGCCAAGTTTGGACAAAAAAGCTAGATTTTGACATCGATAGGTTTACTTGTAGGAGCAGAAAACTATGAAATACTAAGTACAGAACCTTCTTGAAAGTTGCGAGACACAAGGGTGAAATATGTATTTGAAAATTCATTCATATCTACATTTCCATTTGGGTTATTTCTCTGAAAAATTAGCTGGTATAAACAATGAAAGGGTAAACCTTTCAACCAAAACATTTTGAAGATGGAAAAACGTTATAAAGGGAAATGGGACTCGTCCATGATGAGAGGTTATTGTTAGTTCCAGAGCAGTGCTGGGATACTAATGAGGGCGGTGGACAAGTCTACTAAAAGGGCGCCCATACAAACGGGAATATATATATATATATACAGACTGTCCCATAATTCGTGTGTAAACTTTAATTTCATAGTACTCAGAACTGGTAAAAGCTAGAACTGTGAAATTTGCAGGCAATTTAGAGGAAGGTCAGAAGATTTGTTTGATAGCAAAACGAGATTGTGTGTATTATTGCTTGCGGACTTACAGGGTCAAAGGTCAAAATGCGATTTTTTCCTTATGGGATTTCAATGTTAAATAATAGTCTCACATGCCATTTTTTTGAATATCCATCTCCGGTAGCAAAAATTGGTATATCGATATAAATTCTGATCCGAAACAACGTGATAACGAGAAATTTGGGTAATCGTGACCCGGTGACCTCGAGCAGGTCATCTGTGACCCTTGAGGAAAAAGCTCCCTTTTCAACAGCTTATTGTACACAACTAATTCAGTTGAAGATAATGTTAAAAAAAACATATGCACAAAGGATCTACTGAACATCCTTTTTAGCAAAACGAAGGGGTCAGCAATATCATCAGAGGTCAAAGGTCACGTAGTTAAAATGTCATATTTGGTGTGTTAACAAATAAGAAACTGTGACATTGGAAATAATACTTTGAAGTGCCATAGAACACATGCATAAAGATCCTTCCAACGAGTGTGTATGGGCATAGGGAAAAGGGTCATCATAAGAGGTCAAAGGTCACGCAGTTAAAATTTCATGTTTGATGTGTTAGCAACTATGAAACTGACGTTTGAAAAATGATTTGAGCTACCATGGAACACACGCATAAAGGTCCTTCGAATTGGTGTCTATGGGCATAGCAAAAAGGTCAACAATGTCATAAAAGGTCAAAGGTCACACAGTTAAAATTTCATGTTTGAAGTGTTAACAAGTATGAAACTGCGATGTTGGAAATAAGGATTTGAGCTGCCAGTGGACACATGCAGAAAGGATCTTCCAGTTGGTGTGTGTGTGAGGTCAACAATATCGTAAAAGGTCAAAGGTCACGCAGGTAAAATTTCTTGTTTGATGTGTTAGCAAGTGTGAAACTGAGACGTTTGGAAAATGCTTTGAACTGCTACAGAAAACATGCATAAAGGTCCTTCGAATTGGTGTGTATGGGCATAGCAAAAAGGTCAACAATGTCATAAAGGGTCAAAGGTCACGTAGTTAAAATTTCATTTTTGATGTGTTACAAGTATAAAACTGACGTTTCAAATACGGATTTGAGCTTCCATAGAACACATGCAGAAAGGTCTTTCCAAGGGGTGCACATGACCATAATGAAAAGGCCAATATTGCCGTAAGGTGAAGAAGCCTAATTTTGTAATTCAGATCCTGCAGGCAATGGTAGGTATGTTTCTGTGATTTTTAAAACAACGAATTGAACATATTATGAGTCCCACATTTTGTTAATTACTTAGCTTTGCAAAACTGCATTCGAAATGTTTTTTCGTATTGAAACATATTAATAGCTATTTACTGCACAGAAATATTTGAAATATTGTCTTACCTCTACAACAAACACTGACGTCCTTGTAGACTGTAAATCTTTTTAGTACTTTGCAATTTATTCCAAGTGTGCTAAACTTAAGTTCACTCTGTGTATAAGTGTCTTTGTGAAGATTTTTTCAAGAGTGTCTGGAGTTATCTGTTCAACGGCACGCTGTATCGATCGTCGAAGTTCTTCAAGTGTTACTGAAGGAGTTTTATAAACTTGTTGCCTAAGAAAGCCCCATAGAAAGAAGTCGCATGGGGTTAGATCAGGACTTCCAGGTGGCCACTCAACATCAGAAACTATACTTATTAAACGGTTTCCAAACCTTCCTCTTAAAATTCGTAATGTTGCCCTAGTACGATGTGCTGGAGCACCATCCGGTTGAAACCACATATCATTGTGTGGATCAAGATTTAAGGGATGAAGTTCATGGAAAAGAAATTCTCGCAACATATTTTGGTATGTGAGTTGAATAACGTTTCCTTCGAAGAAAAACGGCCCTATTACACCAGTTGCTGTTAGTCCCATCCACACCATAATACCCCTTTGATCTGCACAGCGTGGACTGGGTCCCAAGATCCGTTCATGTGACGAAGACACTGTTCCGTTAAAAAAAACAGCTTCATCTGACATTATAAGTTGAAATAAAAATATGGGATTTTCATTTAATTTGTCTATCAACCAGTTACAAAATAAAATTCTGGCACCGAAATCATCATCATGTAATTTATGTACAATCTTCATACTGTACGCCTTAACCTCAAGCACACGCAATATCCTACTCAGCGAACTTCTTTTAACGTTGGATGCAACTCTCCGGCGACGGATTGATTTTCTTGGTGAACTAAGCACAGAACGAACCACTTTGCGTTTAGTATCCTCGGTAGAGATCCTTACAGGTGGTCCTGCCTTTCGTTGTCGCCGAGAAAGATGTTCCTTTCTAAAACAATTATTCCGAAACTGTTTGCAAAGATGAAGAATTTGGGTATTGCTTATTTTCACACCCCACCGTGCAAACGCCTTTCTCCGCGTTTTTGTAACCTACTTCCTACTAAGAACTGTATGCAAATCGGCACATTGTTCCTTTGTTAGAATATCTACTGTGACTTACACAATTACACACACACACACACACACACACACACACACTTCCAAACACGTAGGCCTATGAGTATAGGGAAAATAAGAAATACAACAGCTTTTATTTTCTTACACACTCACAAGATCCACAACACACTCACAAGACACTCAAGATTCACAAACTCATTTAATTTTAAGGTCAACTCCACACTCCAGTGCCTCACTGTCTCTGTCCAACCAGATTATCATTCTAGCAACACCAAACCACCCTTGTGAACGAAACAGACTGATTATTTGACGTGAGTTCAAATCATAAACAGGTCGTGTTTATGCTTCAGTCACGAAAGGGTATAAATAAACGATAAGAGTGCGTCTCTTCCTACATATGGGGAAGCAATTTATTTCCAGTGGAGTTATTTTTATTTTCTTCTCAATTTCCTGGGCAAGCATCAAGGCAATATTAAGGCTGCCATATTTATTTTTCATGAGAATACGGGACATCTTTGTTCTCCCCTCAAACTTCACAACACAATGCATTGCTTGGAAACAGTTTATTTTCAATGCATTATCCTTTTTGATACGGATACAAAGAAATAACGAACAATCTGTAGTACAGTCTGTTCTCAGGTTTTTTTTTATTTTTGGAGAACCTCTGAGTGATTTGCATTTACATGTGATATTATCATTGGAAAATGCTACCCAAATAATATGTTTTTTAGAACCTAGACGAAAGAAAATCCTGCACCCATTATGCCCTAGCATGTCCTGTACACAATAGTGCGCATTCTATAATGACTTCCTAAAATTAATTATCCTTGTTATTTAAAAGAAGAGATTTCTGAGAGCCCAAATAAATATTCTTAATTTTATATACTATACCAACTAAATTAGTTCTCAAAAATTGCCGTCTCATACTTGCCAATATACGAACTATAAACTACTTATTTCGTGACCTTTGACCTTTGATGACACTTTTGACCATTAATTATGCATGTATTCCATGGCCGCCTTTTTGCATGTATTCTATGGCAGGTCAAATCATTATTTCCAACATCACAGTTTCATACTTGCTAATACATCAAACATGAAATTTTAACTGCGTGACCTTTGACCTTTAAGAACGTTCTTGATCTTTTTCCTGTGCCCATACACATCCGTTGGAAGGACCTTTCTGTATGTATTCTATGGCACGTCAAAGCATTTTTCTAACGTCTCGGTTTCATACTTGCTAACACATCAAACATGAAATTTTACCTGCGTGACCTTTGACCTTTTACGATATTGTTGACCACACACACACACCAACTGGAAGATCCTTTCTGCATGTGTCCACTGGCAGCTCAAATCCTTATTTCCAACATCGCAGTTTCATACTTGTTAACACTTCAGACATGAAATTTTAACTGTGTGACCTTTGACCTTTTATGACATTGTTGACCTTTTTGCTATGCCCATAGACACCAATTCGAAGGACCTTTATGCGTGTGTTCCATGGTAGCTCAAATCATTTTTCAAACGTCAGTTTCATAGTTGCTAACACATCAAACATGAAATTTTAACTGCGTGACCTTTGACCTCTTATGATGACCCTTTTCCCTATGCCCATACACACTCGTTGGAAGGATCTTTATGCATGTGTTCTATGGCACTTCAAAGCATTATTTCCAATGTCACAGTTTCTTATTTGTTAACACACCAAATATGACATTTTAACTACGTGACCTTTGACCTCTGATGATATTGCTGACCCCTTCGTTTTGCTAAAAAGGATGTTCGGTAGATCCTTTGTGCATATGTCTTTTTTTAACATTATCTTCAACTGAATTAGTTGTGTACAATAAGCTGTTGAAAAGGGAGCTTTTTCCTCAAGGGTCACAGATGACCTGCTCGAGGTCACCGGGTCACGATTACCCAAATTTCTCGTTATCACGTTGTTTCGGATCAGAATTTATATCGATATACCAATTTTTGCTACCGGAAGTGGATATTCAAAAAAATGGCATGTGAGACTATTATTTAACATTGAAATCCCATAAGGAAAAAATCGCATTTTGACCTTTGACCCTGTAACTCCGCAAGCAATAATACACGCGATCTCGTTTTGCTATCAAACAAATCTTCTGACCTTCCTCTAAATTGCCTGCAAATTTCACAGTTCTAGCTTTTACCAGTTCTGAGTACTATGAAATTAAAGTTTACACACGAATTATGGGACAGTCTGTATATATATATATATATATATATATATATATATATATATATATATATATAGAGAGAGAGAGAGAGAGAGAGAGACTTTGAAAGAAAGTATGGGTGCCATTTTATATCAAAATCACCACCAAATTTGTTTTAGTATTAACGTAAATAGCTAACCTCGAATGGAAATCCTCTTTACTACAGGAAAACTTTTTAGTTCCTGTAATAACATTTCTGTCAAACAAAAAGAAGCTAAATGTATCAACAACTTAATATAGCACGCCTATGGACGCAAGAGGTTCATTGCCGCGTTTACAAAAGCTCTCCATTGATTTCTGTCCTTAGCCAACTGAAAGCAGTTTCTACTTTATAATTCAATCTCTGCGAGAACCATTTTAATATTGGGTTACATGCACAGGACCGACACGGCGTAGGATCGACACGGCATAGGATCGACACGGCATAGGATCGACACGGCGTAGGATCGACACGGCACAGAACCGAAACGGCACAGGATCGACACGGCATAGGATCGACAGCAGAACTTTCATACGATCGAAATAATAAAAAATACATTATTTTATAATTACGCAATATTAAGTAACAATTATTTTCTCAAGGATATATAGGAGAGAACCGTCATACGATCGAAACGGCATAGGAACGAAACGGCGTAGGATCGACACGGCATAGGACCGAAACGGCACAGGGCCGACACGGCATAGGACCGAAACGGCACAGGATCGACACGGCACAGGACCGAAACGGCATAGGATCGACACGGCACAGGATCGACACGGCACAGCATCGACATTCTGTAGGGTGGTCAACACTTTCTGAAAATATCAATATCGCATATCCCTCATCTTGAATTTGTGGATATAAAAAATTGTAAGGATAAATAATTCTAAATGGTCTATTTTTAAAAAAAATTATATATATATATATATATATATATATATATACAAATTGTATAAAAATATTGTGCGTAATATATCCATGCCGTAATAAATACACCTTTAATTTTGTGATATTAAAAAAAATACGCTAAATAACTCCAATAGTTGATTCGAGGTTTTCAATACCGAATAAATAATATTATTTGTCTGATATTTTTATAATGCTGTAATTTTTTATGTATACTAAGTTGAAGTATGTACATGTAACTGCAATTTTAAAACTGTAGGCTTAGAATTTGCGTTTGGATTTTTTTTTTAAGCGAAGCAATGCACCTATGTTAAGTTGCCTCCTTTCAAATTTCGAATTGAAATCGGAAGCCAATCGTTTGTTTTTCGTTTGTTATTGACTTTTTTTGAAGAAAAATAGTAAAAATCGTATCTTTCTTAAAACATAAAGAGATGTTTACAAAATAAAGTTGGTATATGGCCAAATTTACCCTTGTTCCTCCAGTTAAAATTTTGATTGAAAATCAAAATCAATTGTTTGATATGCGTATGCTACTAATTATTTTGAAAAAGAATAGTCTGTTTCGAAAAACATGGAGTCTTTTCAAGAGAAATGGGTGATGGAATTTCATATTGGCTTCACTTTAAAGTCTCGAATCAAAACCGAAGCCAAGCGTTTCTTATTGGTTGTTTTTAAGAGCAAATCGCTTGTTTCGAAAAAATAGAGAAAGAGATTTACAAAATAAATTTAGAATGTGATCAAATTCAATCTGATTCCTTTACTTACAAATTTCGATTCAAGACCAAAATCAATCGTTTGATATGGATTTGTTGTTGCTTGTTTGGAAGAAAAGTAATTTGATTCGAAAAACATAAGAATATAATTAAGAAATAATGTTGACGAAGGTGATTTGTTTCGGGGCGGTTTGCTTATTTTGAAGAAAAAATCACTTGTTTCAAAACAACCAGTAAAATATATCTATTTCCGGGATACATTTGGTGGTCAACTTCATACTGTTTTTTCTGCTTTTAAATATCGATTCAATACTCAAGCTAATAACATGTTTTCCTTTCTTATTGATTGGTTTGAAGAGGAAATAGTTTGTTTTGAAAATTATTAAGAGTCATTTACAAAATAAGGTTGGGTGGGCCAACTTTTTGGTGGTATTTCAAATTTCGATTTAAAATCAAACTCAATCATATATTTTTCGTTCGTTATTGATTGTTTTGAAGAAAAACTGAGAACCTTTAAAGAAATTTTTATAGTAAAGGTGGTCACCTTCACAGGGTTCCTGCACTTCAAATTTCGTTCAAAGCATAAAACGGTTAAAATAATAAGAGAAACACAATCAGTACTCTACGCAAATGTTTAGGGGGTTCAGGGGCTTTCGGAACACAAGTTTATATAATATCAAGTGTTTATATATATAAACGTGCTAATATGATAAACGTGCTTAATTTTGCATAATACCTTGCTCAAGGGGGGTTTCAAAGTCCTTAATCCCTTTACTTCAGTACGCCACTAAACATCAATTATAAGTCATTCGTTATCCAAATTGTACTTCTTGTACTGATTCAATCCTTAATTTTAAAGTTCAAAATTATATGAGCACTTATTATGCTATTGGAAAAGAGCACATATTTTATGACAGTGCAAGGTAGTTTCTTGTTTTAACAATTGAAAGAAAGGAAAACACCAATAAAAGTAATAATAATACCTGACACGAATTCCGATAGTAAATCATATTTTATTATTTTATTTGAAACTTTGAGAAAATTGAAGCTCTACACCGAATACAAATTGGATAATAAGCAATGCTTTATAATTGCTTGATAAATTTCAAATTGAGAACAAAGAGAGTGATACTGTTTAAAAGAAAGATTGGATAAAAACAAGAATTTTAGGAATGATCTAAAAAATGGATCAAAGTATTATGATCTTGGCTAATATTAATTTTTGGATCAGTTACCATAAAATATTCGAACGGTCTCTAAATCGAGTTTTCTCCAGATATGTAGTTCTCCAGGTATAAGGAGTACAAGAAAAATTTCGATTAATTAAATATTTTGGATTTTTTTTTATAACGGGCCACAAAATTTTTGGACGGTCCCTAAATCGACTTTTCATATTTTTTACGCAATAAGCATATCACACTGAGTTAAGTGATATCTTGGGTTGGGTTACACTATATGTAGTTCTCCATATATAAGACATACAATAAAATTATTGATTGAATGAAATATATTGGACTTTTTGGATCAGGGGCTACAAACGTTTGGACGGTCCCTAAATCAAGGTTTCGTATTACTTTCGGAATAAGCACATCATGCTAAGTTAAGTGATAGTTTTGGTTTGGCTGCACTATATGTAGTTCTTCAGATATAAGACGTACAAGATTTTTTTTATTGAATGAAATATATTAGATTTTTTGGATCAAGGGCAACAGAATTTTTGAATGGCCCCTAAATCGAGCTTTCGTTTTATTCAGGCACTAAGCACATCATACTGAGTTCAGTCATAGTTTAGGTTTGGGTACACTATATGTTGTTCTCCAGATATAAAGCCTACAAGAAATTTATTGTCTGAAATATATTGGATCTTTTGATCCAATAATAGTCCTTCATCCTCCATTTATACATTAAGCAAGTAACAGTATAACGTGTACATTACGTGATACACTTTGTATTTTATGGTGTGATGTTTAATAATAAATTATTAACAGAATACCCGTTCTTCGCACGGGGAGAATACTTTCATTTTGAGCATAAAGGGCAATGGAATCTGAGTATGGATTTAAACTGCATCGGGAGTGTTACTGTTCGTCTGAGTGACTCCAAATACTATTTCATCGACACTAATATCGGTATTATTTTTTATCATTATATATATAGTGTGTAACTTCATTAATGTAATGAACGTCTGGAGGTGATTCCTGGACTCGGAAGAAGAATTTAAATGAAACGAAGTCTTTAGCTTATCATAATTATAACTTCTATGCCAATGGTAACGGATGATCAATCAACGGCTTCCTGTTCAACTTAAGAGTGTGTAAAAATGAGAAAAAAATAACTTTGATCCAGAGTAGGTTTATAACGACTGTGCATAAGACAGTCAGGGGCAAAAGATCATGTACGATGAACTAGAGTATAAGGGATTCTTCACATAACAACAGTGATTCCCACAAATTATGTGAATATAATTTGAGCCAAAGTAAGCTAGATTAAAAGATTTCCTCCCCGTAATGCGTAAATTCGTGGAAGATAATAACTACGAGTACAGAAGGAATGAAACTCGACGATACTCAAGGTTTTGCGCGTGTTGCACAAGGAAAGAAAGAAATACAATTTCAAATTATCGATTTATTCTGTTTTGGAGAAGGTAGGATAACTGAAATACTCAGAGGTACCTTGTACAGTATTTGTGCAATGCAGTATGTGTACACGAGACAGCTATGAAGAATAACAGTTCACAGTCTGATATTGTCGACCGTTGACCGCATTGCAAAGATGACATCGGCGAAGCAAATTTTTCCGCGTGTGATCAAGCACATCTGAAATTTCGTAGATGATTGCCGCAGCTATATTACATCGAGCTACAAGTTCTTCGACTGTCGTGGCCGGAGTTTCATACGTATCCCCGAAATAAAAAATCAAGCAGCGTGAGGTAGAATGAACGAGGTTGTCATAACACAGGTTTTTCTCTCCCAATCTGGGAATGTTTCATTTAGGTAAGTCTGCATATTCCTGTCAAAATGTGCAGGTGTACTATCATACTGAAATCACATCTGCTGTCTTATGTTCAAGGGCACATGTTCTATCAATTTTGGGAGAACATTACGTAAAAATAAAAGATACGTACTCCCACACAGGCAGACCGATAATAAATAAGATCCTACCACAAAATTATCCACCACACCACACCAAATTTCTGCTGCTGATCGTTTACTAGAGTTGCATGTGGGTTTTTACGCCATACACATGATAGTTTCAAGACGGTTTTGATCATTCGACGTACGCTGTCTTCAAGTTCAGCTGTTCATATGGGGCTATTTCCTCCGATTTCACGTACGAGAAACCGAAGGGACCCCTCTCTCGAAGTCGAATATGGAGGCGTGGAAAAATACAAGGAAAGTTACTCTCTTTTGAGGGCGACGGTCACGATATAAACGCCTCACTTCTGGGCTATTGCCCTTTGCTACTCCATAAATGAGTTGCATATCTGCCAGCTCGTGGACAGGGTAATCTCCCATCGCGCAGGCGTGTACAGGTTAACAAAATCAATTTTACTTAAACACCAACGTCTACACTTTTACACGATCTTAAATATCTGGACACAACCCTCTACCGTTGAACACAACATTTCCCATCCTGTTATACAGCAATTACACGTGTAACAGTAGAGCATCTGACTATGTATATCACTCACAAGTTGCGTAGATGCTTATTACAACTCAGCCATGCTAACTGAAGCCATTCCACAATAAAACTTCAAGACAGCCTTCTGTAAGCCACTCGCAATTGGCACACAAGGGACGATAGTTCCGTAGGTATTCCTCCGTGTAGGTATTCCATACAGCTCTAAGGTATGTACATTAGAATGTCGAAAAAAGACTATCCGTTTTTTAAAATGTACTTTCAACGAGCTTCCTTTGAGAAAATTTCTCCGGCAATGATAAAATCAAAATGTAAGTGGTCTACGCTAGGATAGTATTTTGGTATATTCACAATAGCAATGAAGTTTTTCATAGCTCAGGGAAAAGTTGAGGTTTTCCAACTCGAAGGAAGGGGAAAACGCCATCAAAAGTATTCCTGGGAGAAGATTCATCTAACGGATAAATCAAGTATACTATTCCAGCGCACTTCTTGGTATCGTTATGCAACGTATACAACATCCCTTGTTTCTCCACTTTTGTTGCTTCTGTGCACAGAAGTACCATATTCCACGGAATTACATATTACGAGGAAGAAACCGTTTAATGCAGCTTACTTTTGCCCCATATCTATTCACACAATATTTGGAATCCCTGGGTCATGTGGAGAATTCCCTGTACACTCGTTCATCACATATGATCTTTGCATTTTTCGATGTTATATTTATTTACATGCCGCCTGACTGTCCTATGCACAGTCGTTTTAAACCTAATCTGGATCAAAGTTATTTTTCCTTTTTCACACACTCTTGGACAGGAAGCCGTTCATTTATCATCCGTTACCATTAGCCTAGAAGATATAAGTGTGATACGTTAAAGACTTCGTTCCATTTAAAATCTTCTTCCGAGACGTCATTATGTACTGAGACAAAATAGATGAATCACACATGTGTATCTCTCTTTCTTTCGAATTCTGAGTGTTCTTCTATCTTGAACGATGCACTATTATTTTTTAATGTTAAATCTTGTACTTGATTGATCATTTCTTCATTCAACGTTTGATAAAATACTCAAAGGAATACTCCAGTTTCTTTGGAAGTCATCCTTGCATCGTCACTGTACACTAATCGAATCTACGACTAAAAACAATGGACATTCTTTTGCCCGACTTCAATCCAACGTTTTGTTCATGAGTTACGGCGGTTTATACATTTTTCCGACAAATTTTCGGGTGTTACACCCAGGTTGTTGTATAGTTTTTGTTTTATTTCGGTGTCAGGAATCACCTAACGACGTTTGTTATATTAATTAAGTTACACCCTATATATATATACGGGCGCCATTTTATGTATTAAAAAAAACAAATTTGTTTAGTAACGTAAATAGCTAAACTATGAAAACGTATTTACTAGAGAAACACTTTTTAGTTCTTGTAATAATTTTCTCTCAAACAAACTGAAGGTAAATATATACCAATAAATCAATACAGCTATATTTTAGAAAATGAAATGAAATCTTTGAGTTTTACGTCCCACGGTTATGCCGGTTAGGCTGAAGGAGACGGTGATTATGAGAAATGAATGAAATGGTGGAATGAAGAAAGTGGGAGGAAACGGGAGAACCCCGAGAATATCCACGCACACGGCGTTTATCGACCACAAAGTTCACTTGGCGGGAGCAGGGTTTGAACCCGAGACCCCATGCACCAGGGGTGAACGCTCTACCACTGACCCACCGCGGCTCCAGCTATATTTTAGAAATACAATAGGCACTGATTTTTCGAAGACTTCTCTAATACATAGGAACAATCAAATTTGTAAATAGAGAGTTTTCTTTTTAAATAAAACAAACTGAATTACTTAAACTGCGCTATATCGATTGGTTTCAGCATCTGATTTTTTAAAAATAAATAATTAGCAGCACGAAAAATTCCTATATTATCTTCGAAAATAGACCTACATGTTAATTGCTTTACTGGCTTTATACATTTTTTTTTTTTGAAAAAGTGATTGTAGGGGAAGATGGGGCTAGTTGCAACAATTTTCAGGTCTGTTTTTTTACTCGAAAATTATTATAGATATAAAAACTATATTGAGTGTACTAAAAGGTACATGCCTTAACTACATACCAAAAAAAGAGAAGTGCAAAACATCGAACGGCAGTTTTGATAGCATCCACTTTTTGAACTAAGTCCAACTGTTGACACTTGCCCCACCCATGGGGTAAATTGCAACATCATCTGGGGTAAGTTGCAACAATTGGACTTGATTCAGAAATTTAATGCTATCAAATCTACAGCTTGAACATCGCTTCACTCATTTTCACTGTGGCAGTCAATGTCTATAATCTATACAGATGTAGTACGGATTTCTCTCGGAACACGACCAATGAGACCACTTCTCACAACATAAACACTGTACCCAGTCTTCTTCTGTATCCTGTTCTTCGTACGGTTCTTCAGAAACCAAACAGACGACTTGAGAATAAATTCTTCTCAGTTGATGATTTTACGTTTTCGGTTGCTTTTAGATGCTTCTTTTTCATTTCGAAAGTACTTTTTTCTAGAGTGTCTGTGAGAATAGCACATCTCTTCCTTTTCCGAGCTGTCAGTTTTTTAGTTCCAGATTTTGGATAGAACCATACATGTTCAGGAGATCATCTGAAGGATTCTACACTATCTTCTTAGATGCATTTGCAGGTGATCCATGAAGCTCACTTTGACCTGCAGTCTGAAGTTCTAACTGAGAAGATGAAAGGAAACAACTACTACTAGGCACTGCAAGCAATAAGCCATCACTGTTGTCCTATAATAATAATAATAATAATAATAATAATAATAATAATAATAATAATGGAATAATAATAATACTCTTAGTTTTATTACCAACAACAATTGTTCATATAACAATGCTTAACCGCAAAAATTTCTATTTCAATGGCATGCGGCATGTTGCAACAGATGTTGCAAGTTACCCCATCGAAATATTTATATATAAAAGCTTTCCTCCCCACTAAATAGCAGGTAACATGGGAACAGAAATATAATGTCATTGTACTTCAACTGTTATACTATTTGGGTACTACATCTTACTTATTGTTATTACATATATGTAAGGAGTAGTTAGTGCTCTCAAATGGGTCAGGTCGGGTCAGGTCAACTCGCGTCGGGTTGTCGTGTCGGGTCAGTCGGGTCAGCTCAAGTCGGGTTGTCGTGTCGGGTCAACTCGGGTCGGGTTGTCGGATCGTGGTCAATCGGGTCAGCTCGGGTCGGTTTGTCGGGTCGGGTCAATCGTGTCAGCTCAGGTCGGGTCACTCGGGTCGGGTTGTCGGGTCAGGCCAATCGGGTCGGGTCAATAGGGTCAGCTCGGGTCGGGTTGTCGGGTCGGGTTATTCGGGTCGAGTTGTAGAGTCGGGTCAATCGGGTCAGCTCGGGTCGGGTTGTCGGGTCAGGTCAATCGGATCGGATCACTGGTCGGGTCACTCGGGTCGGGTCGGGTCAGTCAATTCTAGTCACGGGTCGGGTCGGGTCGGTCTTGAACCCGACCCGACCCGTTGAGAGCACTATGTATAGTAAAGAAAGAAATGGTACCAGGTTATGCGTACGCTGATGATGTAAATTTAATAGGGGATGATGGGAGAACAATAGAAAGAAATGCAAAGGTCTTATTAAACGCTTGCAGGACAAGGGTTTAGAAGTAAATGCAGAGAAAACTAAATACATGGAAGTGGGTTGGGAACGTAATACGGCCAATTATGAATGCGTTAAAATATTAAATAATACTTCACCAAGTAGTATTATTGGTTCACCAAGGTTCACCAAGTAGTTTATAAAATAATATCGTCCTTATTTGTAATGGAATTGCAGGGGATTATCGCCCAGCCTTGTTAGGAAGAAGAAGCATATACAGTTTATTGCATTGCAGATAGCATACCCTACAGGGAAATAAAATCATAGGTCACACTCTATCACTGTACTACCAAACCAAACTAGTAATATTCCAAGACAAGAACCATTGTCTTGTTCTAAAAATAACACTAGACTAGTAAGTGATAACACAATACGTGTACAGAAACCAATACATAGTCATTCAGGGTATAGCCAGCAAGTTTTTCTAGAGGGCCTTCATTTTTACAAACTAAAAACAAATCAAAAGTTTCTTTCAAGATTATGAAAGAATTAATAACACATAGATACATATGTATTTCAGAAGTACATATTATTATTATTATTATTATTATTATTATTATATTATTATTATTGTTATTAATATTTAGTAGTAGTAGTAGTAGTAGTAGTATAGTAGTAGTAGTAGAAGTAGTATATTTCATATATGCTACATTTCTGAGACTTGAGTCTTGATAGTACGTGAAGTTTAAATCAAAGGTTATGTTACGGACGGCAAATGATGGCTTAACACCAAAAATATATTCTGGCCGGGACCGGAGGTTAGTCTGTTTTATGTTTATTAAACGTGTTTAATAATTACAGCAAATGAAATATGTTTATAATAGAATGTGATAGAATACAGTTTTAAAAGAATTAAACTACGTCAACATGTTAAAATAATTAAAAGAACCTAATTAATCAGCCACTTTGTACTCTCGTTTGCTTAACTGGATGAACCGAGGCCTAAAGGAAAAAGAGTCTTCTGCCCAAATCTCATAAGCAGTGGGATATTTTAATATTATAGAAACTGACCCTCCTTTCGCTTAGAAGTGTAATTTTCAAGACGCTGAAACATATAGTATTTTATTACTTTTAGTTAAAAGTTCAAATGCCGAGTTTCACGCATCTAGCTTAAACAAATCCTTCCTTAATTTATTTACATATTTTCTGAGTAAGTAATGGGGAAATCGAACATAAAAAAATGTGCTCCCTTTGCTCTTTCCCTTTTATGTGTTCAATTTTCAATTTTCAGTTTTTTTTTTTTTTAATAGGAAAGCTTATATGCCAAGTTTTATTTTACTAGCTTTAGAAACTTGCGAGATACAATACCCTTTAAAAAAATCTTACCCCACCCTTTTTACGATACTTATTTCCAAAAATTCTTTCTTATGTACTGCTTTCATAAGAAAATTGTATTTTATAACTAAAATTTATCGACTCTACTTGTAGTAGTATGCCCAAAAATCACTCATCTTTATTCTTTTATATAAGAGTACAGAAGATAAATACAGTCAAACAAATGGACTTCCATGAACAGTTTCCGATTTCTTATAACTAACTTATTCGTACATTTCCCACAAGCTGTGGTTTTAAATTTACGCTCTGTCAAGGTCCAGGTTTCAAAAAGGAAGTAACTGGAAATACAATAATATTATGTATTTATGTACATGTGTAATATGTATAAATTTATTGTCTTATTGAAGCTTTCGTAATCTGAAAATAAACTTTTGATTTGCTTTTAATATATAAAAATCAAGCTCCCCTAGAAAAAATTGCAGGCTACACCCCTAAATGACTATGTAGTAATTTCTGCAAAAATGACACAGGACCTAAAATTTAGGTCTAGTGCCTATATTTTTAGGACTTGTGCCGTTTAGAACTTATGAATGTCACCCAATGTATTGCATAGTAAATGTTCTTTGTTCAATTTTAAATCTACTGCGTTCTTTATGTATACCGTTGGTATTTAATGTTCACTCGTGAAATGTCTAGTGAGCTTTTGTCTTAATTAAGTAAACTTTGGTGGATTTTTGTCTTACTCTTAATAAAATTCGCTCCACACAGTATATATTGAAATTCTGAATGTTTTCTTGCTTTCAGAAGTCTGGTAAAATATGCTTTTTAAACATTTTTTCAATTTTTTATTTATTTATTTTTGTTTTAGGAATTTGTCTTGGGATTCTCGTATCTCCATTCGAAAGAAACGAATTTCTTAACTAATTATGTAATTAATTCTTAGAATGAAATAAGTTGTATTATGTAATTCACGTATAAGTGCAGAACAGATAGTGATAATAATAATCTTAGTAGTACAAATATAGCTGTTATTGTTGGAATTAGCTACGTTCGTGACATTATTGCCAACTAGTTGCTGCATCGTCGCAATTTCGTGGGGTGGTGGCGAATTTCAGAACTAAAGCAAGTGAATGAAAAAGGCTCAAGACCTAAACGGCACAAGTCCTAAAAGGCAGAAGTCCTAAACGCCAGAAGTCCTAAAAATCATATCGCGGCACAAGCCCTAAACGGCAGAAATCCTAAAAATCATACCGTGCCACAAGTCCTAAACTGCAGAAGTACTAAAATTCAGGTCTAGTGCCTATATTTTTAGGAGTTCTGCCGTTTAGGACTTCTGGATGACACCCGACACATCATGCTGCCTCAGTGATGGTTTGGTGGGGAGTGAGCTACTCAAGCACAACCCAGCTGTATTTTTGCGAACAAGGTGTTAAAACATCTGCCAAGGTATACCAGAACACAGTGCTAACACCTATAGTGTAACCACTATCTGCTACCATGTTCCCTGGAGAAAGGTGGACCTTCCAACAGGATTCCGCTCCAGGCCACACAGCGAAACCAACTTAGGACTGGCTGGCGCGGAACGTCCCTCACTTCATTTCTACCACTGATTGGCCTTCTAGCAGCCCGGATCTTAACCCGTTGGACTACAAACTTTGGGCAGTACTTCAGGCAAAGGTCTGCCATAAACGGCATCCATCTGTCGACAGTCAGAAACAATCTTGGCCCGAGCAGTGAACAATTTTCCCATGGACAGTTTTGGGTAAGTTACATGTAAAAATGTAACGCGTTACAAGTTACTTTACTTTTTCCTAAAATGTAACGCGTTACTTGCCCCCAAAAAGTAACTGGTACTTTACTTCGAAAGTAACGCGTTACTTTTAGGTCTGAAACTTAGAATATGTGAACAAATGTTATCACTTCAATTTTCCGTACTACTATTACTATCGCTTTTATTATTATTATTATTATTATTATTATTATTATTATTATTATTATTATTATTATTATTATTATTATTATTGCCCTTTCTGAATTGCTTTATGTAAATGCAAGGACACATTTTTACTTGACAGCTATAAGTTATGAATATTTTCATATAAGGTAACATTGGCTAAAATGCCATACTGCGTTACTCGTAGGGATGGGCTAGGGTAACCAGACGTACTGATTTTCGCAGTACAGTACTGTTTTTCAAAGAGCTGTCCTGCGTGTTGCGAAGATGTCTAGGAAACCGAGAAATATCCTTCTTCTTTAAAATGTCCTGCGAAATGTCCAGAGTTAATTTATTTGCAATATCTTAATGTTTCATTCTTTATTCACAATATTTTGAATCAAACACACTCTTTTCCTGAATGATGAACCGCTGTGTTTTTTAACACTCCTCAGAAGACTAGGGATGGAGAACAATCAACAAACCATTTTTTACAATACATCGCTTTTACTGAGAAGGCCTTGTTGAGATATCGGTAAAGTAGGAAAGGTTTCTTATTGAACTTATGACAGTGATGCTAACCAAGTTAAATAGAAGTTCCTTTGTGCCGGTCTAAATTTTCTTTCATTTCTTAAAATAATACCACGCTTCGAAATTTATTATTATTATTATTATTATTATTTAGCCCAACACGAACTTTGACTGTACGTTCATAAAATAAACCAATTTGTTATTCATCAAAGCATTTGGAGTTGTGTTTAATTCCTTTAATAATTTTGTTCAGTGCTTCTTCTTAACAAAAATGTTCATTAACTTAAGGTTAACATTAATTGAAATAATGATATGCGTATTGCCGACGCAGTAAGATATCATATACAGTACTATTATACTTGTGTTCTACTTTTCGATTGTTAGAATGTGGTCATCCTACGATGGGCACGAGTGAGTACGAGCGAGTATTCTTTGAAACTCGATTCGACTAAAAACAGACATCTTTGAACGCGATTCGAAAAATTTCCTCCAACTCGACTCGAATTCGGGTCGAGTCGAACCAAATCTGGTTTGTAGTTTCGAGTATTCTCTTCAAGTATCTTGCATAGACAATATAGGTTATCAATGATACTAGTACTACTACTACTACAACTTTTATTATTATTATTAATAATAATAAATAATAATTATAATTATAACAACACTGTGTTTAAACATGAAAGAAACGCGGTCTGTGTTTGAATACTAAAAAACTAGTTGATTGCTAACCTCGGTAGTCGTGAATTCTAGGAGTCAAGGATATTGTTCACGAGCTTGTGAATTTGGGTTGAGGGTTTAGGTTGAGTATTCGGGCTCGAGCCAAACATTGTTAAAAGTTATAGGGCACTGGCCAAATATCTTCAAAACTGTTCGGCCCGGGTTTACAATTGTAAACAACTTGAGCAGCTGGGCTCACAGCTCACTCACTATGGACCCGAACCGAGAAGTGAGCCGAGCCAACAGCTCACCGAATCGTGTCAGCAAGAGTCTTCGGCCCAGATGAGCCGAACCGAGCAGATGGTTCATCCAACCAAGCCAGCTCGAGCCGATGGTTCACCCCAAGCGAGCCGGCTCGAGCCATCGGCTCAGTTATTACTTCCCAACTGAGCTTCTTATTAAAAAAGTCTCTTGTGGTCTCGATATCGAGACGAGAAGACATGCGAGCATGTTTCCTCTAGTGAGCAACATTAAAAGTATTCCATATTACTACTTAGCTTACATTTCTCATGGCTTTCGCTTTCTAGTGGAATCAGGCCATGATTTCAAAACGAGTTAAAACGTAATAATAATAATAATAATAATAATAATAATAATAATAATAATAATAATAATAATAATAATAATAATAATAATAATAATAATAATAATAAATATAAGTATTCCATACATATAGAAATGCTTTTGACCAAGCACACAAGAAATTATATTTTGTCCATTTAGCACTATCATTCTTTTGTCACTCACAATTATTAATATTCATATAGTAAATATCTTATAATTCTTATATTTTAAAATCAATTGACAGGTCTCTGATTGCTTTTATGAGAAATAAATATTTGGTTTTATAGATACTACGCAGTGGGGATGATCGTGCGTCGTTTCGGTCCTATGCCGTTTCGGTCCTGCGCCGTGTCGATCCTGTGCCGTGTCGATTCTGTGCCGTTTCGTTCCTATGCCGTGTCGATCCTGTGCCGTTTCGGTCCTATGCCGTGTCGGCTCTATGCCGTTTCAATCGTACGTATTCTATGCATATAACTTGCACAGGCATAGAATCGACAGGAGTTTATAATTTGTAAGAGCAAAGATTAAACAGATAATAAAAATATTATTTTTTTAGGCACATGATTAAAAGTTAAATTGTTTCAGAGCAGCGGCGTGAGAGCAAAACGGCACAGTATCGACACGGCATAGGATCGACACGGCATAGGACCGAAACGGCACAGGATCGACACGGCACAGGACCGAAACAGGTTTCTGGGCTGAATTGTCGGTCGTATGCCGTGTCGTTCCTGTGCCGTGTCGATCCTGTGCCGCATCCCCTGTCCTCCCACCTGCGCCTCGGTCTTCATAACGGTCATTTTCCTATTTGGATTTCCAATTACAACTTCGAAAGCGTTTCTAATTTCTTCCATTCTAGCTACATAATCTGACCATTTGAGCCTCCTAGACTTGACCCTACCAATGTTTAGTAAACGGTATAAAATTATGCAGTTCCTCCTTATGAAGTTTCTCCCTTTCTCCATTCTCGTACCGTTTGGAGTTCGAATATTGGTTTAAGATTCTTGTTTTCAAATACTTTCAGTCTGCGATTTTCCCTCAGTCAGTGAGTATGTCTCGCAACCATACAGCACAACAGGCATGTTTATCGTTTTATATTTTGAGCTACAAATTCCTCAACAGAATTAGGGACAACAAAAGATTTTTAACTGAATAATAGCACGAAATCCCTGCTTTCAGTTGACATCAAATTTTTTAGTGATTCTGGTTTTGGTCTGTTAATAATGATCCTAGATATTTGAAAGTATCCACTTTGTCGAAAGAAAATATTGTAATATGACTAAAGCATTTTTGTGAAGGGCGATTAATATTTTGTTGATTTTGGCTTCAATATTTTGTAAACCTTGATATATTAAATGCAAATAAAATTCAATCCCCAGTCTGGTGCTGTAGATCATTCACACATACAAAGAAATCAAGGAAGTCTCATAATAATTTAAAAACTATGTTTAGTTAAAACATTCTTTTAAATAGGAAATATAAAAGTATGTTATGCAGCAATGTATCAAGGAAATAATAAGACTTCCTACTTCACGTTATGATGGACGAAAAAGAGTAGGGAACTAGAGAGAGTTCTGAAGTGACCGTCTGACTGGAAGGATCGACATCTTAAAATTTTCACTCGTCAAAGTCTGGGTGAGTACAATGCTGGTTATTAATTGATATCACACTTTATTATTCGACCTTGTCTCAAAATTCGTTTAATTCTTATCCTATCTTCAAAATTCATTATGACAGTTATTATAAATTTTAACGTAAGGCCTCAGCACCAGATTTGGGTAATATTCTGATCTGATATCTCTACTTTTATTTCTACAATCTAATTCATCCATCTTAACTAATTATTTGCTCTACCTAAAATTTAATGGTTAAGTTATTATAAGAAAATTCTTCAAATTGCCCTCATGCTGTTATGGTTATTAATACATTGAGTTATGTGTGAATAAAATTGTATATGTCAACGTTCGGATTTTCGGTCCGATATGTTGGCATATGTTAATATTATTTGGTATTTTAACGCATCCATAAAATGCACTATTACGATATCGAAAAGCTTCAATTTATTTAGTTTTCTCTGCATTTACTTTTAAGCCTATATCCCTGCTAGCGTTAATTAAGATTTCTGCATTCCTTTCTATTATTCTATCATTCCCTATTAAATTTACATCATCAGCATACACCATAACCTGGCAAATACAATTCAGCTCTAGGACCTGATTGCTGTCTCTGTTCTCCAGAACAAAGTTAAATAATAATGACGACAACGCATCTCATTGTTTCAGGTCATTCTCAAGGTGAAAGCTCGTGAACAAGAATTTCTCTACTCGAGCCTTACTTTGGAATTTATTTAAACATATCTCAATTAATCTACATTTTTCGGTATTGCAAATTCTGTAAGCATTTTGTACAATGTTTCCCTTCTACCAGAGTCTAAAGTCAATAATTGATGTGCCAGGATGTTGTATTCTCTCATTTCTTTTCAAAGTATTAGTCGAATGGTAAATATCTGGTCGGTAGTTGATCGATTTTACCTAAATCCGTTCTGATAATCTCCAATAATTTCATCTGCGTATGGAGTCAATCTTGCTAATACAATGTTTAAGAGGATTTATTGGATGTCGACAGAAGAGAAATGCCTCGATAATTATTAAATCTGTTTTGTTGCTTTTCTTTTGAACTGGAACAATGATTGATTCTCTTCGCTCTTGTGGTAATTCCTCCTTGTTCCAGATAAGGAGAATGAGTTTGTGTATCTTGCTATACAATTTTTCCCCTCTCGCTAAAATTAAATGAACCAGAATTTCGTCTACACACGGAGATATGTGTTTATTTTTTAAATAGCGATTTCTGTTTCTGTCTGGTTAGGTTCTGGAATATACAGCTATGCTGCATGCATTTCACTTTCTCCACGCGCATTAGTTTTTGGCTATGTGTTAAGCAAATCGTCAAAGAAATCTGTCCATCTATTTAAGATGCTGTCTGTATCAGTGAGAACTGTTCTTTAGGTTTCTTTAATATACAAGCTGAAGTTGATAGCCTTTCTTAAGTTCGTTGATGCATTTACACATCCGAATGTTTCTATTGATGCATCCGAATGTGTTTGTTTTTACTATTATCTTCAAGTTAATTAATTTTAACTTTCAAAAGTCGCGTTCAAAAGTCGCGTTTCTTTATTCTAAAACTTTTAGAAGTTTTCTGCCAGATGACAATGAAATTTTACGTAGTTATTTCGTTCGGATATTGTAGCCAACGCTGTTTCTTCTGTTTTCTCTTCTCTGCTACTTTAGTACATTCCTGGTTGAACCACGGTTTGTTCCTACGTATTTCTGCGTGCCCGAATATTTCTTTTGCTGAAATTTTAATGTTATCTCTAATTTCAACCAAGTATCTTGAACACTAGTGAACTCCGAACTTTCTAAAACCGAAATCTATTCGACACTTCAATCTGGTTCCCCTCTCACCTGACTCTCCTCTATGTAATAATAATAATAATAATAATAATAATAAACCGCTCCGTTTTCAGATATTGAATATTTCCTTTATTCAACGATAGTCTCTCTCTTACTATCACAATCAACTCCTCTGAACGACCGAACATCTGTTGTGCGAGACTGTTCTTTTCTGTCTACTAATTCATGATCAGTTTGAATATGTGTTGTTCCATCTGATGAAGTCCAAGTATATTTATGAATTTCGCGATATTGTAATTTTGTAATCTTCACAATAAGGTTTCTGGATATTGCACAGTTCACGAGTGTAACGCCGTTGTCACAACTTTCCTTATGCAAACATTTATTCCCTATAATCGGTTTGAAAATACCCTCTCGTCCTACCTTTGTATTGAAACCGCCTAACAGAATTTTCATATGGTATTGCAGGAGATGATCAAATACCCGTTCTACCACCCTTATTTTCTGTTGGGACATGTGCATTTAAAACAATAATATTACTCCACCGACCCTTAAGAGAAGTAAAGGAAAATCTATCATTAACAAATTCAACCTATGTAACTGCTGATATTACGTATTCGTTTGTGAAAGGAAAGCCCTGTTCCTAGTTGGTAATTTTTAATTTGTTCCCCGTAAAACAACGTAAAATTTCCCGACTTGACTCCTCCATTTCTTCTCATCTAACTTCCTGGTATCACACTAGGTCCAACCCCTTTTTCTAAATACATTCGTTACAATTTTAATGCGCCTTTCCTATAGAGACTTCTAATATACCATGTTCAAAATCTCATGTCGATTTTTACTTTCCTGAGTTCGTGCCAAGTTATCAGTTCTGATCCGAGGATTCTGTGAACTTATCTGAACAATCTTTTTTTTTTCTTTCTTTTTTTCAGGATGAGGTTGTTAGCCTCACACCAAATTCTCAAGCTGGATTATCACCCCTTGTCTGTCCGCGACTGCTTACTCAGTATATTCGCAGCTAACCTCTATATCCCAGACGCCTCCTCCTCGATCCACAACCTGAGGACGCGCCGTGCCTTGGTGACAGGAAGACCACATTTTACGGAAATTAATACAGCTATATTTCAGAAATACAACAGGTACTTATTATCCGAACACTGCTTTAAAACACACAATAAAAATCAATATTCTCGGATATATGGATGCATATTAAGACTGAAAGCTTCGATGCCGTAAAAATCGTAAATTAGAGACTAGAGTTAGTGTAGTATTACATAAATGCATCGTACGTTTGACTATCCGAACTATTCTTGATGTATCACATTGTTTAGCTTTATAGATATATAACTTGATAATATTTTTGTAAGTGATTGTACTCTTTGCCTGTTCTCTGCCAATAGCAACTGTATGAATTAATAATACAAAACTGAAATACGGAGAAATAAAATTTAAAAAAATAAAGTGATATTTCGCAGGGTATCTCATGTAAAGGGCGCCTTGTATTTTTCACAGGTTCTGTACTACCAGTTAGTATTTGAATTTATAATACAAAGCTGGTATACAGGATAACCAAAACCAATGTTTCGTAGGGCGCCTTATGTAGAGGGCGCACTTCACCTTTCACGAGTTCTTTTCCAATAGTAACTGTATGTATTTATTGTACAGAACTGTGGTATACAGAAGAGTGAATAAAATCGTTCATCTTTGATGTGGTCTCGCAAGGGCGCCTAATGTAAAGGGCCCACTGCACCTTTCACGGGCTCTTTACCAATAAAACTGTAAGAATTTATTACTAAAAACTTGTACCTTTATTTATACTGTGATATTTCAGAGGGCGCACCGGGACACGTCCCGGTGTCCCGGTGGGCCAGCACGGGCCTGGTTAGTTCCTCTTGAGAGAGGACTCCACAACATAGAAACGGGAAAATGTTTCGAAACTGTCTTTCCCGTTAATCATTTTTCTTAATCAAGCATATAAGTAAACGTGCAGGATGTTCCGGGGATAAACTGACAAACTTATCATATGTGTATCTCAATACATGAAAAATGTTTTTTTTTTTTTTTTGTGACTTTGGTCGGAAACTCTTAATTACGAAGAGAGAGCTAATTAAGAGTAATTATTGGAATTAGTCATTCCTCTACTATCTGAAAATTAGTACTTCCGGAAAATTATGTACTGGTAATAAAATTATTATTCATATTTTTCCATTAGTTGTATACTATTTAATTATCTCGTTATTCTGTTCAAAATGACACAAGAAAATTCAGGATTACATTTTCTAGACTTCTTTGTTCAATATATTTTCTTTTCATTATTTATATATGAGATTATATTCCACCCTCTACCCATATACTTTCTGCTTTTCAATATAAAAATTGTCCAAATTTTGGATGATCCTGCTGTGAAGTGTGTCAACATGCTGCACAGAGGTCTTTCTAACAGCATTACTACCATGATCCGATAGTGGGGAAAATTTACTGATATTACAATATCACATACGTATTATTGTCTTAACGTTTGTTGTTGTATGAAGCTATGATTTGTAATGTGATTTCCAAAACTAACTAGTTGGACTCACATCTAGATCTTTTCCCCACATACTTGAAGTCCATGATTGAGGAGAAAGGCCAAAGAATTCACCAAGTTTTTGGGGAATGAAAAACGTTTTACTAAGGAAAGTGTAACGTCTCAATTTTAGACAATCACATTTTGACATTTTTGACGCCAAATACAGATGAAAATAACACCTCTTAGTGTCTTAGAGGTACATTTTATAAACATTTTCGTTATATTACATTTTCTTATGACATAGACTTCTATACAATGAATTGATCTGTTTCATTAAGACTGTGAGTCATTTAAGGAAGTCGGGGGGAAAATCGAAGTTCAGAATGGCAAATAATAACTTCAAGTCTACTTATTGGATTTCTTTGGAGGGAAAAAAAGCTTAAACCAGGAATGTTATTAAAGAATTGAAATGAATTTTATGACTTTAACGACCAATGGTTATGTCTTTTAATCTAAATTAGAGGGATGATTAATAGAAGTTTATAATTGTGATTTGGTTCCTCCTATTATGAATCAAACTCGGGGATACGTGCATAAAACCACACAAAAGTTAGCCACTACACTAGCGATGAAAGCTCAGAGATGTAACAGATAGTGAATATTGTTTAATTATAGAGATCTTATTACTATATATATATAATGTTACATCGTTTTACTCAGTAATATGTAAATACATTCGATGGAAACATAAGGTATGAAAAAGTGGACCAAACTCCCTAAACATCAAAGACTCCTTTTCCTGCAAAGTATAATGAATTATTTTGAAAATTCCCTCGTGGCTATGTAGTTAGCTAATCTCTTTTTGCAGACCCTAGTTCAATTCCCGGTGGGTGGTCGTATAATTCGGATGCAACTTTCAGCTGTAGTTTCATAACTCATACAGCTTTTGTGCTGAAGGAAACGTTGAACTCAAATAAATTATGAATAAATCAGTACGGAACTCACACAGTAATGCTAAACTAGCTGATAATACATCAACTAACCTAGGGTGCGTAATTTAAAAGACACATCTCTATTAAAATTTTTACTTACGCAATTTGTATTCCTCACTCAAAACATATGTAAACACTATTAACAACAAAACTAAGGAAAAAGGATGTGCCATCTTCTGTCCTCCACACCCAAATGCCATTCACAATAGTACATCCACATTTGACAACATGAAGAATGCCGTGAAACAGTAATATTGCTAGAAAAGGGGAAGTAGGTATTTATTCAGGCTAAACCTGTAGTGCAATCTTCTGCCTTGCGGTTATGCAGAATTAGCAATGTAGAAATAACGGAAACTAGTTGCAAAATATAATTATAAAGTAAGTAATACTGAGAAAAAAGCTTCTGTTTGATCTCGTTTTAAACACAATTTTCACATTTTAAAGTAGTTATTTATAAAAGTGTTAATTTGTACGTACATGCATTGCATGTGCTAATTTTCATGTGCATCAAGAAACGCATATAAATGTTGTTATTCAGCCTACCATAGGGGACATGGAATGAATTAAAGTATACATTTATATAAAGTATATAATGCATGTTACTTATTGTGGGTAAATTGTATTAACTATACAGTGGTTTATCCTTCATAATTAAGTGAAACAGTGCTTCAAGTATTCTGCAAAAATTTACTATGCTTCCTAGCATGGTTAATATGTAGTCAATGGACTAACACGAAAAATAATACGACGCATGAATAGATTATGTACTGAATCACCTTTTATTAACTATTGTAAATATATGCTTTGTTTAGGTTCTTATATCGTTTTCTTTCAGGTAAATCTTTGGAGACATTTCGAATGAATATATTTTTCGTCAACTTTCAGCAGTGTTATTAAATGTTGCTAAAAACGAGATCACGCACGCATACACACAAACAAAGTATTTACTAAATTATAGGTTTGGTGCCTAACGCTTATTGCCTGGTGCGTTCAAGTTGTCCGCTTCGGCATTCCCAAACTTCTATGTTGTGTGATGCTACGATTATTATTTTAACTATACTGAAAATCACTTAGTGTCAGGTCGTGATGGAAATCTGTCATTTATACTTGATTTCTTCAATTTAGGCAAACCATATTCCCTTGAGGACAATCCTTAATATCGGAAAAATAAAAGAGCCTTTAGGTTGCAGACCCTGCGAGTAGGAAATATTTTATAGATTCTTAATGTCTCTATACGCCAAAAATTGCCTGACTGAAAACTTGTGAGATGCTACATGGTTCTGGATCAGAATATGTCCAAGTTTCTAAAGTTGAATACTTTTCACTTGATATTTTTTCTCTAAATCTGGTCCAATTATCAATGTAATAGCGCTGATTGACTTTCCATCCAGCAGGAAACCACTCAACATTACAATTCCATGAATGTAAAAAAGAAAGAACATGAATAGTGCTATCTTAAATCTCAATATTTGAATGTTGCTATTTCGGTCTGAGGGAGCAGGGACCATCACATTTAGGCTTAGTCTCTGGGTCGTAGTTAAAAATGTACATCCATGCTAAAAAAAATTGCGCGTATACTGTAACTCACGAATTTTCGAATTCATTCCATTTTATTTATATTTGTGGTTAAAATTCTGTTATTAGTAAGTGGAGACAATAGAAAGCAATCCATCTAACAAGATATTTCCAAATAATATAATAAAATAATAAAAATATAAGGAAAAAAACAAAATTATGCTCGATTTTGCGTATACTGGCAATCATGCTTTCGAGAGATTTTTGAATGAGCACAGCACGATTGCGCAGGGAATTTCAAATTGGCAGTCGGAGAGTTGAATGAAGAATTGGGAAGCGGAATAAAATATTGCATTTATTGGTTCAAACCTAGTGTCTACATTGTTTGTCAAATATAAATTAGATTCTGTAACCAAGATGTCGTACGAAAATATAGAAACAAGTAGGAAACTTGCCTTAAGGTTGGAAGTGATACGCACTATGGTTATTAGCATTCATTTGTTAAGAAAAGGAAAGCCAAGGAAACGTAGTCTCCGTGGTTAGATGGGGAGCGTGGCGAACTGATAGTTCTTATACTGTTTTGACACCAGATCGAATCCCATCCCATGCCATCATTTTTGTTATTTTTTTAAAAAAAAATATTATAGGAAGTGTATATTTGTCATGTTAATAAGAAACAAAACAATATAATAAGGAAACAACTCATTGACATTTTCCTTTCATGACGTATTTATTCAGCATTAGAGTACTATTGGTAACAGCGATTGATTTCAGCTTATGCATGCTTACTCCTCCCCTCCTAGTGTTTGCGCAGCTGACCAAGTTCAACTCACTTCCTGTGTGAGTCAGAAACAGAAAGAAAAACGACCTACAACTTTACAGTTCCAGCGAATGAAGTAGAATATCTTGTTGCCATAAAAAAAGATAGAAAATAGCTGTTCTATTATTGTTCTAGCGTTTGTGTGTGTTTCATTTTAGAGTATTAACTTTCTCTTTTTTTATATCCACAAATACAAGAAATGCAATCATTAGTTTGTGTAAGAAATAAAGAATGCTTTCTTTGAACAAAACTAAATTACACAGATCTGTGTGTGCCGAACACGAATTTTCGCAAAATATAATATGGATGTGAACGATAATTATACCATTCTTCTAAATTATACAGTGGTAATATATTAAAATGATATCAGGCATACGCCTTTTTCTAGCATGACAACATTAAACGAAACTCATTAAATTTTTGCGATTACAAATTATCACCTTATTTCTCGGTGTAGGTCTATTCGTTTTCACATTCGAGTTGAGTTGAGTTGATTTTGATTTTAACGTCCCCTTGAGCAGCGTGGCTATATTACTGATTAACGTATAATCCGAATCACATGAGCTCCCGCCGGGAATCGAACCCGGATCTCAAACGCCACAGGCGCGTACGCTAACCGCTTAGCCACGAAGGAGCTCGTTTTCACATTCGAGGGGCGAAAGAAGAAATTATGGTGATAGTGTTAAAATTTGAATTCGAGATTTCAATGAATTCCAGTTTCATATCCCCTACACATCGAAAAAATGATTTTTCGATGTCTGTCCATCTGTTCGTCTGTAGGTCCGTTGCGCTTTCACATGCACGCAAATAGAGACCATAGTGTTCAACGTATCTGGACAGAATTCTACACATGAGGTTTTTATAACATTCTATCGTTTTGAATTTTATACCCTCCGACACCTAAAAATAAGAGTAGTTTACTGATGGATAGGATTTTAAAATAATTAAATTTTCTCAAAAACAGCTGTAAGGATTTTGTATATTTTTACAAATATATATTTTATTATCAACCCTCCACCATAGCATCAATCGTTGCTCTGAAAAATACGTAAGATGTAATTTATGTATGGGATGCGTTTTTTCGAACAATTTTCTCAACCACATTTCATAAATAAATGTATCATTAATAGCATAACAATATGACGTAAATCGTTCGTCATGTATACATTTGGAAGTGGTAGTTTACTCTTAGAGTGAGCTTTTCCCCGACGATTTTCCCATTAACGCCTCAGTCAATTTTGTTCATAATTCTTAAAGAAATATTTGAGTAATAACCTAATATACGGATTAACTCGTTTGTCCTGAAAACATTCAGAAGGAGTTTTTTCTCAAGAAGTGATTTGTTTTTGACAGTTTTCTTAGTAATAACTAGAGATCGAATATTTAGGTATTAAAAACCTGGAAATTAGGCACTTAAAATTTAAAAAATAGGCACTAATATGTAACTCGACGTAATAATAATAAATTAAATACTGAATACAATTAAGAAATAAATTCGTCATATACAATGTTCCAAGAATATAGAAACATACCTGTTTGTTAATGTCTTCTTTCACTGTCTATATAAAAACGAATAGACATGTATTCCATGTGTATTTGGTAAATAGATTTTTACAGCACTTTATCACTACACATAACAGTCCAAAGTTTCACTGCACCTTATCAGTACACATAGCAGTCAAAAAATTTACGGCATCTTATCACTACAAACAACACTTATATTTCTGGATAGAGGCAGAATTCTTTCTTGAAATACTAAATTATATATTTTCCCAATAAATTTTCATTTTGAAGAAAATGCATAGAATAGGCGATATTAGGCACTAAAGCAATTATTTAGGCAGGAAGCGGTGAAATAGGCAAAATAGGCAAAATAAAATTAGCTTAAATTGAGACTATATCCCCTGATATAAATTTTAAATCGTTATTTTTGATCATATCTTTAAGATTAAAGAATAGGCATTTTGCCTAATATCCTGTTTAGTAATAACAGACGAATTTGTTCTAATTTCAGTATTATATATATTTCAGTAGTAACCTTACAATATGGTATAACTTCCTTGTCCCGAAAAGAAAAATTCAAAAGAGGTTGATTTTGACATTAAAAAGACTGGAGCTATTTGCTTAAAAATACTGGAGCTATTTGGTACAGATTTCATAAATAATTTACAATATACATAAATCCTTTATTCGAAAAATTACAGATAGAATAGTTTACTTTTGGGGGTAAATTTTTCCCGATGACCTTCGCAAAAGCAATTCAGGAGATGTTTATTGTTCACATTTCATAAATAAATGTTACATAAATAACCTAATGATATACAGTAATTCCATAATCCTGAAAATTTAGAAGTGGTATATCACCTGCGACTTTCTCAAGAACGACTCAGGTGATTTTGTTCATATTTCATAAATAAAGTTTCATGAAAACTGCTACCTACCGTTTCCCTTGGGTGCTGGCTTCCGAAGAACACCCTAAGAAAACAGCTTATAACAATGATGGTCCAGGCTCATACCTTGTTCAGGCGCAGATTGACAATGTTGAGATATAACAAGTGATTTAGCATGAGCAACGTTGGTGCTTTTGAGATTCAGGTTATATTATACTTACTTTTACGTATGCATACGTATACCTATACGTAACTGGCAAGCCGACTGCTCGCAGGGATTCACACACACATGAATGGAAAGGATAATATTTCCTTAGGCAAATTCATATTTATTAAATATGAATATATGTGTGTACGGAATGGAATAAGAAATATATATTAACAGCACACAAAACTTTCACATTACAGAGCTAAATGCTCGAACAGAAGAAGTTGCACTGATGCAATCAAGTAGACGAAATAATGAAAAATAAAACACTTAATGCTGTATGATACGTATGCGTACACTATATAAGAACACTAGAAACATAGCCCATATATTGATATCACTTGCACTATAAATTTACTATTCACACTGAGATGAGACTTTCACTGCGTAATTATGACAAGGGGAATGGGGAGGAGATACGTGAAGCACTGATGAAGTTTCTTGACTCCAAAGAATGCGACATGTCCAGAAGATATTCGTTTACTTTTTAACTTTGCACGAAAGTACTATTCCTCTTACATATTTTAGTTTTTGTTGCACTCATTATGTTAATATACTGACACAACGTTCTTCCTGATTATTTGTTCATGCTTTCTACGACGACTTGGGCGAACTCCTCGCTTCTACTCCCGCTTGGGAACAACCCGTTCACTGTACTCAGGGTTGATAATGCATTATTCAAAATAATAAAGAAAGGTTAAAGTTTTCTGCATTCATACACAATACCAATATGACGACGTTATAATGAAGAACACTGGCAACATTTGTTTCGATCCCGTGGGAACGAAATTTAGAAGTAATAGTTAAAAAAGTGTAGCAGTCTGAACTAGTAGATTCTTTCCATGGCTATTAGATTTTTATACACTACTGTTGTAGGTAAAACAGTTCAGTGGAAAGGAGCGAACGTTGGTAATTGTGTGAATGAGTCATTTCACCTACGATTCCTGTAAGCCATGAGCACTGTTCTCACGGTAGGAAATATGACGTAATATGAGCGCGTGAGAACACAGCAGACGGAGAAAATTCGTTCACACACAATATCAACCTCGTATCCGAAAATATTACCAATCTTAATAAATGTTGCTATGAAGAAAATATATATGAAACAGTCATGGTAACGAAACTATAAGTTGGTAACTATTTTTAGGGAAAGAAAAATTGAGTTTGCTGCTACGAAGCACTTTGTCCAGACGATAAGCGTTGTATTGAAAAACAACAAGTACTTTGTTCCACCGTGAGAAGCGATAAGAACGACTGAAGAACACCTGCATACAAAGAAAAGAGTTGAAGCTCTCACCAAAAGAAAAAATAGCTTTTCTTTTCTATGAGTAAAATAATAATTTTGTTGGATGAGTAAAAGTTAAAGAAGGAATACACTGTTCGTCCAGAAACGTAGTTTTGTGGCCGGGCTGACGGTCACAAAACAGTAACAACACAGCATAACTAGTTTGTCCTAAAGAGATCCATAAATGATAGTTTATTCTTGGGGGTGAGTTTTTTCAGGACTGTCTCAGAAATTATTCAGACGTTTTTGCTCATAGTTCACATACAATTATTTCCTAAATAATTCTATTATACGGCATAAGGTATTTGTAACGGAAACATGACTAATGGGTACTTTACTTTTGAGCCTAAAATTTCTTTGAACAAATTTTTCCAAAATCCATGATTTTATTCGCATCTTCCAAATAAATGTTTCAGAAATAGCTGCAGCCTAACACGAGTCAGTTTAAAAACTTTGAGCTGGAAAGTTCAGTGTGCATGTTCCGTACCCTTTCTTAAATATATTTATAAATGTTACATCTTAATCACAACTAGCAAAATTGAAACTTCTTTTTAAATGTGTCCTGTTATGGCCAAATGATTCAAGTGCATTGGTTCTGGATATGATTCCCATTGAGAGCTAGTGTATTTGCATCCAACGTTAAGGTATAGATGACACGTTGGTGCAAAGAAGAAAGTGTTTAAGTAAGTCTAACCAAGTTAATCAATAATACAAAGAAATAATACAATGTTACGAAATTATCGAAGAAACGTTGCTAATATTAGGTAGGTGCGACTGAAATGTCCTATCGATGATTATCAGTTGCGAAGACAAAAAAGGAAAAAAATACAATACCAGATTAATCAGTGGTCTCTAGGTAAAGCTATCCTACTAAGAAGTGATTGATATACCAAAAAATGTGGTAATCGCTGAGAGACATGTTAGGAAAATACAGTAGGTGAAAGAGAGCCTCTCTACCCTTCGATTTAGAAATACGGTTCGCTGGAATTTTATTTTAAAAAAATAATAATATTGCAAATTCTGAATAGTCTGCACCTTCGTTTGAAGGCGAGAATTGAAGTTCGTATGTAGGTTTGGATTGAAATGAACATTAGAACACAATATCTGTTGAACATTGCTAAGGCTTGTGAACAGGTTTGGAGTGCAGTTCACGGGGTTCGATATTGTAACGATTCCAGCGAACTTCTGACCCTTATCCACTGTACACCATAAGTTAAATTCGTGCTTAATTAAAACTCTATTTGTTTAAATATAAAACTGTTGACTATTATCACCTGTGCACCACGGGCAACACTCACCAGTAATATTTTGTTTTCGCCTTTGTTTAAGCCCCATAAATATCTTTGGCCATAAATTTCTTTGTGTATGCCTTTCTCATATACATCGCATGGACATTAAGGTTTGACTTCTATGCCATACGTATCTAATTACATGCACACCTATAGAGTGAACACAACAAACTTGGTATATATTTCTTGTGTATGGAAAATTACACACGCAGCGCTGCACGGGAGAGCCGTATGTATGGAATTCTATACATATGGCAGTCCACGTGTTAAGAAATGTATAATAATAATAATAATAATAATAATAATAATAATAATAATAATAATAATAATAATAATAATAATAATAGTAATAATAAAAACCCAAAACGAAACGTTCATTTACATAGTTTATAAAGTTAACGTTTATTAACGCATGTAAGGGCAATGAACTTAAGTTATTTCTCTCTCTCTCTCTCTCTGAACGCAACAGCTCCTATTGTGCCAAGGGGTAGAAGAGAACTTGTGGAGTCACGATTTTGGGATGGTATGCGGTCAGCATGGTTGTAGGTATATGCTCAAAATCAAATTGCACCTACATATGTAAGAATCATACTTTGAGTAAAATCTGCACATGGAGCTTTTTGAAGACTCAGCAACGTTATGCACTTCAATGTAAATCTTCAAAAGATCATATACACTGTCTACGATTTGAAGTATAAAACCCTTCTCTACTTGTTATCCTAATCTCTATAATCGATTACTGCCTTTTCTGGTATTTCAATAACGTCTTGACAGGGTAACTTTAGTCAGAGACTGCTGACTAAACCTGGTTTTGTAGATTTCATTTTTTTACCTTTGAAAGTGACTCATTTAAGATGGGCATTTCAGTCGCTCCAACCTCTTTTAAATAATATATCCTTGATATCTTCCTAATATTGTATGCTTTGTTTCAGTGATTGATTTATTTGATTTGATTTATTTAATACTCCTTTTATACGCCGATTTGTTATCTATACTTTAATGTGGGTATCGGATTTCGGACTATGCACTTATGCCGCTTTGCTACAGGAGGCACGTGGAAATTTTTCTTTCCATTTCCTTAAGAATATTGGGAATGGTATGACTTTTAAAACTACGTTTAAAACAGAATACACATCGACACTAAGATGACAATCTGAAACCTAGGAAATATATTGAATTCTTTTTAATTTTTTCCCACGCTACCAAAGTAGTACTTATGCTTTTCTCTTCCACCCTTTTAATGTAAGCACTTCACACTATTTTCTGTTCTAAGATGATACAATTCTAGTTCATGTATATGCTGTCTTTAGAAATACAGTATAGTTTCGCTTATCCGACATAAACAGGCAGGCAGAACGCCGGATAATATGTTGGATGTGTTATCTATTAAAGGTAAAATTATCATATAGACTAATTTTACATATTACGCATCTAATAATCATGTTTTATAACGTATAAATGCACTGCACTGAATCAGGAACGTATCCAGCGTGAGGTCCTGGGAGCTTTCCCCTTCCCAAACTCAAGAATATTTTAATAAACTTGCTTTTATCCTTTTGGGGTTCTTTTATATCAATTTACTTTGAGTCAGTGTCCAAACTTTGGGCAATTTGTTGTTGTCTTGTTATAATTCTAAGAATATACCGTAATGCCATTGATTCCAGGTGGAATTACAGAACACTTTTAAATAGGATTAACATTTCGTTATCGTTTTCTTTATAGTTTTAATGTATTAGAAATATACACTCATTGCCTTCTTGCTATTTTTGTTATGTGATACACGTAGCACACAGTTTTCTTTAGTTCTAGTATGTATCTCGAAAATATATTTTATTTTGTTTGTGCTACAATGCAGTTTGTTCAAAGTAAACCGGTTTATAAATGAAAGGTATGAAAAGTTTAAGAGAAATACAGAACTGTTGAATTATTATTATTATTATTATTATTATTATTATTATTATTATTATTATTATTAGTAGTAGTAGTAGTAGTAGTAGTAGTAGTAGTAGTAGTAGTAGTAGTAGTGGTAGTAGAAGTAGTAGTAGTAGTAGTAGTAGTAGTAGTAGTAGTAGTAGTAGTAGTAGTAGAAGTAGTAGTAGTAGTAGTAGTAGTAGTAGTAGTAGTAGTAGTAGTAGTAGTAGTAGTAGAAGTAGTAGTATTGATATTTTATTGATATTTTTAAAACATTAGAATCACGTGCTTACGCGGATTCTTATTGGGATCTCTTCGAAAAGAAAACCTGGATACATGTCTGATTGAATGACAAACATACAAGGCATGCGGTAGATGAGCGCGCTAGACGATAGATTCCAGAGCATCAAAAAATAGATTAAGACCACAACTTGCAGTTCTTCTTACCAATTGATGCTTTTTTTTAAAATCTGGATTGATATGTCAGATAATACGGTATGCGGAATAAACGAAGGTCGGATAAGCGAGACCATGGTATATTGGTGTTTCAGGCACCTAAACCTGTAAAATATTTGTATAAAAATATGTCTTTCACTTCCTAGCTAAATTGATGGGTATGGTCGCACAATTTGCCTTATAAAGTATAGTTTTATAAAGAAAGTATATATTTAAACTAAAAGCTAAAGAGAAACCAACTTCAATAATTTGCTAAAGTTTTATTCTTTTTTTGATAATGGCACACTTGCCATTTTATCACGATAAATCACGTTTAATAGTAAGATGTATTTTTCTGTCGGCATATTTCCTTCACTCTTTGTTGGAGACAAAATTGTTCTTTCTTTCAACAAAAGAGGATGAGAGAAGAAGTTATATAACAGCATAAACTGAAAACAATAGCTATTAACAATAGTATTCTGATCCTGGATGAATACGTCATTAAAGGAAAATATTAATAAGTTATTTCCTTGTTATATTGCTTCAGTTCTTATTAACATGAAAATTTTACACTTCCTATTATATTTTGAAAAAAATAGGAGGGAATGGGATTCGATCTGATGTCAAAATAGTATAAGAACTACTAGTTCACCACGTTACCCATCTAACCACGGGAACAGTTTTTTGCTTGTTTCCTTGTCTTAACAATTAAATGCTAATAGCCATGGCGCATGTCACTTCCAATCTCAAGACAAGAGTTACCTGTTTGTTTCTGTATTTCCGTATGACATCTTGGTTACAGAAGCTAATTTGCATTTGCATTTAAATCTAGACACTAGGTTTAAACTAATAAATGTAATATTTTTACTGCACTTCCCTATTCCTTCATTCAACTCCCCGGCTGCCAATTTGAAATTCCCTGCGCAATCGTGCTGTGCTACTTCAAAAATTCGTCGAAAGCATGATTGCCAGTATGCGCAGAACGGAGCATAATTTTGTTTTTTCCTTATATTTTTACTATTTTGCTATATTATTTCGAAATATTTCCTTAGATGGATTGCTTTCTATTATCTCCACTTACTAATAACAGAATATTATCCATAAATGTAAGGAAAATTGAATAAATGCGAAAATTCGTGAGTTACAGTATACGCGCAATTTTTTTTTTAGCATGGGAGTACGTTTTGTCCAAGGTGATTACAGATTTCAAGAACTCTGGTTCACTTTTGATCTATGTAACATGTGCACACACAATCATTGACGATACTGTTATTTCCTGCAAGATATTTTCCGGAACAGTCTTGCCACAGATTTTCTTCATGTTTAATTATACAGCGATAACCTGCTAAGATATTCAGTTCAAGTTTGCTAATTTAACTAATTTCTGATAATTTCGAGTACTCGGTTGATGTTCGTATTAGTAATTCAAAATGTCACTTGGTTGAATGATTATTGTATACTGTAAAAAATTCTCCTTCTGTTTCGAGAAAGTTTACGCAACTAAAGAATTTGCACTCTTGACACAAGGTTTGTTCACTTAATTCTCGTACTGCTTTATAAAAATATAGGAACAACCTTACACCTATTCGTGGATGTACTTTTGAAAGTACCTTTCTGCTGCATCTACACACAATTCCAACGTTGTTACATCACCGGAAGGAATCCTGATATACTTGCCTTGAAATATGGCAAAGTTCTCTCGTCCTGTTACCCTGAATATCCTACATGGTGTCAAATCATTTCTATTGTTAGATGAATTTCAGTGTAGGGTAATGGAAATGTTACATAGAGCTAGATCTAGCTAGTAAGAAGGATAGTGTACGATCAGATGTTATTGATCAAGATATTGAACACGGTTCCTGAAGTGTAACACAAGGACATTTTCATAGGCAAACATCACTGTCTTGATACCCACTTGTACGACTTTTATGATAAATGTACATGTACTTTGTAACAAAGCTGTGCAAACCCTTTATTGGCACTTTTACCACGTTAAAAACTTCATGATACCTAACAAGTAAACAAAAACATGACATAAGATCCAGAACACGGCAAAAGAAAAAAAAACTCAATCAGCAGCGCTTTCACTCGGGATCAGATTTGCCTGACCTTATTGAATCTCAGGGATTCAGGCACTTCCAATTTGATGACACCTTAGTTTGAGGTTTATACCCGCAAACCCATGATTTATCTTCTGCGATGATACTCACTAGGAACGTAAGATTCTTAGCAGCAGTCTCCTTCTGTTCTCTGCCCTTGTCAATCGCGTGTTTTCTCATCCCGAGTGAGAAATACGTTTTGTCAATAGACGACCACTTCCTAGGTTTGATCTTTGTGTAAGATTTCCTTTCCTGAACCGATGCAAATATTTCAGAGCTTCAAAATTTCACCTATAATCAGTCGAATATCTGATCTCATAATAAGTGCACTGATCTGGGCAGTTTTCTCCTAATTTGATTAATTGATAGCCAATTAATACGGAAATCAAAATTCTAGCTTGATAACCAATTAACCTTTTCCGGATGATTTATTTTCTTTTAGCGAAAAATAAATGTATTGAAAATCCTTATACGGGAACTTTAAAAAAATAATTAAAACTTTAGTAATATTCTGCAAAAGCTAGCAGTCCTCCAGCATGCTGGTAAAAGATCGTTAACACATGTTTCTCGAATACTTCTTTATTTTCCACGTACTTTATTTTCTCATATACAAAGTTATATTTATTCATGTGATATATTCGTTACATAGAACTAATCACTTCAAATTGTTAGTATGCACTCCTTTGTTTTCAATTAGTTCCGTTATATGATTTGTCATACATGTAACGAGTTTCGAACCCAAGGTTTATGTTCATTAACATTAAACCACACTTGGAAGAGAGATTCAAATTCAAACATGACCTGCTTCTTGAAACAGCTCAGTAACGCCATCCTACTCTTGCTAATAGCCAACAAATTCTCAATAGGGTTAGAGTCTGGTGAGTTGCCCGGTTGCTCCACTACAGGAATATTTTCTTCACACGAGAAATTTCCTTATTTTCTCGAAGTGTGTTAGAAGCTAAACCTTTTTTTGGAATTAAACATCATTATTTGGATATTCTCGATGCACCTGGGGCAGTTGAGATCCCACTTAATGCGCAATTTATAATAATACTATTCTTTTGTACATCAGTAGGTAACCATGCTTGTAGCACATTCATAACTTCTGAATTATTGTTTGTAGTCACTCATTAACTTGACCGCTTGATAACATGAAAATAACTAAGTCGTGTTAACCATCAAAATTTGCAGGTTATAAGAAGTCAGTCTTATGTTAGAGTGAAATATAGGAACTTTAAAATCCTGTCTTTCAAACAACGTGTTATCCTTCAATTCAAATACAGCTTCTGATTATCGGAACAAAGAGAGACAAATAAGTTACAGAACAGAAAGCGGGAATGGTTATCATGGTTTTTAAACCTCTACATTTTGTGTTGACACTTTAAATGTATTAAAATGTTCAATTGCTCATGTTTGTGTTGAAAAGGCAGAATAAGGATAGGAATGGGGATATCCTGGAGAAATATAAGTGAAGAAAACATGTTTCGAGTTTAGAAACCCGGATCTTCCAATTATAAAGTGATAAAATTGACTGCACACCCATATTCATTTCATAAATAAAAATCAAAATGTAATTTATATAGAAATATATTTTATTTTACTGTAATATATTTTAATAAATATATCAAATGATTTAACATTTAAATTTTAACATCTTTACAACAGAAATAGATGGGAGATCGTCTTGAAGCTACTGTGACAAAGACATAAAAACGTATATTATTAATTTAACTTATTTTGTAGCCTTTATGATCCGAAACACAGAAGAACTTTGCTGTTTTACGCAAGCCATTCATGCTGAATGCAGTAATTCTTAAAATAGATTTCCATTGAAATACAGTTTGTGAAGGTTACCTATTACTCCATCCCATAGATAACAAAGATAATCATTTGTTGAATGCATAATTTATTCGGGAAACATTGCATCATAAGGTACCTTTGTGAACACTCGTTTGGCAATATCAAAGAAAATAGCACGGAACAATTCAATCCAAACCCATTCGTATTCCTTCCACAAGGAGTCGATGTTGGCGTTAAGAAACGTGTTGGCTAACTCCTCTCCTGTTTGAGAAAGCGAAAGAAGTAGTTAAATAATTAATGAATTAAGCAAATCGTACTTTAGACTCACCAGACCCATTCATTTGCATTCTAGTAAATAATTTAAAACAATTAATAATTTCAAAAATGCTGTATAATAAACTAATAACTGTTACCAAGTTTATTCTTAAACACTGAAAATTTTGATGCGTTTATAGCGTCATAATTATTAGTCACATTCTTATACACCAAAAAGTTTGATGTTCTGTTTATGACGTCATAATTTTTGGACATATTTTTATACACCAAAAATGTTGATGTTCTGTTTATGTTTATGAAGTTATTGAGCACATTCTTATACACCAAAACGCTTGATGTTCTGTTTATGACGTCATAATTATTTGGCACATTCTTATACACAAATATTTTTGATGTTCTGTTTATGACGTCATAATTATTGGGCACATTCTTATACACCAAAAATTTTGATGTTCTGTTAATGACGTCATAATTATTGGGCTATACACTATTAAAAATATCTTCAAGAAATATAATTCACGCATCTAATAGCAATTTGCAGATGCTTTCTGGATTATTTTCTACATAGTTCAAGTTTTTCATTATTTTAATGTTATTTCGTAAAATTTGAATAAAAGTGCGGTACTTTAGCAAGAAGTCTCAAGTAAGTAATATCAATAAACAGCACCAGTATAATTTTATTACCATTGTTAAAACGTCATATGAGGCTGTTACGAACATGTGTTCACTACATGAGTATTTTTCACTATTATTAGTAATGTTGTTACTCAGGTATGTAATAGAGTGTCAATGGAGTCCACTCCTAAAGGTTGACACCAGGGACGGATTAAGGGAAGGCTTAAGGGAGCTGTATACCCGGGCCTCCATGTAGACGGCGGACTCCACTCTGATTAAAATCTGAGCTGGCTGTCTAAGAAGAGACAAAGAATAAACCATCATCATCATTTGTATTTATTACATTTACATAATAGGGTAATATTGTGTGTCTTTTTATGCATTTGGAAAGTTCCATTTAGGTATAACTACATGTAATGCATGGTATGGTTGATGTCGTAGAACTACGTGTTTTCTCTTAACTTTCCTACTGTACATTCACAGAAATGTATTAGACGAAGTCAGCAGGGGCCATATATATTTTTTTCTAGCCCCGGGCTTCCAGATGCTCTTATCCGGCCCTGGTTGGTACCCACCTGGAGAGTAAATCTATGTCTGTCCTACTTTCATAATCTCGGTATTTTCTAAGGGTGTAATTTATAAAATGCATACACTATCTGATAACAGTAGAACATATTTTGGAAAGCACTATAGTAGACGCATACATATCCAATGTATTTATCACTTAATTATGCAATTATTCCTTTGGTTTACACTGCTCTATTTAAACCACTCAAAATCGAACAATTTAGAAAATTTGAAGAATCCTTAGATCAATGACATCATGTACCATTGTCAATGAAAATGTTGAAATTATAATACGCTTGTAGAAATATGTACAAAATCCTTTTTACAGTTATCAGTAAAAAAATAGCCCTGTCAACGTTTGACCTTCAGTTCGTGAGGAATTAAATGTTATGTACACTTTTTCTCCAGATAGTAACTGATAGTCTAACCGAAAATCATAACGGATCTTGATATAGCGTTACTATATTTCACAAACTTTACATAAGCGTACTTTATTATGTCGTCCCTTTCCGGCATTAATGCAGTAAGCGACAATTTGAAAATTTTACAGGAGAGCCGAAAAACTAAAATTTTGATGGTTTTTCTTGTATAACTTTTTTGTTTTCTGAACTATTTTCGTAAGAAAAATACAGCTAATATAATTAAACAAGCTCCGTCAAATATAACAGTGACGTATATAATAGCTTCAATATATTCACTTATTTTGGCGCTTAATTCATTTTTGCTTACAAATTGTTTAACAAATCAATGCTTCAAACGACATTCATTCAAATGTATTAATGCATTAAGGCACACGGTGTCATGGTGAGATTGTGTTAAGCGACATTTAGGGAAAAAATAAATGGTAATAAATCGCTGATTCGTTAATTGAAGAATGTATACTGATCGGTAAAATACTGAACGCTTCTTGAAATAATGCTGCCTAAAATCAATTAGCCAAGAAAAATGCTTTAGATTACCTCTCCTTTATATGTAAAAATTAATATAATATTCTGAATGCTTAAGTTAATAATAACTGACACCATTATTTAGTTTTCTCATTTATTTTTAGCGTTATTTTTTTAATTTCTTAAAGCTTAGAATATTGCAAATTATTACTGATTTGTTAAGCTTACTGATCAATGAAAATTTGTATCGTAGATTTACTAAATAAATGCAAATTGTCGAAACTTCAGAAAACTGTAACTTTATCAGACAACATGTTTCAATCTTGAATTTCTTCTTAGGTGTTCTCTTCATCTGTCTCAGGAAGGGTATCTTGTGCTTCTCCTGTGTGTGGCAACTGCTGGTAGAACCCGTGTAGATGTTTTGGTAGAATATTCCGATTACACAATTTGACTAGATTCTGGCCTTACTGATAGGGATGGCTGCCGCATAAAGTCTGCTTGGCTGCTTTTGTCTTGGTGGGCGAAGTTTCAGTGTAAGATACACTGCGTCCTAAGTCACTGAATATTTAACTTTGGCAAATTCACTATTTTTTTGAAAAAGCGACAACTCCCATTTTTGACAGCAAGAAAGGTTCCCCTGACTCACGTTTCTTACCACTGAAGATTTGCTCTGCCAAAGTTGACCAATTTCTAAAAGAATCATGTTTCAATAATTCAACATTATATGGATGTGGTTTTGTCTTCGCCATTCTCATGACGGTAATCCACTCGAAAGGACTTCCATTTTTTTGATTATGAAATGCTTTCTCATTTTGACTATGTACACCGTCCACAGTCATATATGTGTGACCCGGTACCAAATAATTGATCTGGATTCGTTGCAAGTTTTTGGATTTTTCAACGGCACAGTTATCGCAATACAGGATTAAAGTTGAAGCATTACCTCGTTTGTCCACTACATCTATATATCTCGAAAGAATGAAAGCGATTTCATTCGATCCTCGTTTACCTTCGCTCTCACTCCATACATGATTGTATGCATTTCTGCTTTTTGATTCATATATCGAGAGATTGTATACGGAATACTTTCGTGTGTAGTATAAACGCATGGAATCGTCATGAGGTACGCTTAAAACTTTCTGCAAACCGAAACTTGCGACAAGTGTTCCTTCCTGGCTACCACTCAAGCTCTGCTGTTTTTTGAAACGAGCCTTAGTTGCTTCTTTACCTTCAATATGTCGGGTTTGAACAGCCTTCTCTTCTTGGGTTATGTCTGTCTTGTTGGTAAATACGATATATTTCTGGCACTTGTCCTTTTTGGGTCTATGAAACCCAAGGTTGAAATTTGAGTTAAATATACCCCGAAAAACTCTTTCACTCACAGAAATATTTCCTTCTTCGTTCATTGCACATGAGTAAATCGTATAGAGATAAGTGACGTTTTTGAGATCCTCGGGAAGATGTAGTCGTGTTGTTTTATTTCTACAGTAGTGGTAAGCCACTGCAGGAAGTCTTTGAATGAATTCAACAACGAGCTTCACATCTCGCTCGGATGTCGCATTGGGGCGAAGTGAGTGGCGTCCTCGACCATCAGGTTTTGCTGAGCCTTCAGTGGATTGTGTAACAGTGTAATTCGCAAACCTTTGTGAGATATCTAATGTTGACAGCAAGAATTGAAGACAAACTCTTCTATAGCCTTCACGTTCGTTAATAAAATACTGAAAAGATTATGCTTGTGGGCTCTCTCCCTGAATCCTCCTTCTTTTCACTGAAACTTTTCTGGTTGCTCCTAAGATCCAATTCCTTTGATCATTCGGTTTTAAAGACCAAAAGTGTCTAAATAAGGATTGGCGCCTCTCTTCTGGAATATCAGAACATTTATTTGGGCAAGACTTGCATTTGTTTGGTTGTATTTGTTTCTTTTCCACTCTTTCTTGCCTGTTTTTGTTGTAGGCTTGGCCACTTTGCTTTAATCGTTTTTTCCTCTCTTTCTGAGGAGTTTTCTTTTTAACTCTCAATCCCTTTTCCCCTACGATATTCTTTTCTGGTGTAAAAGTAATCTTTCTATTTACAATCTTCCTCCGTTTCCTAGCACCTCTTTCCTCGTTGTAACCATCAACTGAATTCAACTTTGCAGCTGAATTTTCTGAAACTCTTTTACTCTTAACATATAATATATCTTCATCTGATGAGGTTGGTGTTGTGCCCGACCAATCCGTTGAGTTTTCGGAAGGGCAAGTCTGGTTAAGTACGATATCATCGTCAGAGAAATAGTTTAAATAGTTCAGTCCCAAATTTGTTCTTTTTGTCAAGTTCCGTTTCTCAGCGAAATAATGTTAATCTCTTTCTCGATTCCTTTCTAAAGTCCCCTCTTCATTCGGGTTTAGGGTCTCTTCCTCTACTACTGTTCCCTGAAGCTTGTTTGGGTCCCTTCTTCAATCTTTTTCTGATTGTGGTTTAAAGTCTCTTCCACTGTTACTGTCTCCTGATGCTTGTTTGGGTTTTTCTTCCCATCGTCAGCCTTCTTCTCATCCGGGTTTGGGGTATCTTCTACTGCTACTCTCTTCTGATGCTTGTTTGGGTTTTTCTTCCCTTCTTCAGCCTTCTTCTCATCCGGGTTTAGATCATCTACTCCTTCTCAATTCTGATGCTTGTTTGTTTTCTCTTCCCTCTTTCTCCCTTCTTTTTATCCGGGTTTAGGGTATTTTCTACTTTTTTGGGTTTTTCCTCCTTTCTTCGGTCTTCTCCTGATCTTCATTTAGGATTCCTTTCACTGCTACTATCTCCTGATGCTTCTTTGGTTTCTCCTTCCCTTCTTCAGTCTTTTTCTCATTGTGGTTTAAAGTGTTTTCCACTGCTACAGTCTACTGAAGCTTGTTTGGGTTTTTCTTCCCTTCTTCAGACTTCTCTTCCTAGTTTAGGGTTTCTTCCACTGCTACTGTCCCCTGAAGCTTGGTTGGGTCCCTTCTTCAGTCTTTTCCTGATTGTGGTTTAAAGTCTCTTCCACTGTTACTGTCTCCTGATGCTTGTTTGGGTTTTTCTTCCCTTCTTCAGCCTTCTTCTCATCCGGGTTTGGGGTATCTTCTACTGCTACTCTCTTCTGATGCTTGTTTGGGTTTTTCTTCCCTTCTTCAGCCTTCTTCTCATCCGGGTTTGGGGTATCTTCTACTGCTACTCTCTTCTGATGCTTGTTTGGGTTTTTCTTCCCTTCTTCAGCCTTCTTCTCATCCGGGCTTAGATCATTTACTCCTTCTCAATTCTGATACTTGTTTGTTTTTCTTCCCTCTTTCTCCCTTCTTTTTATTTGGGTTTAGAGTATTTTCTACTGTTGCTCTCTTCTGAAGCTGGTTTGGGTTTTCTTCTCTTCTTTAGCCTTCTTCTCATCCAGGATTGGGGCATCTTCTACTGCTACTCTCTTCTGATGCTTGTTTGGGTTTTTCTTCCCTTCTTCAGCCTTCTTCTCATCCGGGCTTAGATCATTTACTCCTTCTCAATTCTGATACTTGTTTGTTTTTCTTCCCTCTTTCTCCCTTCTTGTTATTTGGGTTTAGAGTATTTTCTACTGTTGCTCTCTTCTGAAGCTGGTTTGGGTTTTCTTCTCTTCTTTAGCCTTCTCCTCATCCAGGATTGGGGCATCTTCTACTGCTACTCTCTTCTGATGCTTGTTTGGGTTTTTCTTCCCTTCTTCAGCCTTCTTCTCATCCGGGCTTAGATCATTTACTCCTTCTCAATTCTGATACTTGTTTGTTTTTCTTCCCTCTTTCTCCCTTCTTTTTATTTGGGTTTAGAGTATTTTCTACTGTTGCTCTCTTCTGAAGCTGGTTTGGGTTTTCTTCTCTTCTTTAGCCTTCTTCTCATCCAGGTTTGGGGCATCTTCTACTGCTACTCAATTCTGATGCTTGTTTGGGTTTTTCTTCCCTTCTTCATTCTTCTCCTCATCCGGGTTTAGGATATGTTCCACTGCTACTCTCTTCTGAAGCTGGTTTGGGTTTTTCTTCCCTTTTTCAGCCTTCTTCTCATCCAACTTTAGTATCTCCCACTGCTACTTTCTCCTGATGCTTGTTTGGGTTTTCCTTTCCTTCTTCAGCCTTGTTCTCATCTGGGTTTAGAATATCTTCCACTGCTACTCACTTCTGATGCTTGTTTGGGTTTTCCTTCAGTCTTCTTCTCATCCTGGTCTAGGGCCTCTTCCACTGCTATGAGTAAGGCCTCAATTTTCATGATATCACTCTTCGAACAGTTAACTATATTGGAATATGTCTCGTTTGGTACCCTCGGCTTTATGACTTGTTTTTCAACTTGCTGTTTGGTTAAATTTAAAATCTTCCTCCCACGGGAAAACTGAAAGCAGAAAATTAAAAAAATAAACCGAACTAAAAAATGTGATAAAAGTAATATTTTTTGTAGTGCAAAGTAATAGTTTTAAAAGCTTTGACTAATAGTACCTACTGTCTACTAAATAAAGCTGACTTTTGAAGTTGGCAGAAATAACATCCATTAAATAAATTAGGTAGTTTTGATTTCCATTGACTTGAAAGTTCAGCTATAAGTAGTAGACACGTGGTACTGTAAGTCGAAGCTTTAGGAGATTATTACTCTGCTATTTTTATCACGCTCTTTGAAATCGGTTAATTTTTATATAATTAACAATGACAATTTGTTACCTGGCCGGTGGGATAGAGGCAACTTGCCTGCCTGTCTGCCAAACAGCATTGGATAGGTCGAACGTGAGCACGAACCTTGTGCTAGCCGGTCATCCAAACTGAGGATTTCCGTCATATTCCTCAGTCTTAACAGGCGAATGTCGGGACGGCACCTTCTGTAAAGCCAGAGCCGCAGTCTTTCCACATCCTTGCCCTCCGTTCTTTTCCGGTGTGATCCTAAGTTTCCTAAAGGCCACACCTAATTCACATTGCTAATTGGTTACTAAAAGAAATCTTTCTTAACAGCTAGATTTTATATGCACAGAACGATCATTACAATAGGAATAACCGCCATCAAATATCGATAACACATAACTTCCACGTCATGAGCAGGTAACATAGAAGACGCACATGGCTACCGAACATAATAGAACGCAGCTGATGCCTGTTATGGACAAACAAAAATATGTGAGTAAATTTTGACTAGCGCAAACTGTTGGGGCACAAATAACTGCTGCAAGTACACCTGAGACAGTCGTTCTTGTGGGATGTTCAAGCACTACAGTGTCAAGGCTTCACCAACAGTGCTCATGAGGATCAGTAATCCGCCAAGCGATCAAACTTGGATCAGGTACGTGCGGTGGGCAGAAAATGAACAACGAATAGCACTATCGTATCTCACCACAGGCGTATGACAATGGAGGAATTGACGCACCTGTACAACGTGGGCCAATGAATCCTACAACAAATTTCAACCATGAGCATGTGACATACCTTACATCCGTTAGGGTATCATAGCCGTAGACCAACACTATTAAAACAACACAGAAATAACATAAGGCTGACACGGACAAAAGCAAAGGGATCATTGGACTATGGATCAATGAAAGAAGGTTATCTGGAGTGGTAAGTCCCGCTTTTCACTGAACCATGTCGATGAGATTGCTGGAAACAGCATGAGTATACGTCTCTGAGTCGCAGCATGGTAATTCAATACGACGGTGGCGGTGCTGTTTATTGTCTGGGTCTGGGAGGCGACGCACAGGTATTTCTTACTCGATTGCTCTTTTCATGACGCAAGATATTGCAACCCATATTTCCAAGTCCAAGAGAACAGCGCCATATTCTACTTAACCCATACTTCTGCACCGAAATATGAAACCTTAAAATGGATTATACGACGTTACACAGTGTTATTGGAAGTAAAACAGCAGTAAGTAGCTATAACAATATTACCGTTTACTCCAGAAGTGAGGCTGAGAGCCTCTTACGTATATTTTTAAGATAGCAAAATTGCTGCAAGGAAAAGTATTTGTTCTTAGCAGGTAAAGAGAACTGCAACAAATACTGGAAATCATTGATATCATTACATCAAAATTGTTTCAAGCGACTCAGAACCAACTACAAGCTGGCGCTTACTACACTTTTGCCGTGAAATATTGTAATAATCATGTTCATACCACATTTATTTGTTTCAAGTACGAAAATAATTTGGTGTTTGAAACAATCTAGACTACAAGTCAGTTTCTTTGTTTCATCGGAAACATTTATACAGTAAATACAAACGACTGAGTGTTACATACGACATTTTTGCCTCCAGTAAGTCTAATTACACCCGTGTAAGCGATATAGCTATCTCGGTAACGGTTAAAGATAGAAACATGTCGATTAGACCATTCGATGCGCCTTAAAATTCTGAGCCAAAAAATATAAAAAAGTCAATTTCGAAAAAAATGTCGCTTACTGCGTTAATGCCGGAAAGGGACGATGTGTTTCGATCTATCAGCTGGAAGAATAAATAGATAATGTGAACAGTTAACATCTGACCCAATTTTCATTTTGTTGATGAGTTTTCTCTCTTCTAAATCAAAAAGACAGAATTGCAATATATGGCTAAAGTCCTTTAACTTTAGAACCAAGAGAGTCAGATTGAGAATGATCATGGAAAACACGAAAGTGATATTTATTTTTTTAAAAAACGATATTCAATCTTACAATAGCTACAACTCACCTAATACTAAGGAAGTATCTAGGATAAGTGAAATGTAGAGTACAACTCGGGAAGTTCGAGGTAAAAATGAAGAGAAAAGAAAAAGTATATCTATCTATTTATCTATTTATCTATCTATCTATCTATCTATCTATCTATCTATCTATCTATCTATCTATCTATCTATCTATATATATATATATATATATAGTTATAGTTATAGTTATAGATAGATAGGTAGGTCGCACAGAAGAGAACTTATGGAGACTTTTTGTTTTTACGACAATAAATTTTCGGATTACTTAATCCATGATGTTTATATTGTTCTTCTCTCTCGAAATATTACATACATTTTATTTCTTGCTACTATTACGTGCTTCCCTATTACATTATTATATATTAATCCTATTATAAGGGTAATCAAGAAAGCTCTATCGCTTTTTGTCTATATTTGTGTTCATTTGGCCTTTACACGGTGAGTTAAATGCAAATGGAGATAAGGCGAAGGTCAGTTGTTGGTGTTGGTATATCCAACATACTACCTAGAAAGGGAAGTTTAGTTACAACCTGAACTTGCGTAAGGACAGAGTAAACATGGGACCTCCACAGAGTGTCATAAGGGTGTGTATGCTGTACGAATTCAAACTGGAGTCAAACGCTGCTGCAGAGAGGCGGAAGATATGCCAGGTCTTTGTTAAGAGTGTCGTGACTACGCGGGCAGTGCAGCAGTGGTTTAACAAGTTTAAGGACGATGATGAGAAGCACTCGAAGACGCACCACGTGCCGGAAGTCCAACACATGTATGATACAAAATGAAAATCTTCAGGCGGTAATTGAGGCGAACAGCAATCAGACATGTGAGGAACTGGGACTATAATTCAGTGTGAGTAGAGAAACCATTCGGTAGCACTTACATCAACTTGGGAAGCACTAAGAGTTAGGCCGGTGGATCCCACATGATTTGACTAAGGGCCAGAAGGCAACGCGAGCAGACACCTGTGTTTCTGTGCTGCCTCATCTGAGGAAAGAGCATTTCTGTACAGGATGTTGACATCTGATGAGAAGTGGGTCCTGTACTAAGCTCCACGGCGCCGTCATCATTGGTTAGCATCACGTGAACCGGTTCTAAAACAGCCGAAACTAGCACTGCACAAGAACAAGGTCCTCCTGTGTGTTTGATGGACTGCTCGCGGGAGCCCCGGGAGCTGCTACCAGCTGGTCAGAGCATCAATTGCAAATGTGTACCATCAGCAGTTGAGGAGGCAGGACGTTCAAGAAAAATAGAAACTCTGGAGCCAGCACTTGTGAATCGGAAAGGGGTCCTTCTGTTATTGGACAACGCTAAGCCCGACGTGGTTAGGAATACCCGGGACACCATTCTGCGCCTTCGATTCTACATCACTATTGCATCCACCATACTTCCCAGACATTGCACTGTCCGATTATCACCTGTTCCATTCCTTTGACAATTACCTTAGGGGACGCCAGTTCAATCCGTAGTAGAGGTGCAAAATGCACTTGATAATTTTTCGCTTCATGGCCCACCAAGTTCCACCGCGATGAAATTCATGACCTTCCAGAACGTTGGCAGAAAGTTGTCGATGCTGATGGGGACTATTTTTGATCTTCCAGGAACGTCTTACGTGACATATCGATGTCTGAAGGTGGTAGGAGAAAAACCAAGAGAACGTTCTTGGTTACCTTTATATATCTACTTCTATTTCCTTAATCGTTCAAATTGCTTAATCTATTGTGTTAGTTACTTATTACTTTTCTCTTTCTAAGTACTATTTCCCTATTTCGCTCATTCAATATTTATGTTTGCTACTCTAAAAGAAAGCATTTAGCTTATTTTCTCATGATCTACAAATCTGTGAAAATTGCCCTTAGTGGGTATTACTCTTGAATGCCCTTCCTTGTAACGAGGCTCAATTTACATTAAAGAATCTACAATATCTACGACCTATCCGTGTCCTAAACAGTTTGCTGGGAATAGAAGTATTATTAGGCGTTAGATTTATTTCTTTAAACGTTTATTATATATATTCACTGAATATTGAAAATCTAAATGAAAAAGAGCAGAAACAAAACAAAATCACTTACCACCTCCTCCGCCAAATAAATTGCCGAAGTAAACAGCTCTGTTAGTTTCGTCAACATCCATATCTATTTTCGTAACATTCATATATTTTGTCCCATGACGCATCAACGGCTCGCCATAAATAGAGGTGTAAAGTCGAATATTTTCTGAAAAATAAAGACAATAATGAAGGAGTTAAATATGTGAAGTGCAGTAGAAACTGAAAGACTGAGCTTTTGCCGTTCTGAACACCATTCTTCACACTGAGCTTTTATGGTTCGTTTACTGACACACTTGGAAAATTAATCTTCTTGTCAGCACATGATTTCTGATAAAGTCATGGATTATTATCAAAGTGCATCAGGTTCACTTCAAATTGGATAAATACGTTGGTATCTCTATGTATTGAGTTGCCAGAACCTATTCTCTAAGGCATAAAATATAAGAACTACTTGAAATCAGTCAGGTAGAAAATCTTAAATTAAAAACAAGAAATTCCAAGGAAAGAAAGAGAGAGAAAAAAAGACAAGGGAAGAGAAGAATGATATAAGAGATAGTTGAACCATCAAAAGAGAAGCACATGAGATGACGAAACGGAAACGAGGAATTGTTCATTGGGCTTCGCCTATTCTTCACACGGATAGATGAGATTCTGCTATTCACTGATTATGGAGTAGCGACTGTAAAAATATATCAACCGCAATCGATGCGCTAACGAATTGTGTACAGTAGAGTTCTCAAACTTGGCACTCGGTAACCCAAGAGTCCAGATAACTCGGTCACACCCTGGCAGGTAGAAAGAACCCGCGAACAGACCTGTTGAAGATTCTTGCCCACGTGCGTGTGTCGCCTCTTCCCGTGTTCCTTTTTCTCGTGTCACACTCCCATTCCTCCACCACGTGTCTGGGGTCGGCACACGCTCAGTCTACCTATGCAACCTTTGTCAGAGTTAATGGATTTTTCAAGGGTTTTTCGGCAGTTTATCCTCTGTTGTGTTCTCTAGCAACCAATACATACAAGTTCCGTACTACATTTTCTGCGGAAAGTCTCGTGCGTATTCTTTTTTAACCCCATTCCCGATAACCCGGCCTTTTCACATACTTTTCACCCTTCGTTCTACATTAGGCCGAATTTTCGAGATTCTACTGTACTATTTGATGTAATTAGAATGCTTTAGGTGGTTGCTGACTTTCGTAAAATTTCAAGATAAGACGGTTCAGAAATCATAATCTACGCCCTTCACGAACCATATGATTCCTGAGTTTATCAAAAGTTGTCTGCTGCCATAGATATCCACGCTTGGTTACTCTCGTCATATATATCAGTGCTTCATTCTTTACATTTTCTATAGCACTCGTGCACACAGCTATTATTTATAAAGTACCCTTCTTTAAACTCTACAGCACTTGTGCACATAAACATACTAATAAAGTGCCCCTTCTTCAAACTGTCTGGAGGACTAGTGCACACAACCATCAGTTATGGAATTAATTTCTTTAAAAACTCTTTGCAACAGTCGTGACCACAACCATACTAACAAAGTTCCCTTCTTTGAAAACTCTCTGCAGCGATTGTGCACACAACCATCACTAATAAATTACCCTTCTTTAAACTCTCTGCAGCGCTCGTGCACACACCTATCACTAATAAAGTTCCCTTCTTTAAACTCTCTGCAAGACTCGTGCACACAGCTTTCACATATAAAGTTCCCTTCTTTAAAGTCTGCAGTATTCGTGCACAGAAGCATCACTTGTAAAGATCCTTTCTTTAAACCCTCTGTAGGATTTGTACACACAGCCATTACACATGAAGTTCCCTTGTTTACACTCTTTGTAGCACTTTTGCACACAGTCATCACTTATAAAGTTCCTTCATAACCCATACTCATACTACGATGAATTGCAACTGAATTATGCCCTTCTGTTTGAAAAAAATCATGTTATATCTCGTAATTCACACTTGGCGGCGACTTCGATTGCACTGCGTATTTTTCCCAGCTAGCTATTCTATAAGATAGAATAGCAGAGACTCATCATCGGTGTAGTGATCAGCGATGTCCAATTAACAATTTCTCTTCTCCTTCTTTCGTAAATTCTTGTGATTCTCCTGGTGGATTAACAGAGGTTGAAAAATAATATATATCTCTAATATATTGGCAGTGTAAACTTATAACCTCTATATCATTAATGAAGTTCTAATTATAAAAATATTATCAAAATGTTTATTATTCTGCCTGGTTTACACTGGTTGTAAAGTGTTTCCAAAATATCACGTTTAGAATTAAAATCTAGAACATTTGATTTATTTACAATGTGATCTACGAAGTCAGAATGTCTCCATACTGGGAAAATATTTTTTTGGATTATTTAATACCTATGTAATTAAGAAGTAGTTAGTGTGTCCTAGATTACGAGGGATACCTTATTTAAAAAGCTGATTCATCCATTCAGTTCAACCTGGTATTGCAGGTTATTCATTCCCAGCAGCTTCTAAAAATATAGATATCTTTCCAGGGTGGTATCAAATGCGTGAAGTGCTGGGATTAATCAAGCATCTCTTGACGATCTCATCAAAGTATTTTTATTATTATTATTATTATTATTATTATTATTATTATTATTATTATTATTATTATTATTATTATTATTATTATTATTATTATTATTATTACAGTTAAGGGTTTGACAACGGTAACTATATCTATAATTTCCGGTTTTCATAAACTCGCATTCCTACCGACCACGCCTAGTTTTGACAGCCAAACATGACATTGTTGGGCACTGCAACGTACAAAATATGGTCAACACATGTTTGTAATAAACATGTTTTTTAAATAATAATACTGTATTAAAATCAGACGGCATTGTTGCTGTAGGTTAATGGATTTGTAACCGTTTCTTCTTAGTCTGAAAATACTTTTGAAATCTTAGTTTTTTCACTATAAAATCTACTACGTTATTAGCGTTCAACGAAACAATGCAATCGATGACACTAACTGATGTAAACGAAACAATCCGCCTTATGCAGAGTCGTTTTGACAAATGATTAGCGTCATGCTAAACGCCCGACTTCTGCAGGAAGCATATCTAAGTCGGACGCTTTAGTATGTCACTAATCATACGTCAGAAGGACTCTGCATATGGCCCAATATGCCTAAGTGTAGAACCCTCATACGAAATTTTTAAGGAAATGTAGGAAAATGCAAGAGATTTGATTGTAAATTTAAAATTCATGTCGTACAAGAACCATGCAACTTATTGAGGTGAAAATGTTGCTGACATTTTGCTTCGTAAGTTTTTCATTATGACATTTACGCAATAATAGTACAAAGTACGGTTAACAAGATAGAGCCTAAAATTATGATTAGGCTAACTCTTGAATACTAACTTTCGATTGCCTATAATAATGTCAAAAGATAAGGCATATTGATAGAGTATGTCGAGCTGAACCAAATGAGGTGCTAGGGGAATAATTCTCGTACGCAAGGGCGCCGATCCCTCGGAGGGAAAGGGGGCCTGGTACCCCCAAAGCTCATGTGGGCCTCCATTTATTTTTATGAATATATATTTTATATGTATTTTTTATTGTTATATGTATTGTTACCTGTATTCTTTTATGAATCCCCCCCCCCCAAATTTACAGGGAAATCGGCGCCCTTCGCTCGTACGTAGTTCTTAAGGGAATAAAACGAACTTTTCGGACACTAAATATATGTCATTCGTATTTTAAAAATGCACGCGCACTCCATTCAAACCAATAAAAACCGACAAGTTTTAATTTTCCTGGGCGAAATCGTTATGTAAGTAGTGTGTATGTAGCACATTCCACCATTACCTAATACAGTAGTTTGTATCTCTTGTTTTTTTTGTTTGTTTTTTTTTTTTTTTCATTAACGCTAGCACATGTACTCTCTTACGCGCAACTACTTCTAAGCAAAATATGCAACGAATCCGTGGAAAGATAAACTAAGTGCCCACGAGAAATTGAGAAGTCTAACTAAAACCAATAACCCAGCGACGGCTCGTACTATATGTTGCATGGTTGTGCAACCGGATATTCTTTAATACTAAAACTATTTTTAAGTATTAAAGTAGTGTATCAGTAAAAAATAAACCTCTGCTCTTGAGCGCAAAACAGTATTGATGCATTTCTGAAAAAAAGTCAATTAAAAAACGGAAAGAAACAGAGAGATTTACATTTCCGGTGGCAGCGAACGTTGCCACTGGAAGCAGTAGCATTGAGCATATGGCAGCGAGCTCCTATCTCTTAACATGGGGAAGTGGATTTATTCTTGCATCGTTCCTATCTTCCCGTATAGCTCTCTTGCGGTTGCCTTTCTTCCGCAACTGGTCGGCTTCTGTAATAGTTACGAATTCCTCCGCTTAGCAGCGCTTGACTCAATTGATAGGGGAAGGAGATACAGACGCTTGGAAGAAAGAAGTTATTCGCAAAACATAAACTCGCAAAGAGCAAATATAAGTCTGGTGGTAGCAGGGACGGATCCAGTCTGAAAGTTTGGGGGGTGGTCGTTCGAAGTCAATAAATTTTATTTAACATTTATAATACAAAGGTGAAAATTCTTGGAATAAGATTTATTTTTTAAAAAATCCTATTCTGGGGGGGTCGATCGAGTCTCGAAGAAAATGTCTTACTACTGGTCTAATTCCTAGCTCTGTGTCTTTCGTGCACATTCTGTGTTCGATTTCCGGCGGAGAGCATAAATTAATATCAAATCATTCACTTCCAATACTCATCTGTCTTCTTTAGCTTAATTTGCTGGAATGTTAAACTTTTTTTTTTTCATTTTCGAACGAAAACATCTTAGATTTCATGCTTCTTTACAGACAAAAATACATGGGTTCTGAAAATGGACTTTTTGTACCGTATATTTATACAAAGAAATGCTAACAAAATGCATACTGTCGGAGGAGAGAGGTGTTTCTGGACCCTAAAGAAAATAAAGCGGAAAATATTTGCGGTAGCGATGCTTTCTATTCAGAAAAACTTGGTGAGCAGCATTTCAGATTTCAATAGTCAGAAAAAATTGAAGCCCAAAAGATCGAAGAAAGACCTTCCATTCTAAAATAATGCATAGTTTATATAATTAAATAATTTTGTTTGACTACGTCCATGCAATTTTCTTGCTTTTCTCTTCTTTCCGGATTAACGCCATTATTCATGGCTTGCAGCAGATACTATATATTCAATTTATCTCGTGTTCAATAACATGAGTGTAGAGGTTTTGTATACGTACATTGATAGTGGTTGTTTGAAAAAAAAAAGGAAATAGCTTATATATTAAATCAATATTAGAGAAATAATTTAATCAATAACATACAAATAGAGCTTAAAAGACTTCTCTTCATATTTCCTGAATATTTTTTGGATAAGACTCAAGAATGCTGGGGGAGGGGAACACTTGCGCGTACCTACATACCTTTGATATTGCAACATTGCAACCGGTGCTTGTACAGACTATGAGTCGCTACTGCAATAACCTACGAATTTAAGTACAATTCGTCGTAATACGTTGTTTCTTATGATCAAATTATCTCTATGCTCCACAGGGAGCACAACCTGAAAATACGACTTCCAACTTCTACATGTAGTGAGAAAATTTGAAAATAACGACAATTTACATCTAAATAAATGTAAAAGTTTAAAATTATTACCAATTTCTTCAACTAAAATGTTTTTATTTTCCATTGTAAACTTTGAACTGTATTGCGAATGTTTTCAACAAATCATTTAAATGATTTTTTTCTATTAAGAAATCGTATCTTTTTTTTTAGTAAAATAAATTGGTCACATATCTGTACATCAAATGATTCAAAAATTATGTTCTATTGGTTAATAACGCATACAGATCACATTTCTCTACATTCAAATCATTATATGACTCCGAAGATGTACGATGCTGAATATGGGGTTTCGTTATTCTCATTATTATTATTCAACAGTCTATGTTGTAGAAATTTATAGTGAACACTTTCACTTCTATGCTCGTATCTCTCTGCAAATTCCAACTTTCTGGCAATGTTGTGCCTTTTTAAAACAAGTAATTTGCATTGTAAGAAACAAAGAAGACAATGCATTCGAAATACGTGATAAATACATCTTCAAACATTCGGTTGTACGATCAGTACATTTATTGATATTATTGGGTGGAATTGCTACAATATTACCCCAGACGAATGCTCCTTTACTTACATCAAAATATTTTTTACAATAGAAATTTGAAGTAGAAAATATGACAAATTTGCTCTGTATTACCATTGACTCAATCCTTGCAAATGTTCATGAAATACGTGATTTTCGCTTCATGAAAAAATGTACAAGAAGCTCCAATATGGAGAAAATATGAAACTGTTGTTGAGTTTAACGCCCTGTTAAGAAGCGAGGCTATATGAGACGTAGACCTACTGATTAACGTGGAATCCGAACCACATGAGCTCCCGGCGGGAATTGAAAGTGGATCTCTCACGCCAAAAGCGCGTATGCTAAGCGCTTAGCCACGAATAAGCTCAACATGAAACCGTTTATAGGTGGTTTGCTCTACTATAGTTGAATATGATACAGTCTTCTAGAACTTTGCCTTTCACAGCAAGATAAAGTTTGTGCTTTAATTACAAATCCCATTTGTTTGTTTGTCTCTTTATTTAAGTTTAACGTGGTGTTTCAACACCGAGGCTATAATAGCCTAGATCAGCGTTTCCCAACCTTTTTCAACTTGCGGCACACTACGGGTGTAACTTGAATTCTCGCGGCACACTAATAGATATTTATTATTATTATTTGCCAAGGCATATATAAAATAAAATATGTTTTTTTATGTTTTTTTTTTTTTTTTTTTTTTTTTTTTTTTTGTAATTACTGATCTCCTTCTCACAGAGATGAAAGCTCGATCACTGGTTTTCTTCTCTGCTAATTCATTATGCTTATTTTTATTCTAATTTTAAAATAGAAAACAATTGCAAAGAAATATAGGACACAGATTTTTAAAAATACGCTTTCTTTTTCGAAAACTGTATCCAACCTTTCACTAAGAACGAAGATCACCAAATAACGAACGAACAAATACTTTTAACTTTGCTGTTTTAACCAAAACCGATGCATATTACTGCAATCACACAGCTTGCGATGCGTCGAAGTCAAAATACAGTGTTGTTCTGTCATTCACATGCGAATGAGTGTTATACGAACGTTCACTTGACGCGTACCGTACAAGTGTTTCCATTTCTCAGTGTTAGTATGACTCTTAATTGAAGCGTAACATAGCAGTTAACTGTGGAAATGTGTACGAGCCGAAATACTGTCTGCTATATAGTAATAGACGTAGAATAATATACTGTATTACAATTACAGTATTTTTTTTCCATGGTAGAAATTCATAGTAATGTGAAATACAAAAATATACATTTTCTCCTATGTCTTGCAATTTGGTTGCTTTGAATTAATAATTTTGTTTCGATTTCCTCGCGGCACACCAGCGGTCCATTTGCGGCACACCGGTTGGGAAACGCTGGCCTAGATAGTAATGCCTACGAGGCGAGAAATAAAGTTTTCTTCCCTCGGCTCGTAAAATTTGATCGAATTCTCGTCTTGTCTTGATTCTCGGAAAGCCTTTCTAGTATCGTCTCTAAAATTTATTCACTCTTCTTTTGTAAATGTAGTATGCGTGTATGTATAAAATTTATCCCCTAGCTTTCTATTTAATTCCATATAGAAATCATCAGAATTTTTCCGTCACCCCGAGAAGCTTACAAAGGGCGTAGCATTTAAACCATATTTATTATTGAAGTTAATTGTGTAGTGACTTACTTAGGTAGAACATTGGCTTCATATTCGTCAGTTCGTGGGTTCAATTTCCGTTGCCGACCATCCTGACGGGTTTCGCAGGGTTTTCCTCAGTCATACCAACAAATGCCGGGATGGTACCTACTAAACAGGACCTGGTTGATACCTTCCTAAATCCTTTCGAATCTTATTGTTGTTTTTAGATTTCCAGTAACAAAATGGCCTCTGAGCTATATCTAGTGATTGTTAAATAAATAAATAAATGATAAATGCTCTTCATTATATTCGCACAACCACTTTATCAACTTTTTTTTTTTTTTTTTTTTTTTTTTTTTTTTTTACAATGAATCATGAAAATTAAAACTGATTCAGATCTAAGGCTTAGGTCAACTAGTGTTTCCTACGAGGCCAAAGAAATGTCGGATCACGTCTAGAATTTGAAAATGCAATTCCAGTCTCGTTTTTGATAGCGGATTCCAGGCGAGATAAAAAAAAATGCTCATCTCACGGGCAACACTAACATTAAACGTAGATTTATAGCTTAAGATGAAATCCGAACCACAGTAATGCGTTAGAATTTCAATCTCGCCTTCAGTGCGAGCGGTCCCGGGTTCGATTCCCGGTGGGGACACTCTGTCGAGGAAGTGTAAAACGCTTTTTCAGGCCAGCCACTCTGAATGAGGTTTCCTCATTCACACCAGGCAAATGCCGGGGTGGTACTTAACTTATAGGTTCCATCCTAGATTTTCAATGCTCTCTCGCCAGAAACTCCAACCGAAAGGAGCGAGCGCTCGTTGCTAAATCATCGGAAAAGGATTCGAAACTTCATATAAAAGCTAACGGAAAGAGAGAGGTTTGTGCTTATAGTTGCATGAGTGTTTCAATTATATTGAGTAGTATTGAGTATAATAGGGTGCCGATATTACTTAATATGGAAAAATTATATTTATACCTGCAGTATATCTTCCCTCACTGTCGATATGTTGTTGTTACTTGACGATTACCAGCAGTCAACTTCCCTAATAGTTGCGAATTTCTCTACTTTGCAACGCTTGACTCGACTTACTTTTAGCCTTTACTAACTGAAATGTTCGTCCATTGCATCAGAATATAGGTTTATGAAAAGCATTTGAACCACTTCCACCCTTAAGATACGCATTTTGATGAAAGTATAACGTACAATTCTGTCTTTTTTCAGGGTAGAGCTACAAGATGGCACACGGGAGTTTGGACTTTCCATCATCTTTTTTTAGCGGAGCAAATCTGTCTTCAACTTGGGAGGGACGGGTAAGACCGTTCCCATAACTTTTTTTTTTTGTTTAGAAAAAAAAAGCTATGTTCAAAATATTTATGAAGTTGAAAAATAATGTTGTGGAGGATCAGTGGAGCAGACTTGTCTTCAACGTTGGGAGGCGAACAGATTTGAGGCCAATTCTGGGGGGAAAGGCATCAATTTCATCTTATTTTCTTTTGTGGCAATCGGACACAAATCACATTTCTCCCTAAAATTCACATTTCAATTCGGATTATAGGGGGGACAGTCCCCCCAGTTTCAAGATTGGACGGGGCATGTCCCTCTCATCCCTCCCGGGATTTGCGCCAGTATTTATTATAAAAGATTCTTCTTGTATACAATAGTAATAATATCACAGATAAAATACAAGTTCTTGTAGGAGCCCAATGACCATGCGTCTTAGAGCGTTAAGAACCAAGGCTCTTGCAGCCAAGGTGTAGGTAGGTGTCCCTCAAATATTTGTCCTCAAAAGTGTCTCTTACAGAGAGGTTACTCAAATTTATGTTTATCACATCATATGTGGAAATTATGTGCACTATACAGAAAATACGTTAGTTGTAAATGGAAATATTGGTTGCTTTCTAAATACTGTACTCAAATTCAAATTAGTGGGACAAATGATGCAGAAATATTACTCTATACACAAAACAAGGTTTGTTATGGGATGTGTTTATATGGACGTGCAGTATATACCATAGTGTTTCACTGTGAATTTTCAAGTTAAAATTATATCTCTATAAAAGTGCCCTAATTCGCTTACTGACTGCATTGTAATTGAAAGAAATCCAATAAGAATATGCAGAATTATTTTCATGTTATTAAATACTGAAAATGTAAACAGATTAACCAATTACAACAGTTTATGAATGGCTGTAGTAGTTGTCTGTCATGTAATCGTGCGAACACTAGAAATAAGGAAGCATATTTGTGGCATCTATGGCTGCGTAAGTCCATCACATATAAGGGAGTTACGAGTTGGGATTTAGATTTTTGGTCTGTCGGCCTCTATAGCCATGTAGCTCGTTACGTATGAAGGATGACGTCCGTCGGCGAGGATACTATCCGAAGAAAGAGAAGGAAAAAATGATTGGGGAAGGAAAGAAGCGGGCTGGGGCCTGTAAGTTAGGTACCACCCCGGCATTGGCCTGGTGTGAATGAGGAAAACACAGGAAAACCTCATTCAGGATGGCTTAACTGAAAAAGCTTTTTACACTTTTTCGACCGAGTGCCCCTGCCAAGAATCGAACCCGAGATCGCTCGCACCGAAAACTAGAAAATTAGAGACTATGCTGCACGGGGCCACATCTCATATAATAGATGACGTCTCTAGATGATCGCATAATCCGGCGAAGTGGAGAAGGAAGGAAGTGACCCGAGACATGTATGTTACGTATCATCCAGCATTTATCTGGTGTGAAGGAAGAAAATGAGGGTGACTAGCTCGAAAAGATTTTTATACCTTCATGACCAAGCGTCCTCTCCGGGAATCGAACAAATGACCGTTTCTGCAGACACTATTTCTAAGTGAAACTTGCTTGTAATTCGTAGACTGGTTAGAATCAATTGAATATTTATTTTCAAATTGCCGAAAGTAATTTGCGTGCAAAATACCTATGAGCAGAGAGTAATTCATATTTTGTTTGAAGCGGTTACTCAAACGGTGGAGCAAAAAAGATATTGTTCGTGTCCATACCAGAGAGTATTCGTAAAATAAAGAGTCCTCTCACATATATTTATGCCAGAACAAATAAAATATGTTAGTATTATGGAGTTATATGCTGTTGAGTGGTGCCCGTTAGGGGAGGTTAAGGGAAAGGTTTTGTGTACTATGAAAAAATTGAAATGAAAACTTTCAGTTTAAAGTCCCACGATTATACACTTTAAGCTAAGGGAGACGAATGATTAAGGCAAGTCAATGATGAAGGAACAGTTGGCAGAATAAAATTGTGGGAGGAAACAGAGTGCCCCGAGAAGTCCCACGGACACGATGCTGTCCACCATAAACTTACGTGGGCAGGAAATGAACCAGGGATCTCACACACTGTAACCGTTTTCCGGATCTGCCCCTCTGGTGTCCCACCGAGTACTTTCAGGAGATCTGAACTTACCTGGTTAAGACATTAAAGGCCGTTTCCAAACAGGGATTATAGAACTTTTGCCGGATTGCCGTTAGGCCTCAACGATGAGATGAGCGTCAAACACAGAGAGGTTCGGATGTTTCGTCTCGGAATCTTCACTGACATGCAGATGATAGCTCAGACCAAAATACACAAAAATATCATTCAAACATAGAAGGAAACACATTAAATAGAATGATACTATGCTTATTTATTAAACGCACTAAATGTAAAAAAAAAAAGAAAAAAAAAAGCTATATAGAAGGAAAATAATCACAACACTAAACACTGATATGGGCATAGACACTTGACTATTTCCACAAACAAAATTACACTTGTTGTATGTTGAAAAAAAAAGTCAAACATATGTTATGAATGTACAAGTGTTGGGAACACTGATAAATTGGTAACTATGCCATCTAGTATCACAGTTTTCAACGCGATATTCTGTAGATACGGTTTACGTCAGAATTCAGGGAAAATTGAAACTGGTCGGACCTTTTGACCAAGTGTTGTTAAGGTTATAATAATGGTGTATAATATTTATCCGTTGTTAACAACAAATTATTGTGATTTCTGGAAATAAATTAGTGTTAAACATCTAAAATTGGGTGAGTCTATTCTATGATTTTGCTATTTTGAGTTAATTATATATTTAGAATCAGTTATAGACCGTCAATCAATTAATTTGACAACTGTAACCTAAAGATTAAATTGCATTAAAGTCAACTTGGATATTCTAGCTTTTGTCTTAAAATTTAAAAATATATTTCGATATCAGAAATATTACTTGAACCTAAAATTATTATTAGAATTAGTTATAATTATTAATTCCTGAAATTTCATGAATTATAGTTTGAGCTCTTGGGGTAGTTGACTACTGGAACCATTATTTGAGTGTTACATTTTCTTGTAAGCTGTTGTACCGATTTCTTGTTCTATTCGAAAATAATAATTATCTAAATTTAAATTCAAGATACTTGTTATTCAACCTAAATAATAATTCGTATTTGGATATTCGTTAATATTTTTGGTACGTGGAAGTTAGGAGCTGGAAATAAATAATTTATTATCGCTTATGCAGGTTAATAGCGTTAATTAGAAGCTGAGTGCTTATACCTGCTTATATACTCTCTTAGTTTTTTTAATGCTTAATACTCTCTACAATAATATTGGGGGTGGCGTATTGTGACCCTGACCAGTGACGATGCGATATTACTATTTTAATATATTCCTTTTTGTTTTCAAACGCACGTTACACACTTCACATTTCGCAAGTTAATAGCCCTTTGAATCACGTATATAGATGAATAGAAGTTTCTATTTGGAGGCCTCACCACAAACACTTTTCTCACATCTTTCACTAATGCACATGTTGTTTACACTGTGGGGTAACACTAAAGTAATCCCACGACATAAGTTCCTAGTAGCTGCTAGAGGAATCCGTATCCAGCAGAAAAAATACAGGTAGTCACAATGTGGAATTAGGACATTCGAGGACCCGTTTACTACTTATACGCACAGGGTCTGCGGACCCGGGACTTCACTAAAGAGGGCTAGATGTTGCACAAGTCTATGTTCGGTTATGAGACGCACACCCCTTTACTTAATTCTGTAGCTACTTAAACCAACGTGTTCGCTATCTTGATACGTGGAGAAAACCTCCTAGAATCCAGGTGCTCTAGATATGAGTTGGATTGACCGACTGATCAATGTTGGCAGTTCATTTTAAAATGTAAATAGGTGAAACCACCTGTATGGATATGCAAATTAAATGTCGAAAGAATGTGCGTTAATTCACAGTTCACTGGCCACAATATATAAGGAGGGGGTGAGTAGTACGAGCGTGAGAACTTCTAGATAAAATTGGCTGAACGACATTGCTTGTCGACGGTCTGACTAGGTTGCACCTGATCTGCTCTCGCCTGCCAGTATTTCCATAAATAATTGAAGAAAGCACTCAATTTCGTTCCAAATAACTATAGAATGTAGTCTTTGCATATTGATGAGTAAGGAAGAAACACTGAGAATCCAAGTAATAGAAATACAATTATCATACATATAGTTCACATACTGAATGTGGTTTTTGTTACTCACTAAAGTTCTCTCAAGGTGAAAACACGTTTCAGATATGTGTATGAGTGAACGATAAAAGACTCTTTCGTTCTTGATTCGTGGGAAAGAAATCAGTTACTTGCAGCTCCCACCGAAGAAAAGAAGTTATTTGCGTCACAGAAATGAAATGTAAATTGAAGAATGATTTCCGTCTTTCCAAAATATACAGAGCGTCCAGAAAAATTACTTATATAACCTGGTGACGATTATAACACCAAAGGTAAGCACTCTAGTGAATTATGTAATATGAACAAAATGACCTCAGATTTGGTGAAAAATTCGTCCAGAAAAGTCGTCCTCAAGAGCAAACAACCCATTCTAGATATTTTTAAACAGAAATGACATACTGCTTACTATGGGGCTGTTAATGATATATTTATTTTCTGAAATATAAATCAAGTCGCTTGAGTTATTTTTATGACATTCGTCCAAAGACAATTTGTCATCAAGAAGTTTTTGGAAGTTTTCCCAAAACAGAACAACTTATATTGAATTATAGGTTTATTAATGATAGACCTATATTCATTTATGAAATATAAACAAAAACATCGAGATTTTTCAAGAAATTACAAATTTTGACTTTGACCCTCCAATAATTTACGCTTATTTTAGGGGTTAGAATGAAAATTCGAAGAAACCTTCTAAAAAACCTTAGGTTTAAAATTTGGTTTGAGCAGTATGGTTTCTAGACGAGTATATGTGTATCGGACTGAACGAACGGACGGATTAGTAGAGACAGAGAGAGATTGACATCCAAAAGTCACGTTGTTCGACATGTAGGGAGCATTAAATGTCTAAAGCCGTTGAAATCTCGAATTCAAATATATTCACTATCACCAAAATTACTTCCACTCTCACAGTCAGTTCAAAGCAAAAATGTACGGAAATAAAATAGCATATGAAAGAATATCTGATTATAAAAGATATGTAAAAGCTCCATTAAGAAACCAAGGGGGGCACAGTATTTTACAGTCCTTCGGAAATCTGTATTCTTAGTCACATCAACCTGCAAAACTACATTGCAGTAGCACTATTTTGGTAAAGGAACAGATTTCACATAAAAGATGCAGATAGCACCATGTTTCGTCTCACTGTACTTTCCGAGATTTCGTCTTTAAAGAAGCTCAGTGAACTTCAGAGACACATCCTCGTTGGAATAACAAATAGAAGGCATCTCAAAATTTGAAATTTTAAGTTTACAGGGTGTTAATACTTATCGGTCGCTCCGCCTTCTAAAAAACTCGAAATCTCAGGAATGAAGTCTCCGTTGCCTATGATTCTTAAATATTCTTACAGCGATCTCATAAAATTAGATAAACAATCTTAACGTCAGCAATGCACATTATGAGTTACGCCTACTGGTTATTCCAACGACAATGTGGGAGGAGAAAAGGAAATTTATCGCTCCTACCAGGGATTGAACGTAAACATCCCAGTTTATAGTAATCACGCTACCACCGCTCTTCCTGGCCTTTTTTATATTATTTTATACAAATATAAATGGAATATGCTCTGCTTAGATTTGATTTGAGATTAACGTTCCTTCCAGCAACGAGGTTATATAAGAATTAGACCTGTGACTGATTCCTACATGTTTCGGATTTCAGTGTTGATTTCTATAAAATAACAATTGTAAGAGATAGAGAAGAAATGTTTCTGATGTGTATTAATATTCGATGAAAATGTTACATCTCTCACATTATTCCGTATTACAGCCTAAATTTATAGTTCGATCTACCCATTCCAGTTTGTTTATATTAGTTACAACTTAAACATAAAGTGAAGTTTCGTTTGTTAAAGTCCTTCAATGGATTTGTTCTACCAGAAAGTTTTTTTTTTTTTTTTTTTTTTTTACTTACTTAAGCAAAATGAGATGACAAATTGCAAATTACCATAAACAATAAGTCGAGTAAGAAGCCTATGTGATAGCAAATTTTTAACGGATGATTTTAAAGGCCTCACACAGCAGAAAAAAACACTACCGGGAACTTTGAAGAGCACTGTCTAACACAATGCTTTATAAAAAAGAAAAAAGAAAGAAAAAAACACCAAATATAGAGATCCTATTTTGGTAAAGGAACAGATTTCTTCCAAATATATATATAAATGTGGGCCTCGTGTAACTTCATATGTCTTCTCATAAAATGAGAATAGCACCCATTAAATGTAAATGTGAATATTTTCATTTTCCTATCCTCTAGCAATTGCAAAGCAAAAATACATCAGAATTGTCTGGTCCGTTGATTCTCACCGAGTTTGATATATATATATATACAGGGTGGTTCAGTAATGTTGGACAGCCCTGAATAAATCGAAAACCAGAAGAGATATTAGCAAGAGTTTGGTGGATCCAGATACTTGTGGAAGGGGGACGTCTTTTGAGGTACCACACAATGTTACCAGATCAACAGTGTTGCCAGCTCAGTACAAAGTTGTATTTTTTTAAATGGAACATATAGAAGTTTATGCCATCAAAAGAATTAGTACAGAATGTAAATACCAACAAACGAAACCGCACCTGTCAGTGTTGCCAAATAAGGAAGTTATAAAGCTTCAAAGATCAAGAAATTAAAGTGTCCGTAGAGCAAAAGAAGCAAAAAGGCAAGAAAAATAATACTACGAAATGAAAAGGAGTAACCGAAAGAGTAAATCAAAGAACGTGCAGCATCCAGTGAGTAACAGGGTTGCCACAGCAAAGGGGGAAAAAATTTAAAATTTTGCAGTTGCTATAGGAGGAAAAGTGCCCATATGACATAATGCTGGAAACACCATAGAAAGTTCATGTAAGATTCTGGAATCCTAATAGCGTTTGTTTGAAATCAATATCTCTAACCGTTTCCGAGATACACCAAAGGTGTGCGGAGTTTGCAACACTGCATAATAATTCCCTCGCCCTCCAAACTACAGGAACGAGTAATGAAAATGATTACGCCCAACAAAATGTAAGAACTACACGGGTCTAATCGTTAAATCAATTATGCAGTGTTGCAAACCCCGCACACCTTTGGTGTATCTCGAAAACGGTTAGAGATATCGCTTTCGAACAAACGCTATTAGGATTCCTGAATCTTACATAGACTTTCTATGGTGTTTCCAGCATTATGTCATATGGGCACTTTTCCTCCTATAGCAACTGCAAAATTTTAAATTTTTCCTCCTTTACTGTGGCAACCCTGTTACTCACTGGATGCTGTACGTTCTTTGGTTTACTCTTTCGGTTACTCCTTTTCATTTCGTAGTATTATTTTTCTTGCCTTTTTGCTACTTTTGCTCTACGGACACTTTAATTTCTTGATCTTTGAAGCTTTATAACTTCCTTATTTGGCAACACTGACAGGTGCGGTTTCGTTTGTTGGTATTTACATTCTGTACTAATTCTTTTGATGGCATAAACTTCTATATGTTCCATTTAAAAAAATACAACTTTGTACTGAGCTGGCAACACTGTTGACCTGGTAACATTGTGTGGTACCTCACAAGACGTCCCCCTTCCACAAGTATCTGGATCCACCAAACTCTTGCTAATATCTCTTCTGGTTTCCGATTTATTCAGGGCTGTCCAACATTACTGAACCACCCTGTATATAGATAGATAGATAGATAGATAGATAGATAGATAGATAGATAGATAGATAGATAGATAGATAGATAGATAGATAGATAGATAGATATACAGGACCGCAAAAAGCCTAAGAGTTTTGGGGGGTCATGACTATATTTAGGGGGGCCAAGTAATTAAAAGTTATCCTACAAATTGTTTTTTGTATTGATAATAGCATTTTATATTAAGGTCTGAAGGGGCCACGAGAAGTTTAGGGGCAGAACCCCCCTAGTACCCCTCTGGTTGCGGGCCTGTATATATAGTCGCTATATTTAATCTATGATATCATTGAGCAATTACTAGGAAATCTGTGAAATAAGTTCTCCATATTTATCACTCATTCCTAGATATTTTGCACATTTCTTCATATCATGTTTTCGTTGAGAGATTAAAATAAACTTAAAAAACATCTCTTACAAATATTTAAATCGAAAACCAACAATTTTTCTTTTGCCTGATTTTCGTAAGTGAAAAAAGATAATGAAAGGTAATTTACCACAATAATAGATAATGTTATTCTACACCTGAAAATACGAATCGGAAGAATAATCAGTGTTGCCATCCATAGAAATGAAGTGTGACCAAAATTTGAATTACCAAAAATCTTGGTTAAGTCAGAGACTAGAAAAATAAACTCTACTGTAATTGATGGCTCATCATGATATCTGTGTTTCTTGTTAACTACTTTTCAAATATTATTAGTATTTATTTTGTAAAAAAAAACATGTATTTTGTATTAGTATTTACTTTGTAAAAAAAACTTATGTAAGTTATTACAAAATAAATACAAACAATATTTGAAAAGTAGTTAACAAGGAACACAGACATCATGATAAGTCATCAATTACCGTTGAGTTTATTTATCTAGTCTCTGACTTAACTAAGATTATTGGATAATTCAAATTTTGGTCACACTGTCATTTCTATAGATGGCAACACTGATTATTATTCCGATTCATATTGTGAGGTGTAGAATAACATTATCTATTAATGTGGTAAGTTACCTTTCATTATCTCTTTTCACTTACGAAAAACAGGGAAAAGAAAAATTTTTAGCTTTTGAAAAATATTTAGTAGTCTGCTGCGTCTTGGAAATTTAGAGTATTTTCTCCATACTTCTTTTCTTCAATTTTTTATGGGCGAAAAGCTTGAGCCATTTTAGATTACTGCGATTACGGCGAAAAGCTTGAGCGATTACTGTGTCCTGGATCGATCAATCATCGATTTACTCATACCTACCCCTTGCTCCACGCATTTCAGCTACATAGTTAATATGAATTATGTTCATAGGAAATTAAATTAATAATGGTTTAATCCAAACTGCTACTTTTATACTTCAAAGGTAGAATGATATCTTGCTTGTAATTCTCAATATAAGTAGGGAGTACAGGATAGTTTTATAAGTGTCATCTAGGTTTCAAACAGACTCAAGTTTCGTTTTATTCCCGGGTGGTGGTGGAACCGGGAGGGGGCGCGGAGCGCTGATTGCAATGACTCATTATACAAAACTTTCACTAGGCAGCTTGCTAGACAAACATTGCAGTGACGATTGTCCGGGCATCGCGCAATGATGATCCAAAAAGGGGACGCGGTGCTCGCGCGCCACTCATTGAGGAGTAAAATAGTCCCTAATGAAACGCTTGTTCAAAGGCTGTGGAAAAAAAAAAAGGTTCTAAAATGTCTTTCAAAAGGAAGATTCTGAGTGCGTTCTCCACTTATTGCAGATAATGTATGCGTTTCCAGTTCAAGGTAATCCTGGATTGTCTCGTGTTGAACATCATGGCTTTCCTCAATGTCGCTCCAACATAAATACGTATTATGAAGCACTGCAGTCCACATTTTTAGTTAGCGAACCAAATATTAAAAAAAAAAATAAATAAATAAATAAAATGTCTCAAGTTTATTTTTCAGACCTGCACCCCCCTCTCAAAAATTCCTCGTTCCCCCCCCCCCCCCAGTATCGGCTGTAGCCAATTTACAGCTAATAGTCATAGCGAATCTTTTGATATGTTCTTAATCGTTCTTTCCATAAGGAACAGTTTTTCGTATTCTCTTTTTCGTCCTGTACGCCCTGGAGCACTGCTCCACTCGCTCCATTGTAGTTACGTCACTGCGCTGCAGCATAACGCTACTAGAATTAAATATTATACAGGGTGCGGCACGTAAAACCGGCCCGTCGTAATATTCTGGTATATTGTGTTTTTGGCAACACTTAAATAATCTACCTTCCTACCAAGAGATGGCGTGTCAAGGTCGGGTCGACTTACGTAACCTGCAGCAGTCACGTGCAGCCGCAGCCAGTGAAACTTGTCGAAACCAGTTGAGAAAAAGGCCACGTTGTGTTAAGCCGGGTGAGTGTCAGTGTGTGATAATGCCGTATTCGATACCCGAGCGTGTTGCCATTGTTGAAGGGTTCATTCTCACTGGATCTTTTGTGAAAACAAAGAATTTGTTTCGGGAGAAATTTCCAGGATGTTCTGTGCCAGCAAAAAGCACCATTCAGGAATTGATTGAAAAATGGCAGCGTACAGGATCGGTTCAAAATGCTCCCAGGAACAGACGACCATCTGTCTGCACACCTGTATTAAAGATGCAGGTGGAGGAGATAATGACAAGAAGTCCTCGAAAGTCAACCAGGAGATTGAGTCTACAGGTTCATGTGAGTGAGAGAAGTTGCAGACGTGTTTTAAGGGGACTGAAGTTAAAACCGTACCGGATAAGTGTTGTGCAAGAACTGAAGGAGCCTGACCTGCAGAAGAGGGTGCATTTCTGTTCATGGCTGTTGAGCAATGTTGCCAGTGGTTTCTTGGATCCACTAATGCTCATCATGAGTGACGAGGCGTGGTTCCACCTGTCTGGGTACGTAAATTCCCAAAACAACCGGTATTGGTCTGCAGAAAATCCACACGCAATCCACCAGGTACCCTTGCATGATGAGAAGATTGGTGCTTGGTATGCCATTTCCGCCACACGCGTTATTGGGCCCATATTCTTTGAGACAACAGTGAACAGTGACGTGTATATGGGAATCCTGGAGGAGTTTTATACACACTTGACCGAAGAGGAGCGTCAGTTATGTTACTTTCAGCAGGACGGTGCAACATGCCACACATCAGCTGCATCATTGTCCCTTGTGCATGAGATGTTTACACCAGAGAGGACAATCAGCAAAGGCTTGTGGCCTCCTCGGTTACCAGACTTGTCCACTTTGTCCAGACTTGTGACTTTTACTTATGGAGACTGTTAAAGGGAAGAGTATACGAAACAAATCCACACATAATTGAAGAACTCAAGACCAGGATCCAGGATGTCACCAATAGCATTACAACACAAGAACTGACAAGGGTATATATGAATCTCCTTAATCGTGCTCACATGTGTGTTGAAGTGGGCGGAGGACACTTTCAGCACCTGCTGTGAAGGCTGCTGTGAAGGTGAGTAGTCATATTCAATACATTACATTTCATTTATGTGTTGTAGTTAATCATATTCAATACATTACATTTCATTTTATGTGTTCACTTTACGGGCCGGTTTTACGTGCCGCATCCTGTATTAAGTGCGTAACTGACATCAGCAATATCTACCTGTATATTGTAACATTTCTTATAAATGGCTTTCAGCCCATCGTAAAAATCTTCCTATTTTTCCTAAACTCATACTTGCTGCGAACAAAGCAAGAATAATTTCTGTCTACATTACACTGATGAGAAGGACATGACGATGTACCATCACTTCTTGAAGCATTAAAATTTCCAGTAGCCAAGTCATCCACTACTGAGGAGCTGTGATCCTATGATGACGACACCTGCGGGCCCGCTTGTACACCCTGACCAGCCACCAATACTGGGCTTGCGATACCCCACATCATAAGTACCTTATCTGTCTTTACCATGACGGTATAGTTTCTTAACTCAGGACCTCTGTCAGACAAAATCTGTTGTCACGTGGAGCTGTCCTGGTTGCAACAACATGCAAGAAGAACATATAGAGCTTCATTTCGAGACCAATCATCTGAAATTCATAGAAACAAACTTCAAATTCATAGAAGCTAACTTTAGATTCGTCATAACATTATAACCTCAACATTCCTGTCGACCAATTACAGTGAATCATATTAATAACATCTCGGAGCATCGATTGGTAGAGAGATATTTCTACCCATATGATATTTTAACATCGATTACATGCCTGTAGTCTTGAAAGATTTCCCTTGGAAAAGCCTATTTATTACTTGTGTATCCTCCTTATCCAAAATCACTCAATTTTTTCTCCCGTATAAAAATGGTATTGCCAATCGGAATGGGGTTTCGAAATTTGGATTCGGCGTAAAAGATACATTGAAACCATACACTTTGGTGCGTTGTACAGAACTTCTTTTTATGTGGCTGTGTTATTGAAACCGGAAATGATAGTAGATTGTTGTAACTTCCTGTTTTAGGAGAGGTATTAGAGTGCAGGTTGAATATAATATTGGAATGCTTAATTGGTTGCATAAAATAGGTGCTGGCTTTCTATTATCGTTTTTTTCCCTATAGCGATCAAAGTTAAACAGAAAGATGTCAATTTCCAGAACTTCCCGACTGAATAGGGTGCTAAGGGAGAAGATCATATGTACTCTTAGAACATTCAATCGGTTCACAAAAGCGCTTTTCGCTGTCTCTTGTTCTATGTAGATCATTTTTGGTTTATATAGATAAATATTGAAACCGAAAGTATGACATAATTTGTATCACTTCTGGCTTTAGTAAAGGGTTGAGGCTGGAGATGAAATGTATTTTGGGGACTTTTAATCGTTTGCAGAAAACCGCTTCTCGCAGCCTATTATCGTTTTTGCTCTATAGTGATCAACGTTAAAAACCGGAAATGATTGATTTCTATCACTTTCGGTTTGAAATACACCTCCATGAATGATTCTGATTCCTAGCTGATTCTTGGTCCTGATTCTTGGTTTATCATCTACATTCTGCCCGATATTAATTGTGATCCACAAAGTCCGATATTTTGTCTTTCGGACTGACGAACAAAGTAAATATATAAAGGAGTTATCTAATTATAACAAACAATTCTATAACTATAACTTTATTTAGTGAAAAATTTTAACCATCCGAAAGGAGATCCGGATTTCTAAAGGAAATGCAGTTCGTAGATAGGGATCAATAATTGAAATTTTATTCCCAAATACAAGGAAAGGAGAAGACGAGTTAAATAAACACATGTGAAAATAACTACGACATAGAAAAAAAAACAGATTACTTACTTGCAGCTATATACATTGGCCCAGATCCTTTAAAATACCAAAATAGAAACGTTCCATTTAATTTGTATTGACCTCTGGACTCCATGGAAGGAATATAAAAATTGAGTACGAATTTCATCTTCTTTGGTTCAACACTGAAATAAAAAAAATACATTAACCAAATCTGACATGTTATGTAACACGATATAATTAATTTCCACTTCGTAGCTTGAAATCATGTACAGAAGTTTAATGCTATAGAAGAAGAGGAAATTAGTATGTAAGCATAATCGTAAAAAATCGTCTTTCATTTTAATTTTTTTTCTGTCAAAGACATCCTGAAATGGCTATTATTTATAGTAACTATTTATTACGTTTTCATTATGTTTAATCAATTGATTTAATACTTTGTGCATAGCTACTAACCAACGCACCACATTATTCCACAAGCTTGTGTAACAAAGCAAGAAGTATCACATGATAAACTTAATCCAGATCTGATAAACTAAGTTAAAGTTTTCTTGTTCTCGAAAATGTGAGTCAAAATTTCATGATTCGTTACTCATTAATTTCGAAAGTGTTCCGTATAGATAGTCAAATCCTAAAACTATGCCAAGTTTAATTCCGCCCGGATGAATTCGGTTTAACATGTACGATATATATATATATATATATATATATATACACAAAGTTACAGTACTTTCTGAGATTTATTATTTTACAACCGCTTCAATTTCATGATTTAATTAGTTAAATTTATAATAATATTGTATTGTATGTTGTAAAGTTATATTTTAAGGTAGAGTTTAAAAATGGTACACGGGAATTTTCGAACTTTCCCAATCACTTTATATTATAAAAATTCCTTTGATGTACAGTAATAACAAGTACAGTGTCAAATACTAAGTCTTTCATAGATGTTTGGTGGTAGGGATCCAGAGACCGAGCGTCGTAGAGAGGACGATAAAACTCAATAGACCAGGCGTATTAGAGAGTGGTCATTTTACTGGCAGGACCAAGCGTTCAAACAAAGGGGAAGCCCTCAAAGACAAGTTGTCCTAGAGAGATGTGGTGACGATCAATTGGTGAAGATTGACGTGAAGTGTCGGTTGACTTGGTTCATCTTCGTTATTTGATGATTGTTCACGAGGGTCGAGGACATCTTCTTCGTGGTTGTCATCCGAAGTTATATACAGCCTGCACGTGGTGATAGGAGCACATGTAGAACATTACAATATGTAAAATCATATTTATTTACTTGTCTACTTATTAAAAGACAAAGGACAAAGGAAGACAAAGGAACTTAATGTAAATTGTAATAGCACATTTTATTTCGAAATGCATACAAAATGGAAATGTATAAAATTAGACAAAGATTATAGCTAAGTGCATGTACATTCAAAATTCAACGTAAATTTATGGATGATATAACTCCAACGCAAGCTAGAAGAATAACAAGATACAATAAATATGGACATTGTCAAACTAAAATTAATATATTACAATTCTTAGAATTTATAGAAGTAATTTTAGTTTGCTCAAAGGAAATCGGAAGTTCAGACTTCCCATAATATCGTAAGAGTGCGTAGTCAAATGGTGGGTATTCCAAAGATGATTGGTCATCGAATTTCAGAAGTGCTGCTTTGTGGTCCCGACATTATAACAAGTCATAAATTGATTAAAAATTTTGATTTAAAAAAAGTAAGATAAAGGATCATGTAGTGTTTATGTGTAAGCCAATTTCAAATAATAAAGTTTATTTCCTAAACTAATAATACTCAACACTTTCACTATATGCAATATATACTTCTGTTTGAACAGATACAAATCTTCGTCTTTGGTAAGTAAAGTAACGGTAAATATCACTCTTTCTCATTTACATACAGCCCTTGAATACTCAAAAGCTCATGTGGTGGTAAAGTTAAACACTTTCTTGCCTTCAGTACTGACATAAAAGATGCTGATAGCATCATGCTTCGTCTCACTGTACTTTCCGAGATTTCGTCTTTAAAGAAGCTCAGTGAACGTCGGAGACACATCCTCGTAGGAATAACAAATAGAAAGTATCTCAAAATTTGAAATTTTAAGTTTACAGGGTTTTATGACTTACCGGTCGCTCCGCCTTCTAACCAACTCGAAATCTCAGGAATGAAGTCTCCGTTGCCTATGATTCTTAAATATTCTTACAGAGATCTCGTAAAATTAGATAAACAATCTTAACGTCAGCAATGCACATTATGAGTTACGCCTACTGGTTATTCCAACCACAATGTGGGAGGAGAAAAGGACAATTTATCGCCCCTACCAGGGATTGAACGTGGACATCCCAGTTTGTGCTACCACCGCTCTTCCTGGCCTTCTTTATATTATTTTATACAAATGTAAATGGAATACGCTCTGCTTAGGTTTGATTTGAGATTAACATAACTTTCAGCAAAGAGGTTATGTAAGAAATAGACCTATGACTGATTCCTACATGGTTCGGATTTCTATATTGATTTCTATAAGCTAACAATTGTAAGAGATAGAGAAGAACTGTTTCTAATGTGTATTAATGTTCGATGAAAATGTTACATCTCTCACATTATTCCGTATAACAGCCTAAATTTATAGTTCGATCTACCCATTCCAGTTCGTTTATATTAGTTACACACTTAAACATAAAGTAAAGTTTCGTTTCTTAAAGTTCTTCAATGGATTTCTTCTACCAGAAAGTTTCTTTTTACTTAATTAAACACAATTAGATGACAAGTTGCAAATTACCATAAGCAATAAGTCGAGTAAGAAGCCTATGTGATAGCAATTGTTAACGGATGATTTTAAAGGCCTCACACAGCAGAAAAAGCACTACCGGGAACTTTGAAGAGAACTGTCTCACACTATGCTTTGTAAAAAAGAAAAAAGAAAGAAAGAAAATACCAAATATAGAGATCTTAAGCATTATATACTTGCACCTGATTTCCAAAATATTCAGATCTTGATTATAAAGAAAATGTGTGTGTCACAGAAATATTATAAATTTAGTTTATAAATAAATAATATAATAAACAAATAAATTATAAATTTTAAATTGTAAATTAATTATAAATATTATAATTTAATTTTTAAAATAAACTTACCGAAGATATGTTACCTTCACATTTTCTATTCCAATCGCAGTTAAATTTTCCCCAATAGCATCCACTCCTACAACATCTTTTACTGCGTTAATTTCAATTTTTGGCACTGTTAGTGGACTGAGCTTAATCGTTCCGTACTCCTTCAAACCTGAAAGATCGAGAATAGAGTTTAATAGTGATGATTTGAGTTCTTATCTGTGGAAGAATCAAGGAAAATTCGTAATAATAATATCATGGTCGTCTAAATGAAGTATGATGACATTGTCAACATAATACTGTAATAATGAGAATCAGAACATCTAACTTTATGACTGAAGAATGTCTAACTTTATGTTAATTAACTCTGTTTATAAATCAACGCTATCTAAAATTTGGCCAACCCCTTAGTCTAGCGTTGCCAGAAAAAACACAAAGAAGTTTACAAATTAAAATAATGAATGACTAGCAAATTACCCCACGTGTTATTATGGGAAATATTTTACTTACTTTTTCATATATAATTCTTTCTGCACCTTTCATATAGAATTCCTTCTGTACCTTTCATATAGAATTCCTTCTGCACCTTTCATATAGAATTTCTCAGAACTCGAGATCTTGCACCAAATTCGAGCAACTCATATGGGTATTTTAGGGAAACACCCCCACCATTTTTTCCCATTCTAAAGCAACGTCATAAAACTCCGAAATGGAGTGCAGGTCTTGGATGAAACGTTCAAAAACCAAATTTCTTCTCTCCAACCTTTAGAGGATTTCGAGATATGGGCATCTTATTACAATAACTGCAACCTCTAACCCTCTTCCTTCCCTCTTAGAAAAAGATATAAAAATTGCTGAAATAATCTTTATTTTAAATAAGGAAATTCAAAAACCATATTTCGTGTATATAACATTTAAAGATTCCGAGATTAGATCATCTCATTATAATATGAATATCTTATTATAACATCTTATTAATGCTAATTCTTCTTCCCTTCTAGGCAAAAATAGCAAAACACGCTGAAAAACATATCTTTTTTTTTTTTTTTTTTAAAAAAACGAAAAGTTCAAATACCAAATTTTGTATCCCTATAAATATTGAATTTTGTGTCTCTAGCCGTAACAGATTTGTACATAATAATAATTGTAATATCCACCCCATTTTCCTTCTCGCCTCTTTTCTTCTCTTCTAGATATTTTTTAAGAGATGAAATATATATCTAAATGATAAGTCTATATATCAAATTTCATGTCATCAACCTTTAGAAATTCCGAAATATGGCTGTTTCAATATACTACTAATTCCCATTGAATTTCCGAAAATTATTCGTTAGTGGTATATAAAGTAACAATTCCTATACAGTGTCCACATGTTAAGTTTTTAGCTCATCCGGGTTTGGTCTGAGTGTTGATCAGTTGCTCACTTAAGACTTCCTCTTTTATATAGTCACTCACTCAGGATTTAGGTTAATACTATTAAAACAGTCATTTCGAACGGAATGATCTGTGGCCTCAAAGTTTAAACTTGCCTACTTGAGAAGGAGCTGGCCAGTGAACTGACGTTGATAAAAGACAGTGTTGACGGACAAACAAGAACGTCAAATGCGTATAGCAGATAGTTTTGCAGACATACATACTACTCGTGAATCCACGTCTACAAATACATTGCTAACTCTCGCGTATTCCACTAACTTACGCCATGTCCCTTTCCTGTCACGTTTCACATTGACCTATTTGAAATAAACTGCTAAAAAAAAAAATCCCATGTTTTAACTTTATTGAAGTTTTCATTGTGGTCAGTGTAATGATATAACATGTTCTCTAAACACATTGACCAACAAATTGTGAGAAGGACATTGAATTACGAGTAAACCCTCTGTGTGCAATTAATAAAAATTGACACATTGTCGGAATAGCAGAAACTGAATGGATCTTTATGAAAAATTTGAAAGAAGAATGAGGAGGAATGCGTTTCTTGTTGATAAACCTATAAACCAATTATAAGAAGAAATTGTTTACACGGTAATGTCCATATTTCTGCGTAATGTCCATATTTCTGCTCCATACAGTACAATGCTTCACATGATGTATTTTATAAGTCTTTTTCTCAAATCTTCTTAATAATATTATAAACCTAACTGTTCTTAATAATACTAAAAATCTTTAAAACAGCTTAGGGCAACCAAGACCAGATTTATTGACATCTAGGAAACATAAGTCTACACAGGAAACTAGGGAAATACTTATCGAGTCTTGCTAGTGGAACTACACTGAAAGTAGTTTTAACAATATTTCCCATTATCATTGTAGGAAAGGACATGTGGGTCCCAAATGCAGATTCACTGGGGAGAGTGAGCTCTATGAAAAAATGTACGAAGATAAGGTAGTCCAAACGGTAGTCATCGGCGTGAATCAAGCCAAAAGCATCTATGGTTCGAATGCGGAAGTAACTTGTCAAATATTTGATGACTGCTGTTTTATGTCTAGGAATATTTTCAACAGAATAGACCAGCTTAGATGGCAGGTTTTATCTAGAGGTCAAGCATTGATTCTCCAGGCAAAGGGCAAGTGTCAGGCTACAATAAGCTCTAACATTCGCAGTCTTCTTCATGACAATGCTTCCCTCACATTGTCGAGTAGTTTTAGACCAAACACAGTTCACTGTCATCGACTATCCACCGTAATGACCAGATTTGACTCTAGTATACTTACAATTTCCAAAGTTGAAATTTTGCATGAAGGACATGTTTGAGAACGTGAACGCTACCAGGAGAGCCGTGAGGAGTGAACTGAAGGGCATCGAAGAATATGATTTGTCCAGAACCTTCCAGTTGTTGTATCAATAACCCAATTTATGGATTAAGGGAAGTGATTAAGTAGAACGTTCACGGAAGAACACTCTACAGCAAGAAACATTTTTCACTTTCTGAACTCAATAGGGACTTTATAGACACACTGTAGCCACAATACGTTCTGTTACGTATTATAAATATTTAGACTAGATTTATGTTTAGCATCCTGTTCAGCATGACACTATTGAATTCACATGTCAGGAATTGAACCCGGATGTCCCATGCCAAGGATGCATACGATACCCACATAACCACGAGGTAGCTCTTATGTATATTCTACGTCTCCGAGTATATGGTCGTAAGATCAAACCAGGGAGTAGTAGTTTTTGTGCTTACCTGCCACAACGTAAGGTGTAATGTGTTCGACACCTCGTCGTACACATGACTTATAGCCAGGGGAACTCTGCTTGCATACTTTGAAGTAGTCAGCTGTAAGAAATATTTAAAATGTATAATATAATAATGTAAAAACATAATAGGGGTCTACTATCATCAATAGTGTAGTGAAACTTTAAAACATGCAATAAGTTTAAAATTTACAACTATTTTGAACAGAAGCTGTTTCTATGTATTCTTATACTTGCATATACATATCCATATTATTTTAATGCATGCATGTTTTCGTTGACCCTCGTAGAAGTGAAATTATGCCAATTCTCCCACACATGCGCACTTCAACTTATATTGCGAAGTTTAGCTTGCATTTATGCAGTTAGTGTTGCCTAGTATAGGTGAGAATTTTCCGTCGGGCTTGGAATTTTGTATTGGAGCGAGAGTGGAAGTATATATTGCAATGTGTTTACATCTTACACTTGTGTCAATATTTTATTTATATTACTTGTATATTACTTGTAATATATATTCTGACGCCGAAGTGTGTTGTGAGGACGTTTAATAACTGTCTACGCAATGTATCAGAGAGAAATATAGTGATATTGATATTTACAACTTAGATTTAAGGCACCCTTACGTGCTCTCTGGTTTTGGTGCATTGGTGGAAAACCTCGGAGCAGATAGAAAAATTTCAAAGATGAGAATCTTAATAGAAAATTGTATCATAGTTTGGCCCAATCAAAACTAGAGTATAATTTATGGGTATTAGATTTCCTTCGAATCACAATTGTATTGATGACTGAGTAACACGGAAAACCACGTTGACTACCTCGGAACGGTAGGATTTCAAGATAGCAACAAATTAAAAATGGCGCTCTAGTCTAGCAATAAAACTGACAATACGTCGATTCTTAATTATCCAATTTTAGCACTCTTTTTCTAAATGAAAGGTTGTTATAATTGCAAATTTGCCACATGTCTAACGGTAGGTTAAGAAATTCACAAAAAATGAATTCCGTAATATTTTAAGTTTCATGTAACCAATATTATCCGTAACAAATACATATATTTAAAAAAGACTTCAAACAAAATTGGAAAGAGAAATTAATTTGTTTTCATTTAATGCATTTGGTAATATTTTAATTGAAGCACAGCAAAAGTATCTACTCGTAGATTTGAATATTCAGATGTGCGCTCACCAGCAGAGATAATTGTAAACAACATGCTCTGGCGGAATATTTTAATAGGTAAATACTAGCATAGTACTTCTTCATTCACTTTTACCAGACTATATTGTGGATAAGAAAATTGAGTATCCTATGAATACAACATATACATTTCCAGCATATATCCCTAGCATATCTCTGGAATCTAAATTACTCAATTACTAGAGATTTAAGTCGGTATTTCAACGTTAGAAATCAGACAGGGTTTAGAAGGATATACTATATTAATCAGAAACAATATTGAAATTAAATAAAACACAACTTATTTTTCTTTCATAAACCACCCACTAATTGGTAAGTCAGCAGTTTATGGAACATTGACAGAGTGTAATCAAACAATCATCATCATCATAGGTATTCTGCCTTTATTGGCAGGTCACTTGCCGCAGCTGAGAAGCTTCCATGCTCCACAGTCCTTCGCTAACGTCTTCGTCTTCGCGTATGATCTTTCTGTTTTAATATCATCCATTAATTGTAGTCTCTTTGGCCCCCTCCCTCTCTTTCCCGACACCATACCCTCTAGGACGTCCCTCATGATACAGTATCTTCTTAGGCAATGTCCCAACCAGTTTCTCTTCCTCTTCCTAATAATATCTAAAAGTGTTCTTTTCTCACCCACCGTTTCTAACACTCTCTCATTCGTTTTGCGCTCGACCCAACTAATTCTTTCCATTCTTCTCCACACCCACATTTCGAAGGCTTCCAGTCGATTTTCATCACCTTTACGTAATGTCCACGTTTCCGCCCCATACAGTACACCACTCCACACGAAGCATTTTATGAGTCTTTTTCTCAACTCTTTCTTCAAGGTCCCACAAAACAGACCTTTCTTCCTCCTAAAGGCTTCTTTCGCCATTCCTGTCCTTGCTTTTATTTCACGTTCGCACTTCATGTTATTACTAAGAATACTACCCAGATATCGAAAACTATTCACTTGTTCTATTTTCTCCCCTCCTACTTTTATATTTGACACAGACACCTTCGTTCCAATCACCATGGCTTTTGCCTATCTAACATTTATTTTCATCCCATATTCTTCAAAGCCCTTTCTCATTCTTTCTAACATTTTATTGATTTTCTTTTCAGATTCTGCAACAAGCGCCATATCATCTGCAAATCTTATACATCTAATCATTCTACCTCCTACCGAAATACCATCATCATCATGTAAGCTCTTTTTCACTATCTCTTCTAGATAGACATTAAAAAGTATTGACGAGAGGCAGCATCCTTGTCGAACTCCCCTTCCAATTGCACTCTCTTCCGTCAGTTCTTCCCCTATCCTAACACTTACTTGTTGGTTCATGTATAACTTTCTTATAAGTCTTCTATCTTTCCATTCCAACTCTATCTTCGTTAGAACTCAACACAACAATTCCCAATTCTCGCGGCCATAAGCCTTTTCTAGATCAATAAATATAACATACACCTCTTTCCATTTTTCTATAAATCTTTCACTGGTCGCCCTTAATAATCCAATTGCATCTCTTGTGCCCTTGCCTCTTCTGAACCCGAACTGCTCCTCCTCAACATCTTTATTTGTTCTTCCATATAACCTTCTGTTCAGTATTCGGAGCAGAATTTTAGCTGTATGAGATATAAGACTAATAATTCTATAATCCTCACATCTCTTTGGGTTCGGTTTCTTAGCCATCGGTATCATGATCGTTTTCAGAAAGTCTTTTGGCCATTCTCCTGTTTCATATATTTCATTGCATAGTCGGAACAATTCTTTCTTTCCCTTGTCTCCTATATTTTTAATGAATTCGATTGGTATGTTATCTATCCCGGTTGCCTTTCCATTCCTAATCCCGGTTGCCTTTCCATTCCTAGCCTTTTCAAACTCATCCCTAAGAATAGTAAATCCTTTATCATCCTCGCGTACTTCATTTTCTACTTCAACATTTAGGCTACACGGTGTATCCCTACTCTCATATAAGTCTTCAATGTATTCTTTCCACCTTTCTATGACCTCATTTCTCTCGCTGACTACCTTCCCATTCTTATTTTCTACTGCCATCATAATACCCCCTTGTTTCCTCTGAAATTCCATAGATTTCACCTCGTTGTACTTTTTTTTTTTCATATATTCCAACTTTTTCCAATTCTTCTATGTCCTCGGATTTTCTTTTGTAAAACTCTTCCCTCGCTCTGTCTGTTTCTCTTCGTAATCAAACAAAATCAAACCTAAATTTGGAAGATATTGTTGTTGTTGTAGATTTGCTCAAAGACAACAGAGATTAAAGAGGCACTTCCCAAAGAACTTGACAACCTTCCGTAATGACGAGACCTTTCCACATAGTTTGTAATCTACTTCCTATTATTGAAAATTTGTTGGTATTCTTGGACTTATTTTTAGTAACAGAATGAAAAAGAATCGAGTTGTATCTATGTGCTAAGTTTTAGAAGGAAAGCAATATAATGGTTTTGTCAAACAAGAGAAATACGTTTAGAAAACCTTAATAGGAATAGTTTAGAATGCGTTCTTGGATCATATCGATATCAAAAATATTCAACTTTCTTTTAACAGAACAGAATTGCTCGAACTCGTTGAACGATTAACTGAAAACCTGCTGAGAAGTTACTTCTGACTCGAGAAACATGTGGCAGGATTGGATTTTTTCACGAAGATAATGAATATATTTTTTCTCGTATTTCTTAAAGAAAAGATCCAATATATTTCAGGCAAAAGAAAAATTGTTGTAGGCTTTATTTTTGGAGATTTACATATAGTGTAGCTAAACTCAAATTAGCACTTACACTCAGTATAATGGGCTTATTCCGCAAAACGTACGAAAACTCGATTTAGGAGAGTTCAAAAATTTTGTGGCCCCTGATCCAAAAACTAATTATTGTCCAAGATCGGAATCTTTTGACGTATTTTTTCATTATTCCTGAACTTCTTGGCCAAGGTCTCAATCTTTTGATCCACTTTTTTCGAACGTTCCTATTTTTTTTTTCATCTCCACATAGAATGTAAAACTACACTGAAAATATATCTGTTACTAGCGCCGTTCACGAGAAGAGAATAACATTTTCAAATTCCCGAACGAGACGAGAAAGATGTAAATTTTCATCTCGTCTCGATTCTCCTTTCGAAAACGAGATGATAACTATAATTTAGAAATCTCGTCTCACCTCGATTCTCGAGATAAAAAAATATGTCCATTTTATAACATAAAAAATGCTCTGTGTACCACATGTGAAGGGTAAGGGGAAAAAACAAGGAATGTCCATGTGTGTGCTTTAACGGGTGCTTTGTCCTATCTGTTGGTGACTGTTGGTACTATTTGACTGTATATGTATGCATGCGTACATGTAGAAATGTCCATGTAAAACGGGGAAAAGATTTGACTAACCCTATTCATTTTATACAGCTTTTCAATATTAAAGTGCCATTTTCTCGAAAATGTAGTTTTGTGACATTCCTTCTTTTTTCCCCTTACCCTGCTACTTTGCATTTCAAGCCTTATTAAATATCGAAGGAACAAAAGAAAAACAGGTAATTGGTTTGCTTGTTGTGTAGTTACTGAGTTTATTTCTCCTCCCTAGTACGATTGAATATATTTACTGTCTGATATAAATAGTTGTTTATTCAGTTATGAAGTACGACTCTGCACGTTACGTGTCCTACATTACATCTGTATTACCGGTATATATAAGCTTTTAGTAGGAGTAGAATGACATTTCGTAACTTGTACATTAACAAAAGTATTCTTAGTGTTTGTGTTAGAATGTTAAGGTTATAAGAGGGGCTCGAAAAATTCCCGGTGCCAGGTTTTCATACCGACTGGAAATACGAGCCTGGCGCCTTCTTAATTTATGACCAAATATGTAGGAAAGATATCAAATTAGATTTTGTATTATTGTGCCAATTGAACTTCTTTCTACGTCAGATTTTTTTTTTTCAAGCATTAGGTATAGCCTGGGAGCAGACGTTAATGAAACGTGATCTTTTTCTGGTATCGTCAACATAATTTTCGTCAAAACACAGAATATCACAACTCATCTTGAAACAGAGGGCATGGTAGTTCAGTGGTAGAGCGCATATCTCTGGCTCGATCCCCCGACAAGTAGGTTTGTGCTGGACAACATCGTGTCCATGGGTTTTCTCGGGGTACTCCAGTTCCTTTTCACAGTCTCATTCCACCAATTCTTGCATTATTAACTTGCCTTAATCATCGTCTCCTTAGATTAAAGGCCATAATCATGGGACATTAAACTGAAAGACTTAATTTTCATTTTCGTTCTTAAACTAGAAATAGTGAACTACTTCATTGCAACACGCCTCGATTATCAATTATTCAGCGTTCTTTGTTCTATAGACTGGCTTCTGAATTTAACTCCATTGCTTCTGACGTGGATATTTTTAAATCTGACAATGTATTCCGACAGGAAGTTATTGCTACACTTATGGAACCTTAGTTTTATTTCAATTTGTTATTGCTACACTTATGGACCTTTATATAGCTTTTTGTTTATACTTGTTATTGTTAATTTTATATTCTATGTTATATAGTTTCAGTGTAAAATGACTGCCTTGCTGTATCTGGAACTTTGGCAAATAAATAAATAAATACAATTGGTAATTTCAAACTCCATTTTTTTTCTTTTTCTTTTTCTTTTTTTTTTTTTTTTTTTTTTTTTTTTGCATAGTTTATCAATTTTCAGCTTTTAGAACATTCCTTTTTAAATCTTAATTTTTTTTTCGTTTTTCCTAAGTTTCGGTTACGTTTTCGCCAGTGTTGGTAGCCTCTGTTTCCGTTATTGTTTACTACTTTTGTCATTGTTTTGAATTTGGCAACGGTACTCGAGACTTTGCACCAACGTTAGGACGTCAATTTACAAGGAAAACAAAGAGAGTCTGGGTTACTATATTAGTTTTTGTTGAAATGGTGTCAAAATAATGATGGTATACTGCAGACATATGTACGGTAAGTGAAAAGAAATTATAGTTTTCATATCCATCAAATGTTTTCAATATTAATTTGTGTATGTGTAATATTTGAAAACAATGGCGTTCAAATTTGCGTCTTTTTCCACGGTCTTTATGTTGGCGGCAAGAGGCAGTGTGTCTAGAAAGTTCCCCCCCCTTCTGCCGAATGTGTTCATGATTTTTACTTTTTGATTACCCATATACAATTTGTTAATTTTAAACAATAATTACACGATATACCCGGAAGCATGATTCCTTTGTTTTTGAAGTAACAAGCAAGATATGCAAACACACACACACACTATGGTACGTTGTAGACCGAGATGTGGGTTATAAGTACATTTTACGCTGAATAAATTGCTATATTGGTCTTAATCATTAAATTGTTTAAATTTGTATTCAATATAGATACTTTCATTTAAAATCAATCTATATTTCAATTGAAGAAGCTACAGTATTTTTTTCTGCACATCATTTTGTACGTTTGTTGTATTCTTTTGGAGACCGTTATACGGTAACTGCATAAATTTTAAACTTTTTATGGTAGCCTGCAAATTTTTTAAAAATTCTTTCTACCTCAAAAATAAGGGCAGTTTGCTGAAGAGTAAATATATTTAAAAATGTGATTTTCTTGAATGTGTATATTTATCTCAGCAAAGTGCAATGTAAACTTTTCTCCTGTTTCGATGTACCACGTTCACTGAGTGTTTCTTCATGTTAAAGTGTAATAAATCTGGTGTCATTATTACTAAATTGCCTGCTAAGTACTTCGTAGCTTAGCATAAAATAATATTTTTCTATTGTCTTGATGTATAATGAACACATTGAAACAGTTTGTTTATTGATCGTCACAGTGGAGCCAGTCATGCTGAATTTAGACACGGGCCGCCACTGGTCCTGTTACTATGTTAATCTACCAAGACTACTGCGTTACTTAAAAAAAAAAAATAAGTGTATCGAGACGAGACGAGGCTTTTACAAAATTCACAAGACAAAACGAGTAAACGAAAAAATATTATTTCTTGTCTCGTCTCATCTTCAGGGCAACATTAACTGTTACTTCCTTCTTCCACGTCGTCACTGCCCTGCAGGCCGGTAGCAAGCCCAAAAATGTAGGGAGGCCCGACCCAACCATATTACAACTAGGTAGTTCATCTCCATATAATAGTTCATTTGCAAGCCTATCGTGAAAATTATAGGGGGCAGCAAAAATTTAGGGGGGGCCGGACCCCCTAGAGCTCTTGATGACACAGGTCTGCTGCCATGGACTTCCCCTAGTCAAAATTCGTCACTAGTGATAGAGTAATCATTTTCTGCAATTTGATCTTCTTATATCGCTTACAATTTCTTCGTTTGTTTCCCCTTGCAACTATCTTCAAGACTTTGAATATTCTCCTTCATATTTAGTCATTGTAATGGCTTTTTGAAACATATATTAATCCTATATACACACTCCAACATATATTTGTACAGTGTCAATGTATTGTGTAAAAAAAGGGGCAATTTCATTTCTATTTGAAAATGTTTTAGTCGCAAAAGGTAATATTTTCTCTATGACAAGTGGCATCTGTTCTCATCTGGAGAATTTCGTGCGTAAAACAAAATTTGTAAATGAAAATGAGGGTAGAAAAAGTAGCATCATCATTAATCACCTTTAAATTTAGAGAGGAATGTATATATGATTGCTGGAGTTTGTGAGACCCTACCAGAGTAGTTAGTTGTTAAATGAGATAACTTTTACATTTGCCGAATGCATTTCTAACATGTAGTTTTGAAACGTTATATAAAAACAACAATACTAGAGCAATTCTTATTATTTTCGAAAGCTATCAAACCATTCAATGTGAGAGAATAGTACACTTTCGTCTTTCTGGATATTTTACATTTTACGTGGTGGAGTTACTATTGGGCTCAATTCGCTCTTATAGGGAAGGTAATTGGTTGCCCTACTATTGTAGATTACAAGAAGTGACTCTGTGATATTCTGCTCTCTCTCTCTCTCTCTCTCTCTCTCTCTCTCTCTCTCTCTATATATATATATATATATATATATATATATATATATATATATATATATATATATATATATATATATATATGAAAAATAAGAAAACAATGTTAGATACTTGCAAAACCATTTGGCTGAAGTGTCTCAATTGAAAAATACAAATCCTTCAATTTTTGAGCTTTACATGGCTGGAGAATTTTCTGTCCAGCTTAAACAAAAATAAATAAATAAATAAAAAAGAAGGTATCCATTTGTAATAAATTCCACCTGATCAAGCTTTAAAGGAGACAGTAAATAAAGATAGGCTGACAAAAGGGAGATTGAAAGGATACAGTTTAAATCTTGGAATAGTGAATGAATATTATTAAAACTGCAGAATATCGAGCTTCAGGATCTAGAAAGATGCAAGAAATTGTAGCAGTGATTCCGGATTAGAGAAAGTAATCTACTATCTGGGTTATCAGAAGACTCGTATTTCTAAAAACGAAGAAAAGTCTTGGCTTTAGTTGAGCTATTGTAGAATGAGTGGAACAATCTTTTTGACAAAAATTTCTTGGATATCGTGCACATTGCGTCAGGTTTAGAAAAGTCGCCGGAGATTCAAAATGATATATTTTTGGCAAGACAGAAAGAAGAAAATACTTACTAAGACTTCAAACATAATCGTTTTGAAAAGAATGAAAATTTCTATGATCTTAAGTTTTAAAAAGTGAGTTCCAAACTTTCAGAAATAACAAAGAGATTTTGTGTAATACAAGCAACACCTAGTTTTAAAAGCGGTTAGAAATATTTTTCGAAATATGACTTTGATAGCTGAAAACTGTAACCTAAACATATAAGAAGTTTCCAGTCATCCTTTGGGCCCTTTGCCATTCAGTCTAGCTAATCCTGATGCAACTTCAAAGGAAACTAATAAAGTCGCAGCTAGTACCTTAGGTACACTTTTTTGAAAGTATAGTGTCACCTACTGATGTGAATCTTCGTCATTTACGCAATTGAGCTTATTAATTTACACAGAGAAACCTATAGCTTTGATGAAATTTCTTGTTTAATTTTCTAGAAGTTTTAAAAGTAGAGCAGTTCAGTAACAGTATAGATCTATTTTTTTTTTAAGTTATAAAGAAAAATTTAGAGGAAGAACTCTGAGAAGTGCTGACGAAGGGATATCAATGTTTTGAATACAAAACTGGAAGTGCTGTTAAGAAATAAGGATAACAAAAATAACCTAACAACATTCCTAGTTGAACGTTAAAGCAAATTAAGGAAAGGAAAGATTTTGTTTGTAACGAATGAAAAACCCTCTTTTAAATGCAAAGCGTGGCTGTCCTCATCTAAAGAAGAAGCCGATACAAAAATTATGTTAAACATTAAATACGTCTCATAAAAGTTTGTAAATGTCATGTGTAAGTTAAATGACATTGGTGTGTTGATTCTGTGTGCATGTGTGTCTTCCCATATTAAAAATCAAAGAAATGTTTATCCATATGAAACAGAGAATAAGGAGTACACGCACGGTTAACGAAGAGATTGAATTTTCAGGTATTAAAGAGATCTAAAATATCCAGGTAAGAGTGTAATGTTTCAAGATAATTTTACATTTTAAGTGGGCAAAATATCGTGAAAAATAACTTACTGTCATATTACTGCTTTATACAGAATAGGAAGATTTCTTGCAAAAAATGGATTTTCATTAAGTCCTCCTCTGGACTCTATGCATCTTTGAATATCATAATTCAGATATTTTCAGCTGTTTTTCTATTACACTATTTACAAATGCATCACGGAAAAGCAAGTTGACTTCTCTATGTTTTAGAGGGAATTGCAAGATTACTATTATTTTGTTGTTTACGAAATTTGTACATCATGTGGTTATTACAAATTAAAATGAAAAGGACTACGAAATACTTTTTTCGCTATTCTTTTTGCATCCCATAAAGGTACAGTAAAAATAGTAAGTATAAGATCTGTTGCTTAAACATACACAGCAAACTTTTGCTTTTAAAAAAAGAACCCTAACATTGGATATTAAGAGAAGAAGTATTAACAGTTTTATGAATAAATTAAAGAGCCATCTTTGACTCGACGCTATTTTAGAAAGCTACCGTTCCGAGATAGCCATCATAGTTTTTCGTCAATCTTTAACACAATTGTGATTGGTAAAAGATCTGGTATATAGAATACTCACTCCACCTATATTGAACAATAGACCGTGCTCGCAACCAGACATAAAATTTTGGGAAAGGGGGGCACAGATCGCTATAAATTTCAAACCGCTCCACATCAATAATTACTAAGACTTTGTAAGCCTGCCAACCTATATTTTACTCAAATTCCTTCGCTCAAGCTACCTACGATAAAAATAATATGAATATTTCGAAAAAGTTTATTAACCCGTACAAAAACTAACACTCCTGTTATGAGTAGATTTCTGAGACACTTCATGCAATGAAATTATGTTTATTCAGGACTTTAGTAGCGTTAATTTTCTTTATCAACCTTTTATATTATTATAAAAGTAAAAATATTTTGTCGTCGCGAATTCTGTCGAGGAATTTGAAGCTTAAAATATATAAAAGGATAATCATGGCTGTTGTTCTGAATAGTTGCGAAACAACGTCGCTTACTCTGAGGGAGGAACGTACACTTGGAGTAAAATCCTGAGACGAATATTTGGACCCAAGAGGAATGGAAATGGAGAATGGTGGAAACTTCATAACGAGGAACTACATAATTTATAAGGTTTATCAAACATTGTTAGGGTCATCGAATCTGTGAGGCTCAGGAGGGCATGTCATGTAGCCAAGATTTAAGAGACTAGGAACTGTTTAAAAGTCTTAACTGGAAGATCGATCGAAAGACCACCATTTGCAAGACCGAAAAGCAGATGGGAGGATAATATTAAGGTGGATCTCGCAGAAGTAGAAACTGAACCCAGTTGACTAAGGGTAGAAGTCAATGGAGAGGTTTTGTCAACGCGGAATTGAACCTTCGGGTTCCATAGATTATAAAATTAGTTTACTATTATTATTATTATTATTATTATTATTATTATTATTATTATTATTATTATTATTATTATTATTATTATTATTATTATTATTATTATTATTATTATATTATGATTAATACAAAAATCGATCGTTTTCACCCATCATTTGTATGTTCATGGAATATTATAAGAAATAATAAGTTAAAAAGAATGCAAAACAGACCAGCAATTATGACTTTAAGAAAGCTAATTTCTTACACGCTTATTATGGAATAAAGGATATAAAAGAAATTAAGATCCTACCAACAATGTCGATAAAATGCCTGAAATCTTGTATGACAATATAAATGAAGTTTGATTCAAGTTTGACATGTTGACATGTACCGAAAAGCTGTATAATAATAATACAACATATAAGGACCCATGGATGACTAGAGACCTCAAATCATTGATAAATAAGAAAACAAGATTTTTGTAGAGGCCAAACAATCAAATAATAACATTTGGTATCAGATGTACACCGATTTAAGAAAGGTGGTCAAAAAGAAATATCTAGAGGCGACGAAAAAGTTTACTTCTTATCACTTGAGAACAGTACTTGTAAAAACAGTCTGTACTTCTGGAGAACATTCACAAAATCACATAATAAACAAACACGAAAACAAATGAAGAATAATAATGCATCAGTGTTAGAAATTACTGACATAGCAGATTGTTTTGAAGATGTAATTTATAATTCTTTTAATATTTACTCCAACCAAAATAAAAATGTAAGGTTATGAAACTGACTAAGTATAATGGTAATTATATGTCAATTTGTATTCCATCTATCACGGTGAGCTCCCTCGTGGCTAAGCGGTTAGCGTACGCGCCTTTGGCGTGGGAGACCCGGGTTCGATTCCTGGCGGGAGCTCATGTGGTTCGGATTCCACGTTAATCAGTAGGTCCACGTCTCATATAGCCTCGCTGCTGAAAGGGACGCTAAACTAAAATCAACTCAACTCCATCTATCACGCGAAAAGATGTAATTGAAACAATTACTAAAATTAAGAGGAGTACTACATTGGGACCTAATAACATTCCCTATAACATTATTAAAGCCTGTAGTAATGAAGTTGCGTCAAATTTAGTAAATATATATAACGCATCGTTAAAGACTGCGATATTTCCATCAAAATGGAATCAATCAAATGTAATGCCAATATACAAATCTGATGATCAAGATGACGTTAAAAATTATAGGCGTATAAGTTTAGTAAGTGTAAGATTTTTGAATTTATTGTGCATATACATTTATATTTCAATGTAAAGAATAACTTAAGTCATACGCAATACGGTTTCTATAAAGGTAGATAAATTGCAACAAATCTTATAAATTTTAATGATTTTACATACTTTGCGCTAAAATGTAATTTACAATTGGATGTTATACATCGATATTTCAAAGGCCTTTGATTTCATTGATCACAAATTACTACTAAGTAAGTTATCAAATATTGCCCTATCACTATCATATATTAGTTAGTTTGAAAGTTACTTATGAAACAGAACTTTTAAAGTAAAGATAAGCAATGTAGCATCTAGTCAAAGTCAAATAGGGAACATATTACCTCAAGGATCTCCCCTGGGGCCACTTCTTTTTTCCTGTTTATCAATGATTTACAAGTTAAAGTCAAATACTCAAAAATACTATTATATGGAGATGACATAAAGCTTTTTTAGAGAAATTGATAACGAGTATGACAATTATCTGTTGCAGAAAGATTTATATACAGTAAATCATTGGTGCGAAAATAATTTATTAATGATCAACTCTGAAAAAAACTAAACATATGACATTCACTAATGAAACTCAATATTTTGTTAGCAAATATAAAACTAATGGAGTAGTAATAGACAAAGTTGAACAAATTAACCATCTCGATATTTTGTATGACAGATAATTAAAATTTGGTGATCAAATAAATGACATAGTTCAATCAACAAGAAAAACAATAGGTTTTATATTTTATCAATGGCCTGATTTTATAAATGGTAGTTTCCAAGTGACACCTATATGACACTTGTTAGATCCAAATTGGAATTTGGTTCAGTTGTCTGAGACAGTCTATTCAACACACTTGTTAACAAAATTGAAGCTGTACAGAAATGTTTCATAAGACTGTTATAAAATGAAAAAGGATTATTATACACATGAATATGGATATTGGTTAACATTTTGGAGACTTTAAGCCCTATCGGAAAGGGGGAAAGTTTTTGATAAATTACTTATTTAGATGGTGTTGGATAACAAATATAGTTGCGAATATTGTTCAGAATAAGAGTGCAAATTATAGTGTCAGGAATAGATCGACATTAGTTGCATTAAATTCAAAACGTGAAATACTAAGAAGGATGACAATGTCTTACAATTTAAAAACATGTTAGGAAAAATATCAGACCATATCTTCCAAAAGTTAAACTGTTTTAACTGTATGACAAGGGTTATAGCTGTCAATCTTTATTATATTGTTATTGTGTATTTTCAATGTGTTTTTATGTTACAATCTTTTATTTAAAGAATTAGTCCTTATTGTTAAAATATGACAATAAGTGACCAAGACTGCAATCTGGATGTGCAATTTTAAGCAATGTTGATTCATACTTTTAAATGGTAGTTAAATGAGACTTCAAGGTCTAGTTCTGTCAATAGTATATTATGAAATTGACTGTTATTTTAATTTTTATTTTATATATCAATTTGAACCTTATAATTTTAATACATTAAACTTCAGACAAAGATCTTAAAATGCTCTAATAGCCATCTTATACTAGACGTTTTCTGGTTTGTTGAAAACGATTACACAATGATTTTAACATAGTGCTGTATGTTTGCCTATGAGCTGTTCATAGCACTTAAAATAAGTTATTATTATTATTATTATTATTATTATTATTATTATTATTATTATTATTATTATTATTATTATTATTATTATTATTATTATTATTATTATTATTATTATTATTGCAGCTAAATATCTAATAAAAAGCTTACTAGAAAGAACTCACGTAAATACTGAACATACTACGTCGTTTTAAGGAAATGAAGACACTTCTACATGGGCTTGCTTGCAGTCCTTCTAAGCTTCTACTTCAGCAACGGGACACGAAAACACATCTACCAGATATGTATCAATCGCTGTTGATGTATGGCCATTTAGCTAGGCAACACCATCACTTGGACACCTGAGACAGTTGCTAGTCGTTCAATATAAAGCAGCGCGGACAATCACAGCCCACTCGATGTACACGTACATCATCAAGATCCAGAAGACCTGGAACTCCTACTGCTCAATGACTTACAAATACAACAAACTGCCAAATTCTGGAGTGATGTAAAACAGCCACCTCATCTCCATATGTGCCGATTGGGACTCTCCCCAGAAGCTCTACAGAATGCCACGCCCTGAAGAAAATCGCAGAACTTCACAAAAAATAAGCTAAGAGGAGCTGCGACAGTCCTAGCCCTCGACAACACATACGTTTCTAAACCGAGAACAAAACTCACAACAAACGGAGGACATGGGCATAGACCCGAAACTTCTCCAGGCACAAAATCACCATGGTCTTGCCATGCCATTACTTACTTTGCATCATAAAAGTTTCTTTTCTTTTCTTTTTCTTTTCTCTTTTTCAACGAGAGGCAAGACAACGATGCTTCAACATCAATTGCTCTTTATATAGTTATCCGTAAAAGGCAAAGAGGTAAACAAAACTTTATATCCAAGGCCACATTTCCTAATGATGAAGTTCAGGATAATGTCCATGTACTCCCAACTTTGTACGCCACATACCAGCACCTATATTTCGCAGCTCTGGTGCAGTCATCTACTCCTTTCTTCCAATATCCGACCGGTTATTTCACCCCAGAGGCTTGTAACATCCTCAATGTTCACTTTACAGAATACAAAACGACCTAGCAATGATGTTTTAGAAATGTAATACGTAGTACTATGTATCAGATTTGATAAGTGCACTGTAATACGTCATTATGGGTAAATATCTACTTCAAGAACGTTTGCTTATTGCCAAACGTTTTACGGAAATAATCATCACTGAATACTCAAGCGGACTTGCCCTGTCCGATATTTCATGATTTCATTTTTCATTTCATCTTTGAAATTTTAGTTGCTTCTGATTTATAGGTATTGGGTTTTTTTAATCTGACTATACAAGAACTTAAAATGACGTGGCCACAGTGAACAAGTTTGTTCGGGGGCATGATTTATCCCGATGGTAGACTTTACATACTGAAAGTGAATCGAAGGTCTTCTTTTAGAATCTGAAGACACTAATAAATCTCCATGCATAGACTACAAATAATTTACATATATTATTATTAATATTGTTATTATTTGCAGTTGAAATATGGGTTTTGAGACCGAGAAAATTACGTAGAGTCACAGGTTGTAGAATCAGAGGAATTAGATTGTGTCAATAAAATATTCATAAGAAAATAAAATATTCTAAGAAATCCAGTTTTTGACTCTTCCTTTAAGTCTACTTAAAATGCTATAAACGGAACAAAATAGAAGAGAAATGAAATCACTATTGTATACTGTTATGTAATAGTGTAGGCTAAGAAATTAACAACTGTTTGTATCCAGTTAGGTAAAGAAAGTAAAAATGTTGATGAATAAATCAATGGTGTAGGCAGAGCGCTGTCTTGGCTCAAGCTATTCCCCATTTTGTATGATGGCACCGAAATGGATTCTGCTTTCGTGTAGCATGTACCATTTTTGACCCCGATGTTACGACTCACGAAGAACAATCCTTACACATATATGTTTAAAGGAAAGCTAGTTACTAAACATAAGTTCTATTGTTTTAACTTTACACACGATTTCACCACATTAGTTATACAATGTATTCTTTTTCTTCTTCTACTCTTTTTTGTTACCATATGCATTAAAATTTACCATTTGTTGGTGCAGATAGATAGCAATTAATAAAAAAGTTAATGCTTAAATTTTGTCATTGTTATTATTTTTTAACTCATGTTTAGACGCATTATTAGCGCGCGCTACCTTAGTGTGCATGGTTCTATTCTCACTAGAAGGACTACAATTTCCTGATATTCACCCACTATTTGGGAAACTACTTGAGTTAAGAGGTAAGGACCTGTGATTCAGAAAACTATTAGAAATGTCACCGGGAAACTCGTGCACTAGTCACTAATCACCTAGTTAAACATGGGTCATCTTGCGGGCGATAGCGTTTCCTGTTTGTAGCACAAAGAAGTTTAGTACTCCTTGGCGAATTCCAGTACTATGCATCTAAAGAAATTGTAAAAAAGTAAAACTTCTTCCTTATCTGTCTCTTCTGTATTTCGCTTCATATATGTGTACTGCAAAAACAAAATACTGAACTTGCTGGCACAAGAACCCACGAAGTACTCTGGTCGACTAAATGACCTACATTTCGACCGGTAACACCAAATAATGCTTTGTGTGTATGTAGTTTGTGAATGTAAGACACTTCTTCACTATGACAACTATTTGTATTCTCCATGATGTGTTTCTGGCTATGTCATTGATCAGTATTGCACTATTCGTTTATTATCTATACAGTTATATAAACGAATGAAAGTGTCTCACTCATTAACGAGGTCACACTACTATAGCCACAAACATAAACTTTGAACAGGAAATTCCTTTTGGAATGAAAGGAAGGCATCAGAAGGGATTTTTCGAAATACATATCCTAAGGAACGTTAAAGGGATTCAAATATTCTTTTCCTCGAATGAAGAATATCACGTTAGAAAACAAACATGGGCCTATGACCTTCCCTTTAAAAAATAATTGAATACATGTGTTGCTCTTATATGAATAAAACGAACCAACCTCTTTCTTACAAATTTCGAATCTTTATTGTGAAACTTCCAAAAGTGAAGATTCAATTGAGTTAAATGTGCGGAATTCTGTACTTACTTTTTAATTAAAAATAAGAGCATATATGTTACAATTTCACTTTTTTAAGAGAAATTGAACAATTTCTACACTTTAAAATTTTCGATTCTTTATGCAAAAGAAACTTCAATGTGAGTATTCGTTTAAGTTTGAGATAAAAAGTCTGGTACATAAAACTTCCAATTGAAATTCATCAAAAATATGTTTCAAAAATTTTCTGGTTCCAGTATTAAAATTTTCGATTCTTTGTTCAGAAATGCTTAATGTGAATATTCGATTGAAAGTTGGACGCATGAAATTCAATATATTATTGTGTCGTAATTAGAAATGAGTAAACATATGTTGCACCGTTTTCGAAAATTTTTAGTCAAAATGAAAATCGATATGTAATTTTTACAATATTCAAATTTTCGATTTTATGTCCATTAAACTGTATTCTTAACATGTGAAGAATGGACACTTCTATATGTTATATTATAAGCATTCGTCATTTACTGTAGTAAATATAGTTAAATAAACACCTAACAGTCGAACTCCATTAAAAACGAAGGAAGTTTATTGGGGAGGCCCGGACCTCATTTCTCCCTCCCCGTTGTTATACCTCAACGCAACCGTTTTATTAACATACAAAAAATATTTTCCTACAAAACTATTAGCTTATTCAACCTAATTTCAATGATGGAGTTACATATTTTTTCAATTGACAATATCTTACCAAGTGACGTACGTATTTAAAATTTTGGAATGACCCACACTGCTCCATAAAAAGAGGTTCCAAGAAAGCTGGATAATCCACTAATTGCGCCCTATGCCATATTCTTATATCACGTTTCGTTTCATCTCTTTACATTCAGCCGTTTGTGATTTACAGCGTTGGATGTTTTATCTGAAACACCTATATACATATAGGGCCTATATATATAACGTGACTATTAATTCGATGCATTCCTTGCAAGGGGATGTTCTACAAGTACTTTGGAACATTTTCACCTATGTGAACTGGGGGTCGCAAATCAATAGTTTCTGAGTTATTTTCACTTGTGTGATTTCTTTGAAAGCCGGCTAACGAAGGATGCACAAGAAAATTTTACCCAAACCCACTTCTACATACCTCTGAGCGTTGAAATTTTGCATGTGTAATCCTGCATAGCCATATAGGTCATGTGCTAATGGACAGCTCGTAACTTTGCACTGTTGCTGTGTTGTAGATCCGAATGTGAAGTAAGGTGAAGAGGTCCGAAATTCATTACTACACCTCAGAAAGCATCTTGGCAACATCGCAGAAATGTTTGCCTCTAGGAAATGAGTGCGTGGTTGGAAAGTAGTCGAATATCATCTTTATATTCCATTCAAACTTCAACCAAACAGACTAACACAAGGTAAGCAGACGTCCCGTTTTAGCCGGGACAGTCCCTTATTTTCAATCATTGTCCCGTTTTTTCTGATTCTCAAACAGGACGCCTAAATGTTCCATTTTTAAGCAAAAATGACCCGGGCGTCCCGTAATTATTATTCAAAATATAAATGGTCAATGCTAATTCTACACTCTTCCTACCAACACTCATTGGGAAGGTCCAGCCGTGCCTAGAACTTCTGAATATTCAGATGAGAATTGAGTGTTCTGTGGTTCAAGTGGGAATTGAGTGGGAATTCTGAGTGTTGAAGTAGTTAAAAGTATTTTTGGGTAGTACTTAAGTTAGAAACGCTGTGTTATCATTCTTACTTCTGTATTTTGTAAATTGAAAACACTGCTGAATCCCAAAATGCAATGTGGAAGTCACTCCCCCTTCCCCGTCGCCGATTCGTATGCGTCCCGTTTTTGAAAGTAAAGGTTCTGGTCACCTTGCACGAACAACACAACCAATCCAGTAGTATCATTTCAGATTTTGTCGGGAGGAGGAGGGGAAGATGCTTTACCTATATTGGAATTCCATTTAATAACTATTGACCTCTCAATCTCTGCAGACAATTGCTCCCTTCTGTGTACCTCAAATGTCGTATCGATCGAATCAGTTCCCCCGATATCCTAATCATATCCAACCTCAATTTCGATCCCACCTTAGACAAAACTTGGCCCTTCAGTCTTTGGTCCTCTATATTTCAACCTCAGTGTTACATAACTAAATCGGCACGATCCTCACTACTTCTTCCGCCAAACTTACATGCATAACAACGCTATTCCGTACCTAATAACATTCACTCAACCTCAAAGCACCGTGCTGACAACAAAAGTAAGTGATATTGATGTCGAAACTTAAAACGGGCAAGTACATGGGAGAGTCCAATCGCAAGGACTTGCCCTTCTCTATTCCCTCCAACTCATTTACTGTTTCTTCAGAATATCTTTCTTTATATCTATTTACTTATCTAACTCTCCGTACTTTAGAGCCCTTTACAATGTTTAAAATATAATATAAATACATGAAACTTACGTAATTTATAGCCGGCAACAGCTAGTAAATGAACCACAGTCACTAGTAACAAACAAATCCAGACTCGCATTGTAACTTTAGTGAAAACATTGAAATATTTGAAAAAAAAATCCGTTGCTTATATAGTTTACTAGCAATGATCTGTCATTGAGCTTAATAGTTTACAGTAAGAAAGAAAGCTCCGAAGATGAGAAAATAACAGTTCAAGGCATGTTTACTTCCTATTAGGTTAAAGTGAAATTTTTGGCCTGAATAACGGAAAGTAGAAGGTTTGTACAAAAACTCCAAAGGTGTTGGTAAACTCTTATTGTGGTAGATCTCATAATAAAATGGCAAAAAAGAAAAAAAGAACTGGAAACTGGCAAATCAATGTGATTTGGTGAGCACTGTACAAAAAAAAAGAAAAAGAAAAGAAAAAAGAGAAAAAGAGAAAAAGAAAGGAAACTTGTCAGGTTGCTTCGTGCTGGATATCAATTAAGGATTCTTAATTGTAGCCAAAAAACATGTTTCGACGATGCATTCGGAAGAAGAAATATTAAATAACAATAACTGAAATGTAGACCAGTCATGCCAGACTGCTGCCACGTGTTGCTTGCGGCACCTAAACTGTTATTCATAATATTCTTACTTTTTTGTTAACATGAAATTGATTATTTTGTGTAGAATATGACAAACAAATAGTACAAACCCGGAAATTGTTTAAATTGTATATTAATTTTTCATACATAGGCAAGCACAATGGCTCCTTCTAGCTAAATTGTGAAGCTATTCGCCGTCTGTACAGTCAGACTGAACAGAAGGCAAGCCGGAGAAACTAGCACATTTGTATATTTGGGGAAATGGATTTCGAACTGATTTTTTCATCTTTATTATAGTATCATTGTTCCTTCTAACCTTATAACAGATTAGGATTTTTAAGTACGCATCTTTTCCGTTTAGAACAAAGAAAGGATCCTCACCCAGGGATTCAAGTTTCGCTTATTCAAGATTCGCCTAATATCTCCTGGCTATACAAACATCAATCAAAGTGATGACAAAGAGCTAGTTTTCTTATTAGGCGAAAGTTGATTTTTTTTTTAAAAAAAACTTGGTTTAACTCGCATACGTTGGTAGTCCTGCACCTCATTAATCGTTAACATTTTCTCCTGAAGTTAGTTTAATACTCTTATTAAATAGTCCAGTATCTAGGGAAAAATTTTGATAAACCCAAGAAAAGTTAATAGCTTAATGAAACTTGTAGGATAGTTTCCTTTTATCAAGTACAATAATATCCTAAAAGTCCCTTAGCATCTCCCTTGAGCTTCATCCAATATGGCTGTCATATTCAATTCGGCCACCACTGTCTACAGAACAATCGAGGTTTCCTTGATTTCTTACCTTAGGTTCAATTCTACGGTCTTGGAACTTACAACAAAACATTTTGGAAATAAAACTTCCTTTCTTTGATATATAATTCATTTCTGTAGATCAGGTAGATATAGAGTTACAAATGATAGAGTAGGCTTATATCGCTTAATCTTGTACTTGTGTTTCTTTCAACAGTATTATTCTGATTTCCTTGTTTTTTATACATATAGCGTAATGTTTATATAAGTAAAAAAATTAAGAAAATATATCAACATGCCATAATTACAATTTATATATAGAAAAGATGGTACTTTTGAATAATGGGGCATTACACAGAAGCTTCTGTAAACTTATATAGCAAAATAGTCCGTAGAGACAACGTTATTTAAACAAAATTCAGTTTTTTCTAAACAATAGAAATAATTTATAGTACATAAAAGACACAAAAATTAACCCATCCCTGGCACGGTACACTGTTGAGACATAAACGATACGGTTGGGTTGTATCAGACTCACTGTGGTTTCAGATGAAACGAAAAGTAGTTGAAACGAGGAATTTTAAGGAGAGTGTTTATATTTTTTGTAATTTAGATTTCATATAATAAACTCTGCTTCTTTCAGAACTGGAAAGTTAACTATAGTGAAAAACTAAAAAGAGAAAGTAAGAAGGAACGTCGAAAGATTTATTTTAAAAAATACTTATAATTCGATGGTAGTTAAACATTAAGATAACACCAACATGTCACTCCCAAAATGTAATTTTCCTATAATTCTTGTCTGAGTAAAACAATTTAAAACGAACATTCGGACTACGTACATGAGAGTTTTACATTTGCAATACACCAGCTTCAGAAAAAAACAGTTTGATGCCTGTATGTCCAAACAAGTGATTGGGTAGCATTCTTCATTTTCTCCTCCGATCCCCAATCAATTGCTGGAATATCTTGCTCCAGTCAAGGTTGCTCCTGATCGTACACTTTCAATACATATCGTTTGCTTGCACGTTTTCTTATGGGTGAAGCTGAGAGATGAGTGGCTGGTGTGAAATAAGTATTCTGTATGTGAAATATCGATAGAAAGCCAGTGCGTAACTACCAGTGTGATGCCTAAAAGTGAAATTGGAAATGTTATCTCACATTTAATAGTTCTTCAGGATTTGTAGCAGATTTGTTGAATATACTCACAACATATTGTAATTAACTGTTGTGTTTGGAAATTTATCCCACTTTTACTACTTCTTCAGGATTCATAATAAATTTGTTTAATATTCTCACAATCTGTAACAATTAACTGTCTGTTTTTTCGAGTAGTTTCTAACAAGTTTTCCTCCCTTTCTGATACAAAGGCCTGTCATTTCCTGAAAATTCATGTAAAAACAGTAGCATATCATCCATATTTACTCCTGTATTGTCATGTATTTAAACATTTTGGCTGGTTGATGGAATCTTTCTTCTTCATGAAAGAGTTTAAAGGATAAGAAATATACGCTTGAAAGAAACAGAGACAAGATTAAGCGACACAAGCCTACTCTATCATTTGTAACTTGAAATCTACCTAAATATAAGAAATCAAGGAAAATATGAATATTCTATACACAGCGGCGGTCAAATTAAATATGGAACTATATTGAGTGACGCTTAAGGCGTATATCTGGATACTTTTAGGATTTGTCTATACTTGAAAGAAAGCTGTCCTGCAAAGTTTCATTAACTTACTATTTTTTTTTTTTTTCGGTTTCAGACCCCTACATACTGGACTAAAAAGTTTGCGCTTATACTGTTTCAATGTGTACTTTCTAAAAATATTTTGTTTTAATTTAGAAACTGCAAATTTTTGTGTTATTTCTTGTCAGTACTACCAACATAATTACCGTAGGCAAATCTTAAATCTTGAATAGGCATAAGTTGAAGTCCCCATTTCACCATGTGCACATTGTATCCTCGTCGCCAGAAGTGCCTTTACATCGCAGCGACGGGTATGTGACCGCGCAGTACTCCAAGGAAGGGATGGTTGTATAAGAATTTTTGATTAATTTTGAAGAGTTTTTATTTTGACTAGGGAATTAACATAGGTATAGGGAGTAAAGACACAGATTTGAAGCATCAGTGCACGAAAAGATTCGTATTCTCAGTTTTCCTAATTATTGTTTTATATGTTAAGTTAAACATCACGATATGTATCACTGATATCGCAGATCGTATTATTTTGTAAAATCGTGTCTGTAACCTATTGTCAAAACATTCATCTTCAGACATGATGTAGAGAGAAGAGAAAGAGATAAGACATCTGTAATATATGTATATGTGACTCACTAAGTAATTGTAGAAATTAGTTAAAGGGCACGTAAGAGAGCGAAAAGGAGGTCTAGAAGTCTGATAGGTGAAAATATAGTTAAAAATTGCAGAAGGTATCATGTAATTTAACTTTCTTTTCTTATATCCTAGTATACTTTTTCTTTCACATCCAAACATCTCTATTCAGAAGTACGAGATAAAGGTGAAGAGAGAAACATTTCCATCTCAAGAATTGTATCAGAAAAAAATCTTTTGACTTATACTAGATTCGAACTCGCAATCCTTGAATCCAAGAGTGTGCGCTCTACTGATTGAGCTAACAATTGCTATTGAAAAAGCCAGATTTCTACAACTACCGGTTGCTGAATGGTGTGTATTAACGAAATTGGCCGAGATAATTGCTTCATATAGCTATTGCAATAATAATAATAATAATAATAATAATAATAATAATAATAATAATAATAATAATAATAATAATAATAATAATAATAATAATAATAATAAAGAGGAAGAAGAAGAAGAAGAACAGAATTTAAAAAGTCGCATTGTTAAAAGTTTGGTGTGCGAAGTTAGTCCTAATATGAGATTTTATTTATTATATATAATAAATGTAAGCGTGGTTTATTCGTGCTTGCTACTCAAACTGCGCAACTCACTACCGTAGTTTCATAAGGGTTGTACGCATATGGTACAGTAGCCTTGTGTCCCCCAACCGTGAAGAAAGTTTCCTAAGAGGAAGGAGGAGATTCAAAGAAAGAAAAGTGGTTTAGAAATTATGCAAAAACAGAATATCTCACGAGGTGAGGTGATATAGAGTTCAGCGTGTCTTTCAGCTGTGACTCTATACAAGGTGTGCATCTACGACTTAACGTGGAACCCGAACCACACGACTCCTGCCGGGAATCGAAACCCGTATCATCTCTAGCTCTATCATGAGAGACACACAAGGGCGCCAATATTGTGGTTTTCAAAGGGGGCAAGTATAAGCGACATTTCAAATATAGTTGCAAATTTTGGGGTAAATATTCAAACAATTTTATTGGGTTTTCGATCTTGCAAAGTATAATTTCCTCTAGATTAGGCAAGCGCCCCCTCTTACCCCCTTAATGGGCGCCCCTGGAGACACAGGGACATGCAAAAATAATCGAAAATAAACGATATTAATGTTAAATTCATAGCTTTTGAGTACATGAATTATGAAACCTTCTACATCATTCACATCAAAGTTTAGCATTATCGGCATGGAGGTTTAATGGGAGGGGTGAAAATTTAATAATTCTTAATTGAAAGATAGGAGTGTCTATTATATAGTTTTCGGGGTTGCTGAAATTAATAATTACACTCCCGATACCATTAAAGCGCAAAGCTTTACTCTTTCGTTAGCAGGAAGGTTATTCATTTACTTAACTCAGGAGACCTTAAAGTTAAGGATATGAAACTCGATGCATGTATTTCTAATTCAAAATTATTATATACGTATTGTAGCTTAGACTTCTAAGGAAGGGAAGAGTCAATTTATGCAATGATTTCCTTCACATTCGAATAAAATACTCTTCCATTATATTGCGAAAACTCATTTCGAGTAGTGTCATTGCTAATAGTTTTCCGTATTTGTTAAGACCCCTACTCATTTATAACAGAATCTCAATTTTCCTGTGACAAGAGTAACACCTAAGCAAGCACTCAGTAAAGTAAATGCCATTAAAACCTATATTCATAGGAAAGTGGTGCAAATGCAGTTGAGCTCTTTGGCAATCTTTAGCATGGAAAGCGAAAAAAGCCACCACATTGATATTGGAAAAGTAGCTAATGAATTCCTCCCCGAAAAAGATCACTCGCACATTTATTTTACAGATGGTGGTTTATAGCTATACGTAAGTTTGTTGAAATTGCTCCATAGTTGTGGGGGCGAGACACTGAAGCAATCCGTAATAAGAGAGGGAGTGGCATGTAAAAGTACTCAATATGAACAATATTAATATCGAAATCGTTATGGTATTAGTTTTCGTGGTCTCAGATGAATAGTGACGCTGTCGATGTTGCTTAAGTTCAAGTTAAGCCTTGGTTGGCATGGAAGTCAGAGTGGGAGGTTGACAGGCTAAATAAATAAATAAATAAAATAAAATCGAAAACACCCTTTATTTGTGTCGAATATATATTTTTCGGGATCTCTGACATAAACGGTAATATTCCAGATGTGGTATATGACCAAGGTTGGCCCCATTCGCATGCGGTTTCAGAGGAGAGAGCCGGTGAAGATTTCAGAACAGTTCCTTTGACTTAAGTTTCAATACACTGAGAGTGAGGAGTGGTAATACACAAATACTGGTGTCACATCCGGACCTATCAGAGGTATGATTTCTGGGGAACTGTCGTTGCTCCAGGGAGGCATTACCCATGATTAGTCCCGAAAATTCTTACTGCTTTACAGGAGCGTAGGCATGAATTTATTTCAGTGATCGAAAGCATTTTCAGGGTTAAATTGTTCAGATGATAATGTATACGTATTATTCGTTTGAAATCCCTCTGTACTTTTTTCTAAATCAAAACTTTCTCTCTCTCTCTCTCTCTCTCTATATATATATATATATATATATATATATATATATACATATAATAGTAGCAGGATCGGTTGTAGACATATTGTAAGTGTAAATGAACAATATTTAGTCGCCCCCGCCTAAATGATAATAAAAGAATAGAATGAACAAAAATTCTTCAGATAATTGTTACAATTACAAATTTTTCAATATATAATAATTCAGTCTTCCTGTGAGTATTAAAGGAAAACGGCGAAATTAAACCTAATTAACTGTGGATGAATCATGACCAAAGTTCCAGTTTTAATAATTTATATATTTTTTTATTAAATAAGCACAGGAAACAACTAAAATGTATACCTAAGATGTATTTTGACAAATATAGTTGAAACATAAAAGTCGAAATAGAATAAAACTCATGAGTTTCAAGTCTAAGATTATCACAAGTTTGATTTTGACAAAGAGATATCCTCTTACACTTCATTAAAAGCATATTTAAATAGTGTTTTCTAGTGATACAAATATGGTAATTAGCTTAATTTCTCGTTTTCTTTGTTACTGAAAAGTTCATGTTATAAAGACACTTTTCTGGTTTTCAATTTGGCAAAATCTCTTATTATTGCATCAATATAAATTTCGTTCAGAATGTAATTTTCAATGGCCATCAAAGCTAGTCCATTTAATCGTTCTTGAGATATACTTGATTTCAAATAATTCTTTATTAATTTTAGTTAAACTAGTTCAATACACAACAAATGACAAAAGTGTCTGTCTTAATTGATATTTAATTTGTCCTCGATTCAGTGGCAGAACTTTAAAATCAGGTTCCTTCGCAAAAATTATTTTCAGGGCCCCTTAGTCCTATAGAACAATTCAATTCTCTCATGTTTCTTTCCAACATAGACGTACGAAATCAGGCAGAAACACAATGTAAACACAAGCAAAGATGCACCCAAGATTTATCTTTGGGGTCCGAAGATTTTTCGGAATAACCTATAAATGCAAATAATTTTGTGTATCTGCCCCTGACATTGTGCTAATTGGGGGATCCAGACTCTCAGACTACCTGTGTAGTGTTTCGTCCACACATATTTTTAGGGGAACACTTTCCCCGGGAGGAGATCAAAATAATACGTCTGTTATGTAATAATAAATAAAAGAGTAGCAGCAGTGGCCCTCTGAATACTAAGTGTACCCCCCCCCGGAAGATTTTTTCTGAAAGGAACACTGCACCTATTAGGGATGCCCACGAGACAAGATGTGTAGCTGTCTCGTCTCAAAAATGTGCTATAAAAGTGATGTCTCGACTCGGAAAATGTATATTTCTCTATTGGAAGAACCGTGTCTCGACTCGAATTTTGTCTGGAAAATCCTGTCTCGACTCGTCTCGTGCGCATCCCTAGCACCTATGTCGGCGCATCCCTGAACACAAGTAACTAATAATCAAAACTCTACTTTGCATTAGAATTATTACTAATTTAAAATATCGCTCCGTCTAAATTTAATACCAGAGAATGGATTAATAATTACTGTTATACTGTTATAATTAAAAAAAGCATTGTATACGCTGCTGTGATTGGAAGTGAGTGTACTGAAAAAAACTACTTGTCATCCAAATGACCTTTCATCGCTTTCAATTATATCCTTTCAAGTTATATACTTATATGCCGCGTGAAAACTAATTGTATTCAAATATATTTTGAAATACATGAAATTTAATTCAGACCTGTAACCGAAATGACCGTATCGTTCCATTTTAATTCAACAATTAAATTACTGCAATCAGGTAAAATAACCTTACAGTTTCAAAAGAATATCGACCTGCAAATGCTTCGTTAACAGTGACTGGTATTGACAACTCCCAACCTCAACATTTATATGATTTTGTCCAGAACGCAAAGAAAACCTTTTAGAGCCTTCGGTTGCATCTTATCTTCTTTCATGTTTTGTAGCTTTCTTCTCCGATAAAATGCTAACTTGGTTTTATATCGTTGCTCATTATTATTATATGAAAAACAAAGTACTATTAAAAAGTGAAAGCACACATCATTATAAATTTAAAAAATAAAACAAAAACGAAATGACTTAGGATAGAAATCAAAATCTTGACGAACGACAAATGAACTAATAGATATTAAACAAAGTGAGCATTAAGCAGTGGACAGCGATTTGAGCCATTAGGAACTTAAATTAAAATTTCCCTCAGAAATGATTTTTAAAAAATCCATTAGTACCGCCCGTCTTTTCTTAGTATTCGCTCCACTCCCTGGGCGAATGGATAAGAGAAGCCTACTTGCTTGCATGGGGGCCCGAAGAATTTTTTAGGGGGGTCATTTCCCTGAACCGGGAGACTCTCAATTACGAAGCGTCAACACCAACCAGTAACCTACGTTCGCTCAGTAAATGTCATCAAATTACTTTTCTGTAATTATTTTTCAAAAATGTTTATTATTTTCATGAAGCAAAGAGTGCATCTTCTACTTGGGTTAAGAACCATATCTACTATACTTCTAACCGTCAACTAATAGTTGATGTTCATTATTTCTATCGATTTTCTACGTCTACTAAGTTATTTCAATTTTTTATAAGTTTTCCCTTCCGGTTAAGACAATGATTATAAATGAAGGCTCCTCATCTTATACAAATCTTGATCATTGTAACATTTTTTAAAGTCAAAATTCTGAATTATTGAAAATATTTAAATTAGTTAGAATGAAGAGGATAATACTAAGAAACATGGTAAGAAATAAATAAACATTGTTGTTTAACGAATTGATAAAATAGCCATCGAGGACACACTAACCAACTACTGTACGCAGATAAGTCAAGGTTCGTTAACTTGGTAGACGTACGTATATGAAGAAACCACTAACAGAAAATAGCTGATAGCTTTACGCCTAATCATCTCAGTGACCTCGAAACTACGAACTCTACATTAACATCGGTTGTCGTTTTCAATCATTTTATATGTTACTTCGATTGTCCCAAGGTATGCAAGGTGTCTTACTCCTTATCCCAATGCATGAAAAGCAAATAATATTTTCGCAAACAGCCAGGGACAGGGAGGAACAGAACGCACACAGCTCGCTGTATAGCTTTAGGGCAAATACCTAAAGGCATAAGCAATAGGCCACTTGACCAAGGGCAATGTTGCCAAACGTAAGACAAGATAAGCCCACGCGCAGCCTGTCTCTTTGCGTGACATTACCTTTGACACAAAATCACTCACCCTTCGAAAAAGATAATATTGTTGCGCTCTCAGAATCAGGTTTTAATTGCATTCGTGTTAAAGAAATGAAATGAAATCTTTAAGTTTTACGTCCCACGGTTATGCCGGTTAGGCTAAAGGAGACGGTGATGATGAGTAATGAATGAAATGAAGAAAGTGGGAGGAAATGGGAGAACCCCGAGGAAACCCTCCCACACGGTTTTCGCCCGCCACAAAGTTCAATTAGCGGGGGCTGGGATCGAACCCGAGGCCCCAAACACTAGAGGTGAAAGCTCTGCCACTGAGCCGCCGCGGCCCTAAAGGAAAAGAAAAGAAAAGCACACCCAAGACAATACCTCTAGAGTTGTGGAGAAAGTTGTCGAAATAGACTTTTCTTTTTATTTGCATTTAAAAAGAAATAAAATATATTTCCATGATGGAATAAAATTCCACTAATATAACTAAATTAGAAATAGCAAAGACAGCTGAAAGTAAGGATTAAGCAGTAATTTCACATCAGGTTCCAAAGAGAATAGACAGCAGCAAGCGAGTAAGCAAACAACAGCGTTACTCCTCCTGTGGTCCTGTCCCGAGCATGTGTCAAAAGTGACGTCATTGCACGAGTATGACAGAAACGCGTTCAGTGATGAACTTACCAAGCCAGTAACTACTGTATTTACGTCACGGAGTCCGACACTCTATAAAGTGCCTTTTATCTATACAGGATTATGCGCGATCAACATTATAACTGTTATATTTTTCATTCTCTGTTGCAAGAAAATAACGCAAAATTACATAAACGGTCTGGTAGTTTTAGTTAGAACGATCCGTCAAGTGGAGGTGGGGTAAGTTCTCAAACATTTAAATATACGACGTCTTATATACTGTAGGTGCAGTACGCAACCAGTTACTAGAGAACAAACCCCGAAGTAGGACTGGTATCAAAACGAGACAATACGAGACTATTTACAGTATTACCTAGTCTCCTTTCAACCGACAAATAGCGGTCTCAGTCTCGTCTCGATAGTTTCGAAATAAATTGTGTGAAATTATTCCACACTAAATTCGACAGTAGATATAATAAAATATACCTTCGATAGTTCTCCCTATTGCTTCAGAATATATAATGGGTGCACCATTTTCTACTAGATAAAGTATGAATTAGCAATACATATACAACATTCAAAAATACATATACTGTATCTGTTTCCATTAAATATACTCATTGTTTCTTAAATTATTTATTACTAATTGAAATACCCGGCGTTGCACGGGAAGAATAGGTTTATATTTCAATGATATATTTGAGATTAGTTTTCCCAGTAGAATACATATTTGAATCGGAATGAAATAGTACGAATCCATTTCCAGCAGGAGCAAAAGAATCAACCTGCCGCTAACGAAGAATAAAAACATGGGCTCTTATGGTATCGCGGGTGACATTATTCACTTCAGCGATCCGGAAAACTATTGAATAAACACTCATATCTTTCAATTAGGAATTTTTAGGACCTCAAAAGCTATGGATTTAACATTAATATCGTTCAGTTTCTTTTATTTTTACATGTCCCTATGGATTTAACATTAATATCGTTCAGTTTCTTTTATTTTTACATGTCCCTGTGTCTCCCATGATAGAGCTAGAGGTGATACGGGTTTCGATTCCCGGCAGGAGTCGTGTGGTTCGGGTTCCACGTTAAGTCGTAGATGCACACCTTGTATAGAGTCACAGCTGAAAGACACGCTGAACTCTATATCACCTCACCTCGTGAGATTTTCTATTTTTGCATAATTTCTAAACCACTTTTCTTTCTTTGAATCTCCTTCTTCCTCTTAGGACACGCATAGGTTCAAACCGAAACTTTCTTCATGGTTGTGGGACAAACGGCTACTGTACAATACGCGTACAACTTTGAGTAACACGCACGAATAAACCAATTGTTAGCTCAATCGGTAGAGCGCAGACTCTTGCATTCAAGGATTGCGAGTTCGAATCTAGTCTAAGTCAAAAGATTTTTTTCTGATACAATTCTTGAGATGGAAATGTTTCTCTCTTCACCTTTATCTCGTACTTCTGAATAGAGATGTTTGGATGTGAAAGAAAAAGAATACTAGGATATAAGAAAAGAAAGTTAAATTACATGATACCTTCTGCAATTTTTAACTATATTTTCACCTATCAGACTTCTAGACCTCCTTTTCGCTCTCTTACGTGCCCTTTAACTAATTTCTACAATTACTTAGTGAGTCACATATACATATATTACAGATGTCTTATCTCTTTCTCTTCTCTCTACATCATGTCTGAAGATGAATGTTTTGACAATAGGTTACAGACACGATTTTACAAAATAATACGATCTGCGATATCAGTGATACATATCGTGACGTTTAACTTAACATATAAAACAATAATTAGGAAAACTGAGAATACGAATCTTTTCGTGCACTGATGCTTCAAATCTGTGTCTTTACTCCCTATACCTATGTTAATTCCCTAGTCAAAATAAAAACTCTTCAAAATTAATCAAAAATTCTTATACAACCATCCCTTCCTTGGAGTACTGCGCGGTCACATACCCGTCACTGCGATGTAAAGGCACTTCTGGCGACGAGGATACCAACAGTTGCTTTTGGATAGGAAGAAAATTATTTCATTAACACTATTTTCCCCTTTTTTGGTCATTTTTGGATGTTTCCCCTCAAATTTCCCCTAATCCTCTTTTCGTTCCTTTTCACTGCTACATTCTAAAATATTAAAGAAAAAACGTCCGCTAATCTCTATTATGAATTTTCTTCAGACAACCAATTTTTGAAGATGACATTTTCAAGAACGTAATACTGATTTGTGTTTTCAGTCAATAAGGCAAACCATTCAACTCTTAAGTAATTTCTCGAAAATTTCATATTATTATCAATACCGATGAGAGTAGTTAAGAAAAACAGTATTGAGCCACTAAACCTTAGAAAGAATTATGCGGAAAGTGTCAGCCTCCGATGGTATAGTAATAAGAGATGAAACCACAAACACTATATGGCAAATATGTTTTAAGCGTTTTATTATTCCCCTCATAGGTGCAGAAATGAAGAACATGTGGTGCAGGATATTTGAATTGGAGATACTATTGCCAGTAGAAAACAAAATTAAGTTTGTGTAAGTCTCTTAATGATTACGGACCAGGCATACTCTATAGGGTCTATGATTTCTGTTTTGAAGCAACTAAAACATATGTTCTTATAGTTAAGTGATTTAACATGGGCGGCACATTCCGATCACAGGGCTTGAGGATCCATTAGTAAAGAGTGCGATATTGGAAATCAGTTCGTCTCTAACCAGAAAAAAAAATCTTCATAATGCTCCGAACCACAGTGTTGCTAACAAAGAGACCACAGCCCGAATCGTTTTCTTCTTCTTTACTCGCTGGAGATCATGGATTAAATGTGTTGGAGGATGTTGACAAAGACATGCTTTTTGTGCTTTCTCTGATAGTTCCGCAACCAAAAAAAAAAAAAAGTTAATTGTTTAGAAAAATTCGGATATTATCGAATTTCTCACATCTACACATTTGTCACTGAAAGTTAATATGAAATTGGTCTCATTGTTCTCTGTGGATGTATATATATGCAGCACTTTTAGAACGTACAACGACGTTTTATCTCAAAACAGAATCATGCATTTAACAACTTAAGTGCTTAATATTGATATAGTACATCAAATTTATCGGTTCTTCTTGTCCGTGCTGACAGCTGATATAGGCGTAGAACCTTCTGTCTCTCTATCTCTTTTTGTATCTATCTATCTATCTATCTATCTATCTATCTATCTATCTATCTATCTATCTATCTATCTATCTATCTATCTATCTATCTATCTATCTATCTATCTGCTTATCTATCTATCTAACTATGTCTCTTTATATGCATAAAGAGAGAGAGCGAGAGAGAGAGCTATATACTATATAAATTTACGTAGTATCTTTTGATTAGACAAGAAGGAATTCGTCCACATGATGATCATGAGCTATTTGGTGCTCCGTGATTACTCACCGCCAAGACAACAAATGGAAATCGTATAACGTTCGGTACTGCCAACTTGCTATAGTGCGTCCAGTAAGAGAACGTCTCTGACAGCTCGCAGTGACATTGCCACTACTCGCATGTCAAGGTTTTTTCGATGCAACTGTCATGGTAATTTAATTAATAGTATAAGACAGAATGATCATGGTTGGTAACACTCGTATCAAAGTAGGGGCTGCAATGTCCCACCGCATGTGGTAAGAAACGTCAGAGACCATCTCTTGTTGGCCGTGCTATAGAACAGAACTGGCGGGCATTTCAAAAGGTGCGTTCTTTATGGAACAATTTATAAGGCCATGAACACCAAAAATTAAAACTATTTTTTAAGGTTTTCCTGCCAACATTTGTCTGTAATACGTAGAAATCACTATCTTGAGCTCCTTCGTGGATAAGCGGTTAGCGTACGCGCCTTTGGCGTGGGTGACCCGGCTTCGACTCCTGATCGGGACCTCATGGGATTCGGATTCCATGTTAATCAGTAGGTCCTGTCTCATATAGCCTCGCTGCTGAAAGTGACGTTAAACTCCAAATCAACTCAACAAATCACTTTCGCTAGAAATGAGAATGTTTGGTACAGCTCGGAAGATTTGTCTTTTAAAGTAATCCTGATAGCTGCTAACAGCAGGATTAACATACAATTATTAAAACTTTCCAAGGTAATTATATCATCGAATGTTTAACGGTAAAAAGGTGGATAAGTAATTTTGGATAAAGACAATTTAATATTTTTTTTTAAAAAAATACAATTATTGTTGTAACAATATTCTTTTATAACCATAGCAGCACTTTCTTTTATTTCCATTTTATTCGGGCTTACACTTAACACTTTCTTTAAAATTTCCTTATTTTCTCATCTTCCACAATCCTCTACATACACACACATTAGCATCGTTCTACTTCATCGTCCTCTGACCCATTTACTTCCCTGAAAATAACAAATTATTCGGTAAAATATCGCAGCAAAATCTTTGGGATTGAAAGAATATCAAGGGGTTTGCGTCGCGAAATACCAAGGAATTTGTTAGAATTCCTCCCACCCTTCATCTAATCATCATCCACTAGCAAGTTACTTGATAAAGTATCGCATCAAAATCTTTGGCATTAAAGGAATTCCAAAGGGTTTGCTAAGTGAAATATCAAGGAATTTGCTAGAATCTGGTTCTCCAGCCGTAAGATTGTATGGTGCATATGATCTTACGTCCCTCTCCAGTCAAAAGTAGGCCCTCACAGACGGTGAAGACCTTGACGAGGTTGTGGGGCTTTCAACCAACTTCTGCCTGCACCAATCTTTTAATTTTCTATAAATGAAAAATAATATCTTGTTCTTTTCTTTGCAGGCGTACAAGAAATCCAGAGATATTTTAACCAGTCATTAGCTGTGGATGTTACAACTGCATACAGCAAGGTTCTGTTGAACAGTAAAAATATACTTATTTGGAAGTTACGAGATGTAATTAGTTAAGCTACTAAGTTCATAACTTTTCTGAAGAGACCCTTAAGAAAGAATAAAATACTAACATCTCGTTCAAGAAGGCTTCGGATGGTTGAAAGAAGCAACAAACAGAATACGAAACAATGATTGGAAAACAGACGCATCAGGGGAAGACATTAGCAGAATTAAGTGCTCTAATATTTTTGTCTATAATTGGCAGCTCTTAATTGCACAGAGTGAAATGTTCAAACAATCTCACTTTCGGAATGGGAAGATTTTGTTATCTAGATTTGTGGCAGAGTGCAAAACTTCTTGGGAACAAATATAGCACAGATCTTCATATTGTCAGCTACAGTTTGTGAGAAACGTCCCAGTTTGTTTTCGATTAGTAAGAAAAATAAGGTATTCATGAAATCATTAGTTTCGTAAGTTAGCAACACTGATAAAAAAGTTTCGTAGGTGGCAGCACCATTTTTCAAGCCATCTTGTTCTTGTGTTACATGTTAATGTTGTGCGCTGAAAATATCATTTGAAGTAGGTAAGTAGCATATGTGTGCCGTAAAAAAAAAAAAAAAAAAAAAAAAAAGTTTTTCTGTAGCAGTGATATTTTCCCTCACTGTTGTGCAACATTATTTGCAAACATCGTCAGAAGAATAGTATTGAGATGAGTAATTGAAACTAATTTATCTTGTTAAATAACTATAAACAGGGAACTTGTGCACTGCGAAGATAATTTAAAAACTTATTCCTTAAAATCAGGTGGTTTTTTTTATAGTGTTAACTAGGCATTGGGTAAACAATAGTAATGTGTTCTGTTACATTTGTGAGCAATGTACGTTGAAAGGTGTATGTGTGTGCAATCTACATAAGCAGGTGTTTTTACAAGGGAAAAATTGAATTTTTATTGGCTTTTGAGAAAAAGGTGCATTTGCGTGCAACCTAGATGTTTAATTGGTCATTTTTATTTATTTATTTATTTGCAAGTTTTCTAATTTGCCTCAACTGCACCTCATTAAACTTTTACTATTCTGACTAAAAATATTAAAATGGTTTTGAAATGTTGATTAACAGCTCTGTCCTTGAGAAAGTGATAGAGGCTTCATTAAAAGTTACTTTTCCGCGGGAAATTTTTTCCGGGGACATTTTTATCCTAGGCGCATTTTTCCACGAGCGTATTATGTCCTACCCTGTATCTTTGGGAGGATTTCGTCCAGGGAAAATCCTCATCGCCACCTCTCTAAAATCAAATGAAAAAAATGTTGGTCCCACGCGATAATGCATGGGTAAAACTATGTTTTTACAATAAAAAAGTAAATGCTTGTAAATAATAACGGGTTAAGTATCGGAGATGTTGACCGTGAAATACAAAATTTACGGAAATATGAATAGTATGAAATGTAAGCACTAGATTAACAAATAAGGTAATAAGGGTCACTATTGTAAGGTGAGTAATTAGGGAGAAAAAGAAACATAATTGTAGGCTATATGAAGGCGCGTATTGAGGCCACAGTAAGGAAACTTGCAATGGAGCATATTATGTCAGTGTTTCAAATGCACTATCTTAGCAACAAAATTACACAGTATATGCTGCAATAATGGAAAGCTTTAAATGTAGACCGGAAGCACGTGAAACCGAAGTTGAATGTTAAACAAATTTGGTTAAGATTTGCTCTATGGATTCAATGGTGAGCTTTGAATGAGACAATGCTTTGACGTGGAGAAACCATCATCTGATAGTTCCATAAAGAACCAAGAAATATCCCGCAAAAATCCTAATGTAAGTCCCATTTGCTTGATATAACCAGACGTATGGGTTTGCATAGTGTGTCCAGTGGAGAAAATAGACGTCCCAGGGACATCCCGATATTCCTTGATTGAACATACCCTGAACGTGAAAGAGATGAACCATGGACATTCATTACACATGACTGGATATTCTTTCGATATCTGAGGAATGTTTGTTGAAATTTTTAAAAATAGGAGTATCCGAAAGCAATCCGACACCTTGCAATTGTTTATATTAAGCTAGCGACTGGAAACTCCTTCGGTATTCTTTCCCGACCACGTACCGTTGCGCCAAAAGATGTCCGCGTTTCCGGCTAGTTCCACTCAGTGTCTATGGCACACGACACTCTTACTTGCGCTCTGTACGCTCTCGCGTGATATTTAATCGATGAAATCGTGGGACATATCCCCTTATATGGCAACTGAATATAGATTAGAAGATATTTCTTAGGCGTTTTGTAATTTTTAGCGATCCTGAAGATTTGGCTTTGTGGTAGACAAATACCATGTGTACATGTTTTCTCGGGGTTCTCACGTTTTCCCCTCTTTTATAATTCTATCATTCTGATCCATCTTATCATCACCATCTCTCTCAGCCTCGATGCATAATCGTGGGACAATAAACTAAAAACAATGTTTTAACGTCACAGAGACACCCAGTGGATGTGCATTGGATTTATTATGAATATCTCGCAGCTTTGATTGCACATTCCCTGTGTGTCTAAGGAATGTGTGTTAAATGTTTCAAAGAAAATTAGGTCAAACCTAAATCACCGAAACTTACCAAAGCTATAGAAAGCTATAGTTACAAAAGGTAAGCAAACGTATCTTATAAAAAGCTACGCTCATAATATAAGCGTTTGTATGATACACTTAAGAAAAGATGTGTGCATTTCTGGTTGGGGGTTCCGCAACCAAGTCAGCATTCGGTGTGGAAACCTTTCCACCACAGCTGAATATATCAACCCAGCAAAACTTTATTGGCAGCTTCACTCCGAAACTTACTCTCTCCTGAAGTTATTAATATAATACTCTATTAGGAGTTATTATTGTGCTGATTGGAAACATTAAAAGGAGAAGAGGAGGAGCAGAAATGGGCAGGAAAGAAGCTATATCTTTCTTCATAGTAATAAACTATGGATTCATTGTCTGGGATATTATTGAATGAAAGCATGAAAATAAGAAATATTTCTAAATTACAAATATGAGTGAAGGAAAGAAATGAAACAGGATAAGGTGTAGTAAAATAACAACAATTAATTAGTAATACAACGCTGTAAATAGGTTATGTGGTTGTCAACCAGTGCCACCATAACAGAAAACTTAGCCTATATAAGTTACCACTTTATAAAGAGGCTTATTAGTTTAATGAGAACACATGAAGAAAGTGCAACTTACCAGATTAGTATACATTTCACCCTCACAGCAACTCTGTTGCGATGTCGAATTTAGTCATAGAGATCGTGAGTGGTAGCAACTGGAATATTACACCCTTCCGCGTGCAGTCCCTCAGCTACTTAAGTGAGAATGAAGGCGGAAATATGTCTTCTAAACGGACCTCAAACTTTCAATTACGTTCAGATTTGGAGATTGAGCGGGACAGGTCAGGTTTCCAATTTCATACTCAAACTATGCCACAATGTGAATTGATATATTATCATCCTGGAATATGGCGTCATTGCCCGGAAAGCTGAACCATGGAGTGCGTATTGCCGCCTAAAATGCTGACAAATTCATGGTCAGTGACGCGGTCGCTGATTGTCAGCACAGAACATACTGAAATCATCAGTATGTTCTCACGTCATCACAAAGTCGCCTCCGAGTTTCACGGTTCAGCAGAGATACAGTGTATCATATGCTTCTTTGAGGGTCCAGCACATGTAAACATGACCCGTGGTTTGAAACAAGGTGAATGATGAATAATCCAGCCGTTGATATGTTTCCAGTCATCAGCGTTCCATGTAGCTAGTTCACAGAACCATTCAAGTCGTGCTAGATAGTGATGGTAATTTATCTGCGGTTTCGCCTGTGCAACTCTACCCCATTTGTTCATGGAATGTAACTCGTGGAGGATTGTGACTGTATAGTCTGTGGGAAGAGCGTAATAGAAGACATTTACAACTACTTTCGCTTTGAATAATGGTTTTCAAAGAAAGAAAAAGGTAGAAGCTACTAAAATAGTTTTTCCTTATAGATTGACTATCGTAAAAATAATAACACCACGTGTCCTTCTACTACTAGTTACTACGCGAAGCAGAATACAGGAGCGATCGTCACCATTTGGTCATATGAAGGAAGAAGAACGTCAGCCCCTCCGAAGCTCAATAGAAGGTATAAAATTCCATGCATAGCCAAAAGTGATATCAATCTCGACGAATGAACTCCCCTGTCTTAGTTTCCTGTAGCCCTGAGAGATCCTAAAATAACCCAAGCCTCATAGCTTGCCTGGAGCTCTGTAGAATTCTTAACCGAACACCATTCAGGTTGCACTGGAACTGTGTGGTATTTCTTCCCGGCTAACTTGCCTGGAGCTGCGGACTCCATCGCTCTTTGCTTGCGTGAACACTAAGAATCCTAGCCCACCTCCAGTCAGCTTGCCTAAAGCTTTCTGGAGATCCTTCCCTTGACTGGGTGGGCCTTGGAACACCTATTTTACCCTAATTGCTAGTAAATATTGTATTTATCTTAGTGAACCTGTGTTTTATTAGTTTATATAGAAACTTTTATAATAAAAATTGTTGTGGGAGAAATTCAATTCCCGTGTGTAATTTCTCTTCCTTCTACCTACCAAGATAATATTACAATACCTCGGTCTTTACCTAGGGCTCTCAGATTTAAAACTAAAATGGCCAGGACACCCTATTAAAACTTAGGGTACATTCATTCATAGTTTTTCATTTGCTTTACTCAAATCTCACATCAATTAAATAATAAACCAACGGTAACAATAACTAAGTGAAAGAAACTAGTTTATTCTAATCAGTTGAACACAGATGGCTAATTAAAATGATTATTTTTAATGTAGCAAAATTAACTTACATATTTTGGAGAACACCGGAGACTTATTAAACTTTGAACTACTTTATGGGGTCGGAGGGGGCATATATTGTAAATCTGAGACTTTCCGATGTAAACCGGAGAGTCACAGAAGCCTCCCTTTATTCTTATGTTCGAACCGGTAATACTGGAAGTTGACCATTTCTGGTTAGAGCAGTGATTGCCATAATGAAATAACGGTAGTAAATAGGGAGAAGCAGTTTTGTTGATCTCGATTATGTATCCGAAAAACAGGTTCTATATCTGTCGTTTGAAACTATAGATCTATTAGTTCTGGTTCCTGTATTGAATTCGCATAGTTCGGAAGTGTACCAGAGATTCACAATTAGAAACGGAAACCTACTTTGTGTTCAACCGGGTTAAACAATAGGAAAGTAACTTTGTAATGAACAACAATGTAATCGTAATTTTTCTCTCTCTGGGTTGTTTTAGTTAGCTTCTACTTCTTCATTTAACGAATTGTTTCACCATCGTTTATTTGTAATTAAAACATATCTTCATTCGCAAATAGGACATCCACGTGGGAAGATAAAACAAAACTTAAGTATGCTCCATTACAATCGAAGGATATCTCAATCTATATAGCAAAAAAAAAAAAAAAAAAAAAAAGTCCTGTAGTCATAACGCTCTCAATATTGTTCATAGTTCACTTGACCAATTTTGTTAGATGTCCGGGCTTTTAATTATAATTTTACGTAATGCAAAACAAACTCTGTTTGCTAGTGGAAATGTATTTAACGACACACCACATACGTCGTTCAGTTCGAATGGAATTCACGTCACAACGTGTGTGTATCTGATGATGGTATTTGTAGAGGGCATGCTGTTAGTAGTTAGAAGATCCTCAGACAACATGGTAAGTGGATCGAGAGTGTTAAACTTTATCCTGTTATCTATGGGCTAAACTACCAAGGAATAAGTGCTGCATATTTAGATTTCAAAAAAAGAAAAATCGCAGGTTATTTCTAATTTTGAACAAGGTTATCGAACGAAAGGACTTTAAATTTGGTGAGAAATTCACTCGATTGTCAAGTAGATAACAGGAATATGATGTAAGAATCAATTTACATATCCATGATCAGATATAAGTTCAAATATAAAATATTACAAAATATGGTAGTATTGTGAAACATGTGTAAATACTCATGACAAATACATGTACAGTCAGCGACGAAAGTTCTTCTCGTTTGGTACTTTGGGAATAACGGTGGTATAGCTGGAACGTACAACGATGGTATGGCTCAAACGTACAGAAAATTATATTCTTTTTAATTGACTGAAAACTGGACTCAAATTGTCCTTCCATTCTGAAGTTATTTACGAAACTAATTTCATCAAACGGAAAGAACTTTTGTCACTGACTATACATTAGCATTTGAAATTATATGATTAAGTTTCAACGTACTTAATAAAACAAGAGATCGATCACCTCTGTTTAGTGTCCTTACTTTATTGAGAATTCAATATACAATTTTTGCTACATGTGACTTCAACTTCTACAACGAATGCCACTTTTAATGTTACACATGAAACATTCATTAAAACAACAGTAATTAAAACTGTGCATTTACCACATTTTGTACCAACATCACATATCATTTACAATAATTATATAGCTGTACTGATTCCTTCAAGCCAAATGACCATACATAATTTAAAAGAAAACAGGCATTTTACATATACTGTGGTAAGGCAAATCACAAGTAAACACAAGTAAATCACAGGTAAACAACTGCTGTTCTAATGGAGATTGTGTAGTTTATAAGGCATCTCATCCAACAGTGATTTCAATACGTAAGTAGTCATGACTGTAAAGAACTTTTAGTCTTATTGTCGTGTTAAAATAAAAAAATATAAGTAAAGTACGGTCTATAGTATATGCCATTCATATAATAAGTATACACTATCCTTTTTTTTTTAAATAGACACCTCAAAATTGAGCATATGGAAATGCCGCTGATGATTCATTTTCTATTTTCAACTTTGACTACAATGCCATTGGCAGAGCTCCATGATGATTCCCTCTACTTTGGATTAACGCATTCCTGGTATAACGTTGGTTTTGATCTAACGGCATTGACTCTAAACTTGTTTCAATGTCCCGTTTGAAGGGCACTATAAGTTTATTAAGAGTTGCTAATGGTACACGTTACATACCAGGGATAGTAACACACTCCCAATATCAAATTATGCTTTCTCGGGTGAACGCTATCAGCTTCTCACAGAACTTCTTCGTGGCTAAGCGGTTAGCGTAAACGCCTTTGGCGTGGGAGACTCGGGTTCGATTCCCCGCTGGAGCTCATGCGGTTCAGATACCACGTTAATCAGTAAGTCCCGTCTCATATAGCCTAGCTGTGGAAAGGGACGTAGAACTCAAAAATCAATCAACCAATTAATTAATCAATCAGCTTTTCACTTCCAAGTCTATGCATCATGCTTTCACTTGTTGTAATGGCTCTTCACATCATCAGCAAAGTTATACCATCGACCGTTCAGTGAGTTCAACGTGGTGACCCATTTTCTTACTATATCAGGGTAGTGTAGTATTATATATATTACGTAATATATAATAAAATTTAATAATTATCATAGACCACCATTGGCATTTATTTATTTATTTTAAAGAATAGATTACAGATATAGTAGTGAGGTTTCAAGTACAAGAAATTTAGTCTGTCACAAGCGACCAACTTTGATTCTTGGCTTCTCAAAACTTTCGTCTGTTTACGTTAGCTAGAAAGACCTGTTCAACTTACATACTGTAAAATTTAAAAATCTGACCTGGAGCCTTGTACATGGCTAACAAATTTTCAAAATCGTTACTGTATTTTGTTCACTTATTTAATGAAGTTCTCACTTTAGAGAAAACTATAACACAGTTTTGTCTTGTAAAGAGTGCGTGAGTAAGTCCAACCTTAACGGAGAGTGTCAACTTTTGAAGTTAGTGCATTTTGAATTGTCCGGTTGAATCTCCTTTGAAATCACATTTAAGTACACCAATTATCAATTTTACTTCTTATATGTAACTATTTTTGTGGACTAAACATCTTTATTCTGTTTTATATTTTCAAATTGTCTAGTCATATTTGTATGAAAATTATGTTTGAGACAAGAGCTGAAATGATTTTGTTTCATAGTTAAGTTATTCTGTCTTAAGATTCTTAGTTTTCATCATGTTACCATACCAAGCAATACTTTGTCAAAGATCAAAGCTCCTTAATCTTACTATAACACATGCAATGTTTTGAGCTTTCATATCTGAAAAACACTATATTTCACAAACACTCATATTTTCTTACACATACACATATTTTGTTCTTGTATTGAACACCATGCTTCATTTCAAAAATGAATTAAACTAATACTTGGAATGTAGCTTCACATCCTGATCTAGTGACTAGCACATGTGCCTTCAATACATTTGATCCCGGGTTCGAATTTCAGTAGGCGTATATGGAAATGTGAACGCATTACGATGGCTCGTTTTCCATCTTAAAAATAGGTTTAGTGCTGTGCGGGAATGGGACACTGAACTTCAATAAGTAAATACATTGGAATTTAATCAGTTTGGAATTATTAGGAGATAATAGCATTGTTGTTGATTCTTAAAAGTTCTAAATTACAAAGATCTATTACATAAATTATATACCGATATATTAAAAATAGTGAATGATATTAAAATATAGTATTATTTATTTTTAATTTTCAGCTGTGTTTCTTTGTGCACCTGTTCTCACGTATATATATATATATATATATATATATATATATATATATATATATATATATATGTGTGTGTGTGTGTGTGTGTGTGTGTGTGTGTGTGTAAAAAATGTGTTACTATATTATATATATTATTTAAATACTTAAATATGATAATATGTTCATAAAATTATATGACAATGGACATGTTCGGAAAATGTACGCGTATGGAAACTTTTACTCTTAAAATTGAAATATGTTAGCTTAAACGCTGACGGAAGATAAAACTGGTTCGAAATGGATTTTTGAACATAATAACCACTTCACTCGATCTGAGGCTTTTATTACTTTAATTCAAAAACAAACTATCCACAAATTGAAGTCATTGTTCAAAAAAAAGCGTTCGGTGAATTCAAATTTTCACGATAAAATAGTTGAATCCATTTGAAATTAATTTTTGAACATAATAGTTAGCTTACGTTGAGCTGGCTTTCTATCATTTTTACAGTACTTCGATAAACAACTAATCACAAGTAGAGCTAACTGAAGAAAGTGTCCATTGAATTGGAATGGAGCCATCTTCTTATTCTTGCGTCTGATCACTACACATTTGGAGTACACAGTGAACTTTATTTTATTCTCAGGTTGAATTTGATTTAACTTAGTTGGAGTCAATGAAGCTGATTACTTGATAAAATGCTAACAAACAATTTTGTTCAAAAAAACTTTATACTATGTAAGAGCATTGATGTGTTGTTCCATACTATCGATGTTGAGCACGAACACGATCTTTGTTTTTAGTTCATTGATTTATATGAGAAGTGAACTTAAATTTTAATCATTTGACTTTAGTTACTTCTTTTTCAAGCCCCGATTAAATGCACCTTGCTATTTCAAAGTAAATATCCATTATACTGTATATAAAGTTAATATTACATAAAATATACGTATTTGATTACATAACAAAAGTTATTTTCACAAGTGTCTGACATTTAAATAGATTTAAATACGAAATAAATAAATTAAACCATTTGAATATCAAATTACTTTAAGGAATACAGAAAAACATTTTTTTTCTTTAGAATGTGATAGGTTAAAAACAAAAATGGCGCAGGTATTCCACACCGATATTGGTAAAATCTCATCCAAAAGTTCGCTAAATATAAGTGCAAAATAATCCAAGTATGATATCATTTCATCAAGTTACAAGAAGTTCTATTTCACTTACAACAATAATTCTAACGGAATAATAAATACGTATATTTTACAAGACACTACTATATTAGACATAGAAAATTTTGAAAATATAAATTGTTATCCTTTTCCAATGTACGTTGTAAAAATATCGTTCATACCAGAGATATGTTTGACGTATCGCTGGAAGTTCTTACATCATCATGTAACGTATTCCTAACAATATTCACTGTTGTCTTATTCTGCATTGTGAATGTTCAAATATTGAATAGAGATCACTCAGGAAACATGGCATCATAAGGTACTTTGGTGAACACACGCTTGGCAATGTCAAAGAAAGTGGCACGAAATATTTCAACCCAAACCCATTCGTATTCCTTCCATACAGAGTCAATGTTGGCGTTAAGAAATGCATTGGCTAACTCCTCGCCTGTTCAGAAAACAACAACAACAACAAAAAAGATAAGTTAATTAAGGAAATAATAACATGAATAGTAATTGAAATCAATGTTAACGAGCTCTCCACAGTCATCCAACAGCTAGTGCGCATGCATTTAGTGTAAGGATCAAAGGTTCATTTACCAATGGAAGAATATTGAAATTTGAATGCATTGTGGTAGGTCGGACTCCACTTTAAACTGTCGACCCCACACCTTATATATGGCATCAGTGTTGATAAGGGACAATAAATCCCAATACCGAATAAGCAATTTACAGGATATTTTACTATTTATTCAAAACACACACACACACACACACACATATATATATATATATATATATATATATATATATATATATATATATATATATATATATATATATATATATATATATATATATATATATATATCTGTCTACTAGTTAACAAAATTCAGTATTTGCATTATGATTTACGAAAACTGTATTTCCTAAAATTTATCTGCGTTTAGTTTAAATTTATCTCGAAGTCCGATTTCGACACATCTTTTTGGTGATAACATAATAAATGTATTGGATGGTTGGTTAGAATTAATATGACTTCTCAGCACTTAGAATATATGAAGCCTGGATCTATAATTTAAAGTAGAATGCGAACAATAGTAATTTTAAGGCTCTCGGGCCAGGAATCGAATCAGGGACTCCGTACAACAAAGACGGACGTGAAATAGCATGAGGGCATAATAAATCTGTTATTATGCAATGGAGATCTTATTAGTCATTTTTAAAAAGGAATTTTAACAATTTCTTGCAATTCTGAAAAAAAATATTGCTAATAATTGTTTTTTTCGTAGTTTTAGAGCTTAATATCTCTTTTCCATAGGCAAACTTACATGAGGCGTGGATCTACAACTTAACATGGAAACCGCTTTACATGAGATCGTAATGGGAACAGAACCTAGGTCTTCCATACGGAAGATTGAAACATTACGTACCCACGAGGGACCTCGTCAAGAAATGTTAGCATCTGTCTGATGATATGCTAACTATGTATGTCTCTGTATTAATATTTGTAGAGAAAGTTCTTTGGCTTATAATTATAAATGTAATTCTACTTCCCATTTAAATGTTTCCTTCTCTACTTCAATTTTTGAAAATAAGGTTTTCTGCATTTGTCCAAGTGTTCAACACTGAATTATGCTATCAATTGCGACGTTTATGAATACTATAATATCCGGAATCCATGGGCGGCTATTAGGGGAGGCAAAGGGGGAAGTTGCCCCCGCACTTTTTTTAAGTAACCCATTAATGTATATAGTTTCATTTGAAAATGTAAAGTTTTTGTATGTATTACTGGTTCATAGAAAAAATGGTACCATATAGTATTTGCCGTTGCGTGAGTACGTATTGGTTGTCTTCCCGTGGAGTAAAGGAAACTATAGGAATTGCATTTTAATTGCCACATAAAATAACCCAAAAATCAATCTATTGGAGCACAACAATTCTAGCATACTTTCACCTTTTACAAGGGCTCGATATGTTAGGCGTTTGAAACTAATTCGCAAAAACAGTTAAAAAAAAAAAAGTATTTCACAAGTTATTCTTTAATTGCACAAAAATTTAGATCATAAAATGTCTTTTCTTCTTTCTAAAGTAAAGAATGTTGATTTTGCGTAATAAGAAACAACTTCTACCTTTTCCATTGCTATGTAGTTTAATATACGAGTGAAGTGGTGTGCTTAGGCGTGTACGAGTGGATATAGAATTAAATTTAGTGAATTCAACATAATTCTAGGTTTTAGGATTATTTTATACAACTGGGGTGTGGAGTGACTCTAAGTATTGTGTTTTGGTATGTTCCAAGAAAGTGAAAACTGCACCTAATGGCAACGAACATGCTTCGAGAAGTTGCAAAAGCAAATATTTTTTTAAATGTCGTAGTATATGGCTCTAGTATTTACTGTCTTTCATTTTCCAAGAGTAATAACATACATTTAATAGCATGTCTGGAATTGAAAATATAAGTTGTTCATTAATCCCCAGTTTCAATATAACTTCTACAAAACAAGCTTCATTATTCATTACTGTGATTAATATTAACTTTTCTACTTATTTGTTTTGCAAATTTGTTATTAAAGAATCTGATCACACAATTTTCCAGACAGAATTTTAAGTTGTTCATGAGCAAGAAATCAAATTACTTCTTACACTTTCGTTGTTTAACAGTACAAAGGGCTAGTACCTACTTGCGTTGCTCTTCTCAATTTACTTAATAAAATATGAAATACGATATACGATATTTTAACTGAAAAAGATAGTATCCTATTAGTTATACAACCTTTCGTCAAAGTGTTAGAAACAACCAGGAAAACTAACAGTTATAAACAAATATTCAGATCATGTCTTGCCCCTCCTCTTTTAACATTCAACCACCGCCACTGCCTGAATCTTTTGTGAACAAGAAAGTTACATACTGTTAAAATAGTCTTAATGAAAGTTTAATAGGCTAGGTTATGTAACCTTGTTAGGCAGATACACTAAGTGAATATTAAACTAGCGTTAGGATAGATAGTTTGTTCATTTGTATCTGACAGTAAAAGAAACAATGTATGTTGGAAATTACAGAGCTAAAGCGAAGGAGTATGTTGAGGTTTGGAGATGAAAGATAACAAGTACAAATTTACAAACTACGTAGGTTAATTCATGTTTGCTTATGAATTGTGAAATTATAGAATTTAGAAGTTAGAAATTCACATTTGCACAAGGACAGTTGAGAGGATGCTTCCTCCAAACTCCTACTGTGAAGGCAGAAATAAAAGTCAGTAGATATTACTACAGTAGATCATTGCACAAGTACAGTTGAGGGAATGCTTTTTCCAACACTCTTAGCGTGATGTCAGAATTAAAAAGCAGTAGATATTACGATAGTAGATCATTGCGCAAGGGGATATTTTTTCCAACACTTTCAGTGTGATGGCAGTAGATATTATGGAAATAGATCATTTTAGGAAAACTTCATTTTGATCATTCAATCCAGATAAAGGCAATTCAACATAAGGAATTTTCCTACGTGTATTTTAGTAGAGAATGTTCAAAACGAAGGAAAAGCTTATTTCAATATAAAAATATTTTCTTTATCAACTTATGAATCAAACTCCTTAGAAGGAATTCAGCTTATGTCCAAAACTACGCTTTGAATGTATTTAACTTCAGAATTTAGGAATTAAATTCCTCCACTGGAAGATATTTCATATGCACACACGATAGAACAAACTCTACTTTTATACTACGTTAGTGGTTGATCAACACAGAAAGAGTTCATCTGAAGACATACGAGGTATATACAAAACTCAAATATAGGACGGAAAGGAGAGTATACGTAGATTTTAGGTTCTCAGGTAACTACTAATGTGAAACATTTATCTAAATCAAAGTTGATGTTTTCACAAAAAAAATTTTTTTTTTAAATACACAGTTGAACTCAACCGAACTTAATCAGTCTTAACACAAAGGTAAATATTGGCTTCCTGGGTAGGCGAGTCTAATATTTTACTATGGATGAGTTTAGTTCTCAAGTTATTGGCTATCAAATTTGAAGTTTCAGTGAAGAGATTTGTCTGAACGTGCTCAGATTTATACATCCGATCTCATCGAGCTTAACATAACAGCTGATATTCACTGGCTTAGCACACATGTGAAATATTTTCCCGTGCAGAAGTTCAGCTCTTGAGTTATTTTCTCTCTCTTGAGTTATTTAATTTGAGTTTTAGCAACAAAAAATCTGTACATACTCAGGGGAAACTCACCTGAGAATGAATAGTATACAGTTTAGCATAGTGGTAGGGCCTTAAACTGTATACTATTCATTCTACCTCAATTGATAAGCTATTTTTTTTTTAAATTCTACTTTCCCTCACTTTGTCATTCCAAAAGAAGATATCAAGTTACTGTTCTTGTGTGGAAGGAAAGCTTTGTTTAAGAAGATATACTATTGAATCAAGTTGAAATTTCTGCTTTGTTATTGCTGCTCTAGTTTGCCACTGTCACCAACTGCTTCCTACAAGAACTCTATATACAGGGTGTTTCAGAGCAACATCGACAACGTTTGGAAGATGATTCCTGACACCAAGATAAGACAAAAAGTATAGAGCAACTTATGTGAACAAATGCTTAATTTCGGAATTATAAGCTGCCGAAAACATGAAAAATTGAACTGTAAAGGTCTATAGCTCTAAAACGATGGGACCTACCATAGTCGGGTCAAGACTTCACTTAGGAACTAGTATGAGCCCTATCCAAATATCCAAGTTTCAGAATCCTGCAGTAGTTCCGCGACAATTTTTATACAGGAAGTTGGTGAGTACTTCAAATTATATGTCTGAAGCCAAACTCCCTCCATAAAAATGGTTGCGGAAGCACCACAAAATTCTGAAACTTGGATATTTGGATAGGAAACATACTAGTTCCTAAGTGAAGTCTCTACCCGACTACGGTAGGTCCCATAGCTTTGAAGCTATGGACCTTTAAAAATAAGTTTTTCATGTTTTCGTTAGCCTACAGTATATCTTCGAAAGGAAGCATTTGTGCACCCAGGTTGGTCTATACTTTTTGTCATATCTTGGGATAAGGAATCACCTCCCAAACGTTGTCGGTGTTGTTTCGAAACATTATATAACTATTATCTTTAAAAGGAATGTTGATTGTCATTTATGTAGTACTAAATATTTCATTTTAGTCGTATTTCTAAACTAAATAAGTAGAAATAAGAATTCAATCGACACAAAGTAAAATTTCAATGATCCTTATAAAGTGTGAGGTAGATTGTGAAGATAACTATTCGTGTGGACTTTCTATCTTTGATTCAAATTCCAAAGGTAATCGAAAATATACAAGGTATCGACATATGCGAAATATCGTGCAATTTTAGTGTGAAAGAAATTGTAGTGTATTTTCATTTGTAGGCTATTTTATATTTAATCCTTAGAAAAACGGGATTCGAGTTTAAAGAGAGAAGAAAAAAATGGACAGTTTAATACGAAAATGTCGGTTTAATAGAGAGTTACATGAATCGCGTGTTATTTTTCTCCTAATTTGAACTTCCGTCGTTATCATGTTGGCTCTTTAATATTCTACACTTACAGGCTAAATTTTCCTTTGGGTTACTTCTTAATATTAAATAATCGTATCAAAGAGAAAATGCTCTATCAATACTGAATTCCAAAATCCATAGGCGTCTCAGGCGGAGAGATATAGAGGAAGCATCCCCCGTACAAATTTTGTGTAAAAGAAGAAATGGAAGATTTGAAGTTTTATCTGGAAGAAGTAAAGAAATAGGAGGAACACTTAAATGTGTTACTGTTTCCAGAAGTAGTAGTATTACATTGTGTATATTCTTATTTGCAACTTGTTTTCTGCGTGCCGTAGAATGATGGAAATAAGACAAAACAGGTAGAGAAAGGTTATAATTAATGAATAATAATAAAGCATGTAGGATCCTATGCAGAGTTGTTTTAAGAGTCGTATTATGAGTTTAACTAAATCGTAGTTCTAACTTCCATTTTAAGAAACACGATAGTGAGCTGTCAACATGTTCAAGATTATAGGGAAAGAAATACTGAAAGAAGGTAAAATTGAACGGGAGTAGACTGTATTTCATTTACAGAAATAGGGCGAACAAAGTGACACTGTCACTAATTCTTGATGTATAGGTGATATTAGTAGTAAGAACATGAAGAGAATTAAAGCAAAGATTTGAATGACGAATAAAGCATTTGAGGAGGAGAATACGTTGTTTTATAGTCTTTGAATAAATCATTAAGAAAAAAAAATTGATCGAATGTGTTGTGTAGAGCATCTAATTTCTCTGGACAGGGACGGAACGTGAGCACTACTCCAAATATATTAGAAGATTTTGAATTATGGAGAAGAATGAAGAAATTTGTAGGAGTGAACAAACAGCTGATTATAAAATTCTCGAAATATTAAGGGGAAGAGAATATTAGAGCTACTTGAAAAGAGGAAAAGAACTGATTAAGACATTTTCGAAAATTTAAGTTCTGGAATTCACGATCGTGTTTCTTTCAGAATAATGTTCCGGGGAATGGACACACTTAATACTGAGAGGGGCACATATTATTTTCACACGATATTTTCACATACTATTCTATTTATTATTATATTATAAAGGTATTACTTTGGTCTCCTCCGGAGGGGCACTCTCAGAGCTCCAGGGGAGTAATGGCCCCCAAAAAGCATGTTTGGAAGAAACACTGCTCACGATAGAAGGTATAGTGGACGAAAGAAAGACAAAGATGTGGATAAAACACTTAATAAATTGTTGCTAGAGTGGATGGTTGTTACATCTAAGCGTAGATGTAAGCCAATTGAAATTTCTAAATTTTAATCAAGTGTCCTGTCAATGATGACAGTTGCTGCTACTCAAAGTATGTGCAAATTAACTTGTCATACAATTCGGAAATACTCGTATTAATAAATACTACTTAAAAAAAAAGAAAAGATGATCATGTGCATTATAATATATTCTTCTTTCTTAGAAGTTTCAAATTCACTCAGGAAGACGTGAACCGATGGAAAATGTTTGTTGTCATTTAAGGGTGCGATGTGCAATTTCTAGTATTCTAAAGTTATAAACCTTTGTTCCAGTAGTAGAAATTCGAATATCAAGAGTCACCGTTACTAGTAAAAACTTTAACAGATTACACTCGATTAACTAACTCGTCCCACACAAATAATATAGCTAGAACAGAATTTAGAAAGAAATCTCTTTCGTTTAAAAAATCGTATGGACTGTGAAATAATGGACGAATGGTCTATCAGTGCAATCCTGTAAGTCCCACTGAACGATCGCAATAAGGAGGTATTAATCAGTCTATCCTCACCTCAATCACTTTCACTTTCAGTAATGAGGTTACAATTGAGTTTGTTAGAGAGCCTAAGCTGTATTTTGTGGTTCAGAGATCAATATATTAAGTTATACAAGGTTGAAATAGTGGCGGGTCCAGGGGTGATCGGGGCAATTGCCCCCTCCCCCCGCAGAAGAGGAAACTTTTATTTTATATATAAATAAAACCCATCCCAGAGTTTGGAGCTTTTAAAAGTAGCTCTAAGTAGCAGTATTAAAACCCACTGCCCCTCCCCCGCAGAAGTCCGTCCTGGATCCGCCCCAGGGTTGAAGTTTAATGGGGCGTGGGGAAATTGTCCCTTCTTGTCTAGTAAAATAATCAAAAACAAAGATTCATTGTTATAACGGTTCTTCTTAATTATTGAGCCATTAAAACGCCAACTCCGTTGAATAATTTCATTTATTTATCTCTCTTGTCCTGACAACCAAGATCCCAAAATCCTATCATTTAAAAACATATGAAACATATGAATATCTTTTTATATCGATAATATATCTAACATATTTCTTTTTCTTCTTCGAATTACATAATCAGCCTAGTACATATTTTGAAATATCTTACGCCTCAGAACTACAATAAAATAAGGATTTACAAGTAGTAAAAATATACAACGTACTGTTGTATTACACTAGTTAACAAATTTAAACTTTTTGTTTGTTACATGAGAAAAATCACCTGATCTTAAAGGAACTTTTTGCGCTGAATTTGAATATGCACTCGGTTTCTCTCCATCACGTACAGTTTTCCCGTAACAGAGGGATTTTCGGGAAATTCCCTCAAAAATTTCCCTTTTTTAGATATTTTATTCCCCTAGCTCCTGTCCCCTTACATATAGTAACATAGAAATTATACCTAAGTATACCTTGATTTATATTTAATAAACCTTAAAAGTTTCGTAAAAATCGCTTTGTTCTTTCTAGAGAAATAAATATATTTGTATGTATACTGTGTGCACTGTTTATTGCACCTGACAGTAATGCTTTCAGATCTCCTGAGTTGGGGTAAAAACGATTTACTTTATTACTACAAACACAGACATAAAAATGATTATTTACAACAGTCAACAACACACTTGTATTGCTCTCTGTAAATTAGAAACGTGTATAAAAATAGAATGTACTTCTAACGTATATATTTTTAAACGTACAGTATATGTATATCTTAATACATATATATACAATTCTCCAAGTTTTTTCGTTTTGTTCATGAAATGGTTATCAATATTTGTTATCAAATGTAACAGAATGCAAAAGAAAGAAAGAATGGAATACAGACTCATTGTTGACAACAATGAACTAATGCAGTCTGAATTTTCCACTACGGTATCGTTTCCCCCCTCCCCCCCGCATTTCTTTCTTTCTTGTGTTCTTGACACCTGGTGAGGGAGTTTTGTACATTTTTATATTGACGTGTGGTTTAACACTACTTCACTTTCAAAGTTGTCTTTGCTGCTAAGAGTGCTTTCATGTTTGATCTTAACGTCATTATACCCAACTAAGACCAGAAGTTTAGTTTGTGATCAGTACAATGGCGTCAAGAGGACGGCGTTCGTGTGTTAACTCACCAAATAGTTTTTGTTATGTGTGTGGCCAGTTTGTAGTTAAAGGACAGTGTAGATCCATTACGCCATCGGTGAAACTAGCATATTATATATATTTCGGATGTCGTGTGGGAGATCAGGACAAAACTTGGGCACCCAACATAATTTGTGCGTCGTGCTACGTCACTTTACTTGCATGGGTCAAAGGGAAACGGAGGTTCATGAAATTTGCTGTACCAATGGTGTGGAGAGAACCCACCAACCATCTGGATGATTGTTATTTTTGTCTCACAGTAGTTAAGGGACATTCTAAAAAAGCAAATACACAATAAGTTATCCCAACGTTAAATCCGCAATTAGACCTATTCCGCACGGGGATGAACTTCCACTTCCCGAGCCCCCTACCAACTGGGAAGAGATATGGCCAAAAGGCTCTGATGATGATCATGACCTTGATGAACCATCGACATCAACATGTACATCTAAGGATCCAACGTTCATCCCTGACTGTGTTCGCGAGCCACATTTCATCCGGCAATGTGTACTTAATGACCTAGTCCGTGATTTGCACCTGACAAAACAAGAGGCGGAACTTCTGGGATCAAGGCTCCAGCAGTGGAACTTATTGGATGCAGAAACGAACATATCAGTGTACAGGAAAAGGCATGTTCAATTTTCAAGCTATTTCTCAATGCAAGATAATGTGTGCGTATGTACGGATATAAATGGGTTAATGGCGGAGCTAGGAATTCCTTACGTTCCAGAAGAATGGAGGTTATTTATCGACGCGTCAAAGGTCAGCCTTAAAGCTGTCCTTTTACATAATGGAAATAAAAAACCTTCTATACCACTTGCGCACTCAGTGAAGATTAAGGAATCCTATGACACCATGTCAACTTTGCTAAATCTTATAAATTACAAGGACCATTGTTGGCAAATATGTTGTGATCTCAAAGTAGTTGGTATTTTATTAGGACTGCAGTGCGGTTACACGAAGTACCAATGTTTTTTTATGTTTATGGGATAGCCGAGCTGATGACAAACATTATGAAGTGAAGGAATGGGAACCTAGAGTGAATTACGTACCTGGAGAATGCAACGTCAAATACGCTCCTTTGGTAGATCCTAATAAGATATTACTACCGCCACTTCATATCAAGTTAGGACTTATGAAAAACTTTGTCAAAGCCATGGACACATCTGGTGAAGGTTTCAAGTATTTGCGAGATAAGTTCCCTAACCTGAGTGATGCTAAGAATTCAGCGGGAGTGTTTATTGGTCCCCAAATTAGGAAATTAATGCTTGATGATAGCTTTGACAGCAAGTTAAACAGTGCTGAGCTAGCTGCCTGGACAGCATTTAAGTGTGTTGTGCGCAACCTTCTGGGCAATAACAAAGCTGAGAGTTACACAGAAATCGTACAGGACATGATACAGAAATACAAAGAGTTGAGTTGTAGGATGTCTTTAAAAATCCACTTTTTGCACTCCCACCTCAGCTTCTTTCCTGCTAACCTAGGTGCTCTCAGCGACGAACAGGGGGAAAGATTCCACCAAGATATAATGGAGAAAAGGTACCAGGGACGATGGGATCCTTCAATGATGGGGGACTATTGTTGGGGTCTTGTTAGAGAATGCAACATTTCTTACAAAAGAAGGAAGTAGTGTACGTTTTTGTAACCCAATGGAAGTTTCATATATTGTGATAGTTTTGATTGTCTTTTCATGAACTTTTGGTACATTTGTATTATTGTTTATTGTAAATTGTCACACTTGTAAATTATATTGTATTATATTTTGTATATGTTTTTGTGGTAATAAAGCAAAACGTTTTACCTCAACTTAAGAGATCTGAAAGCATTACTATAAGGTGCAATAAACAGTACACACAGTATACATACAAATATATTTATTTCTCTCGAAAGAATAAAGCGATTATTACGAAACTTGGAGGGTTTGTTAAATATGAAACAAAGTATACTTAGGTATAATTTCTATGTTAGTATATGCAAGGGGACAAGATCTTGGGGTGTAAAATAAACGAAAAGGGAAATTTTTGAGGGATTTTCCCGAAAATCCCTCTGTTACGGGAAAATCGTACGTGATGGAGAAAAACCGAGTGCATATTCGAATTCAGCGCAAAAAGCTCCTTTAAGAACAGGCATTTCCTTTTATGTAACAAAACCTTTGTTAACTAGTGTTATCAAGGAAATGAAAATCCTTTTCCAAATTTATCACAGAATAGGATGATTCATTTCTTCTAATATCTAATGCTATATTATCGCCCTATTTTCTTCTTTCTTACTCACTTTTTGGAGGCTTTCAAACTAATATTTATTCAAGTTTCCCAGTATTTCCCATTCTAGCGATTGTCTAATCCATTTTAGCCATTTTAACTTAATAGTATTATATTTAACCCATTTACTTAATGTAACTTACACAGTCGGGCGTAACATAGGAACAGTGTGCCAGCTTCCCTATCCCCGTGTCCCTTCTCGATTTAATTGCCAATACAATATTCGACTAGCTTACCCAACGTAACTAAGAGTAATCCCTAAGCCAGTTGTGGAAAGTTTAGCGTGTGTGAAGAAATAAAACGAATGAATAGATTTGGAATTTAGTTAAGAAATGTTAAGCACATACAATAATTACCGGTACCTTACGGATATACGGCGTATTCAGTGCATAAAGGAATCAAGTCTATTTTTGGTCACTATGTAGCAGGGTTGTTTTGTTTAAAACAAAATGTTTAAAACAAATGATTAAAACTTGTTTTAAACAATTGATTTTGTTTAAAAGAAATTTTATATACATTTTAAACATTTTGTTTTAAACACGTGTATTTTAAAGTCTTGTTTTAAACATATATTTATTTTTATTTTATTTTAATTTTGTAAAAAAATCTGCCAGAGAAAGAAAATTACAAAAAAGTGATCCCGTTCAGAAGGCTATTTTCTTGCCGTACAGTGTTGCCACACTTGGTACAATTACCAAATTCAGCTCTTTTTGTCATTCATCGGCCCGTTGGTACCACACTGGCATTTTCAGCCCCTTTTGTGAATAAAGTTGGTACAATTCTATCCAATTCAGCACCATGTAACAGATGCTTGTCACATTTTCAAGTGTCAGTCAGACTTTTCCTACATCTCATGATTGATTGATTTTTTCCTCGTTTTATATTTTTTTCTCATATATGGCCATAATACCTTTTTGGTCTATTGGTCACTTTGAAATAGATTACCGTTTGATTTCCTTACAATAGATACCGAAGATGATAACTGTTTTTCCTTTTAATTTGCGGCCTCTATTATACTTCCTACGTGCGAGAAAAGTTTCATCTACTTCCACAATTGTTCGAGGTCTTCCTATTTCGATGTTTTTAAAAAATAATTTTTAAAAAGAGCAATTTCTTGATTTGGACACTTGGAGAAAGGGGGCGGAGTGTTCTAGAACTTTACTTCTTTCAGTTTCGTGTTATAGAGCCATGTAATTATTACACTGTGATAAAATAATGAATTCAGCCCTTTTTGTTTTAATTTGGTATTACTTTTCAGCTCATTCCAGAGCTAGGACTGGACAACACTGTTCCCGTATGAATGTTTTGATTTCTCGTGGCTACTGCCGGTCGATGTGGTGATCCACAATTTATTTCGTTTTTTCTTTCTTTATTTTTTATCGTCTATTGTACTGCTTAAATACTTATCAGTTAACTTGCGAGAAAGTGTTGTAGTCGAAGGTTGGACTACTTGTAGAAATGATATTAAACAATAAATAAAAGAATTATTATTGAAACAATTTTTTGTGTTGTATTCAGAAAACAATGGGCTCTTTACTAAATTGCGGTTCTGAAATTACAATATCGCAGGCATTTGTTAATACATACCGTACATATTGGTTCTCAATCTTCGTACAACTTAGAATCGTTTAACGTGAGTTTTACGGGAAGAAAAAAGGATACGATTTCGAGTAAACCGAAGAAACTCATTTTAGACGTTTCGAACAAACTTGGGTAGCAGGATAAATTTGGCTCCAACTTAGAGTTTTTAAAAATATTTTTAGATATGGGTCGTTCAGAGCACAAGGATCCAAGTTCATCTTCAAAAAGGTTCATTTTTGCTCAGCAAACATAGTATCTTCGTAGCAAAGAGTCCGAAATAAATGAACCAAAAACCACGTGAAAAACTGTAGTGTAGGCTAGAGTTACATAGGACAAACGCTAGACAAGGGCGTTTCTAGAACGAGGAATAGGAGGCTAATTTCCCCCTCCCTGCTCATAAATTTAAGATATTGTGTGCGCTGCAGCGTGAGAAAGAATAATAAGTTGCAAATGTCATAGTCAATGATGCATAATTACATTAAATAAATGCAGTGTGTGTCAAAAAGAATACACCGACGGTAAATGTCATATATTCGCAACCACGAATCCGAAAAGAAAGTAATAAAACTACGTGACAAGGTGCAATCTAGAGCTTTTATATGATTACCGCTAGAGAGTGGCGTCTGTTTAGAGGTCATCCACCATCGTACCGCCTACGCTGAATTTCAAATTTTGGAACAGTAACGCAGATTTAGAAATATTTTGCTGACTAAAGCCCAACAGAACAAAATTGAAGTCCTTACACCGAATAAATACGGAGTTTGATCAGTTAAAATCCATTTCCATTGGCCGCAAGGAGGTATAGGGTTATATTGCTCTTTTGCATTTTTTTTTTTTTTTGACCCAAGGATTCCAAAGGTGACTCTACTTTCGAGTTTCGGGCCTGCTTAAAATTCTGGAAATTGTGCCTAAGCAACTTTCGAGTTTTGATCATGTATTTCCTCCGTTTTTATTCGGTGTAAGGACTTCAAACTTGTTATGTTGGACCTTGTTTATCAAAAAGTTTCTAAATCTGCCTTACTACCACCAGAGTGGGGCTGGGCGCGGCTTCCTTCCTGCCCCCACTGACGCCCCTGTCTAGAGGCCTTCATATGAAACTAGCCCACGCCCTTTCACGTGGTTTTAGTTTCATTTATTTCGTACTATTGACTGCTAAGATATTACGTTTTGAAATAGTGTTCATTTGCTGAGCAAAATGTATTGAAAATAGACTTGGATTCATTGGGCTCTGAATGTCCCAAATATTGTTTCTCTTCAATACAATTATTGATTTATACAACAACCAATACACAGGCTTGCAGAAAATATTCTAAAGTTAGCACAACATGAAGTGTGCTTGAAACATCACGTTTCGAAAATTTATTATTTTAAAATAATTTTATTAGCATCAGTATTCCCAAATAGCAATCAAATGTTTGCAACTACAATTTCACCCAGCTCCAGGTGATCAATTGAGTAAGAATTATGTACTGTACATGTGTGCAAAATTCCAACAATAATACAATTATATGAGCCAAATACCGTAAAAAATGCCATATTAAATCCAATGGTCATTCGAAAGTCACTTTGCGAACCACTGGTGTTACACAAATTAAATTAGGTAAAACAAAAAAAAAAAAAAAAAAAAAAGTGCGTTATCAGTGACAGCTTACGGAAATACAAAGTCAGTATTTTCAATCCAATACGGACACTCAAAAGTTATTTCCAAAACCGCTGGTGCTACAAAAACGAAATTTGATATATTAAGGTGCATTATCACCAGTGAACTACAAAAATATTTAATCTTTTTTCGAAAATTATCTTGAACAACAAGTGGTCAATAAAAATTCATTTAGAAAACTATATAAAAGCCATTTTTAGTCAAACGATTTTATTTCTGTTATCAATGTTGCACTGATCACTATATCTGTAATACTGGTTGCAAGTAAAGAGTAACAAGTCTTAACAAATAAGTTATTAGACGATTTTGAAATATGTTTTAAACTGTTCAAAATGTTTAAAACATGTTTTTTTTTCATTCGTGTTTTAAAACATGTTTTAAACATTTTGAATATCTTTTTCATATTTTAAACACATGTTTAGTTCTTTTTTTTTTTTTTAAAAAAACTGTATTTTTCCAACCCTGCTATGTAGACATTAAAATGTATTTTAGAGAGTAAAAGATACATGTCAATGTATTGTAAATTAATGAAAAGAATAGTATTAACATTTTCCCTATACTTCAGCGTACTGTGCAAAATGTAGGAGTGTTTTTCTCACAAGTTTGGTTATTGGAGTTCATCTCCTTCTGCTCTTAAACCTCTCCTTGTTCATTATTAAGATATAATTAATATTGATTCGTTATAAAAGCTTTCACATTTTAGAGAGCTAATACTCACAACAAAGGGGACTGAGAGGTTTCATTGCAGTTTTCAGAGATGTAAAAATTGATACATCTGCTATACCAATCCATCATGAGTAAGGTAACGAGTAAAATTAAATGTAATATTAGGCATTTTAGTGTTGTGTATCTATTAGTTCGTTTTTTACTAAGTAATATATATTTTCGTCAAAATTAACCCGTCTTTTCATTTTTCTCAAGTTTTGTATACATAGGACAATAATAATCACTTTCTTTGTATAAATTTTATTGATTTGGTATTAAATACTAAGAAAACAATGTGTAATTGAAAAAAAAAGAACAGAATTTTGGTCCATTTCTCTTTAAAATTTTAACAAATTTCTTATTTCATTAAACTAGAAAATGACAGTAAAATGTAATGTAAAATGTGATGTAAAAACAATCTCCATTATCTTTAAGAAATAAATGGATTTCTTATTTTGTTTAACCACAAATAAAAATAGTGTACCCTTTAAAGTGAACCATTTCCTTCGAACTACTTTTTTTTTAACACTAGAGGTTTTTTGTAAAGCATAGAAATAACTGTATCGGGATCTTTTAATAAACGTCATTCTAACATTAGATATTCCAAGCTAGTTCTCTAGTATTTTGAGTTTCATAGACACGTATCCAGTAAGAATTGTCTGATTTCATATTAAGGATAACTTAGAAATAAGTAACTGACTTACCACCTCCTCCACCAAACAGATTGCCAAAATAGACAGATTTGCTGTCTTCATCAAACTCAATGTCTATTTTAGTAACATTCATATATTTGGTTCCATGACGTAGCAAAGGCTCGCCGTAAAGAGAAACATACATCCGGACGTTTCCTGAAATATAAATAGTCTTTAATACAGGACAAATTATCAAACTATATTGTAGGAAAAGATGTCTGTGAGAACTGTAATGAATTTATGTTGAAAATAAGAATGCAGCATGAAAAGTAAACTGCCAATTATCATTTGGTACCACTGGTATCATTTCCGAAATGTCCAATATCAGCACTAGCATAAAAAATAGTGGGATGCAATACATGATCAACAAGATAGAGAAAATGGAACTAGAGGTTTATAACTCATACATATTATTTGTTCTTTTCCATATAGTCACCGTGTAAAGTAACCAACTTCAACCTCTATAGCCGTTCTTGGTTTAAAAAAAAAGTGTCACATTCGCCTGAAGATCAATGAGGATTATGCCCCCAAAACTAAAAACGTCACTTTCTTGGCAGAAAGTTATGAACTTTTGGAAGGAGAAGTGGGAATGTTTCCACAGTTCATTCATAACTTTAGTCTCGGGGATATGACGGCATACCAGACCAATAGCAACGCTAGGTTAGTAATAGCAGGGGGCAAGAGGGGAAGCAAGAAAGTTTTTGGAGTGGCGGGGCAGCCACACTTGTTTTGCTTTGAATATTATAATTATCTGTTGTACATATTATTATTATTATTATTATTATTATTATTATTATTATTATTATTATTATTATTATTATTATTATTATTATTATTATTCACCGGTTGTACATAAAAAAATGGGGACGGAGGAGGGGCGAGAAAAATATTGGGGTGACGTTCGCATCTCCTCGCCCCTCTGTAGGGCCGCCATTGTACCAGACATAATTGGAAAACAATCGTGAAATTCGTTCCCATTGGCTACACATGGAGTGAACACTTCGGATGCATAATCAACTCATTTCTGATTGAAACAGCTTTAAACATAGTTCGACATTTTAACTTATTCCTTCCGTCCTAACTTCTATCATATTGTATCTAGAGACGTCGTAAAAATCACACAATAGTATCTTAAAACACGGGCATGTTTATTATGTAAGCTGCATACATATAACACACACTTTACCTTAAATATTGACCAATGTAGACCTACGCTAGAATTCCATCGGTAAGAGTTATTGAGAGAATGTGTAGTCAGAAGTTGCTAAACATGCACTCCAATGCCATATCTACACAGGTTGCTTGAGCAGGAGAAAAAACACAAACAAATACAAGTGTGACACGAAACTCACTACCATTTTATACATCTACCGTAATACCTGGTTCGATCCGAGCTAGCACAAAGTGAATTTACTAATAATCTGAATTTTCTCCAAATATGATGTTAGATTTGCTAAATTTAGTCGTAAACGTATGAAGTAAATACTTAGCTTTCGTCGTCACCAATCTCAGGGTCATCTTTAAGCATATATCCTATGTTTACTTGCCCGGAGCCACCGTGACCAGTATTACATGTAAAAGTTAGTCGTACGACCCCCAGAACACTGGTTTGTCCAGAGGTCCATATTCTATAAGGACAGCACCACCCAAAGAAGCGGTGGGATCCCTCAAGGAATTTATTCTTGGGGAACTTAGCCCTTCGGATGAAAAGTTAATGTTTAAACTTTGTATAAGCACTTATAATTGTATCAGCTTTATATTACCATTATATTTTAGTACACTCTTCTGGATGTTTGAATACTAAAACTGCAAGTAGAAGAGTCTGTATCTGTTGAACTACATCTTACTGTTACATACCCGCCAGGAAGGACAAACAAAAATATTTTTCATTGTTATCTCTAAGTGTTAAAAACAGTTCAAGATATGGAAATAACTGAAAACAATAAAAACCAGTATGCAACCGAATAGAACCTGACCCCGCATGCTAACACCCAACCTTCAGATAAATTACTATTAAAGTGTTTTTAGTAACTAGATAAAAGGAAAAAACAAAAATAAAATTCCAAATAAAAAGGTGGGTGGGAGCAGCGGGGCCATCGTACTCTCATCGCCGTTTTTTGCAGTTAATCTCTTCGACACAAAGTGGTGAAGATCTGGCCTTCCTGGAGTATGGGACTGAAACCTGCAGCTTAAGTCATTTTTTTATTTATGAGCTGTGGATTTGGGTAGCAAAGTTGGTATTCCGTAAGGGGATAAAATATTTTACTGTAATTCACTATACTATCTGTAACTACAACGGCCAATAAACCAGTTTGTGTTTAAATTAAAGTAATTTCTTTTAATAAACGAAATTGACAATTAAGTAGTTTTTTAATTGTCTTTTTAGAGCATCGAAACCGATAAATTTTAAAGGATCGAAACATAGCTCCCCGTTCGATCTTTTAAAATTTATCGGTTTCGATGCTCTAGAGAGAGAATTAGAAAAATTTCTTAATTGTTAATTTCGTCTATCGAAAGAAATTATTTTAATTTGAACAGTAACTGGTTTATTGGCCGTTGTAGTTACAGATAGTATAGTGGATTACAGTAAAATATCTTATCTCCTCACGAGATCCCGACTTTGCTACCCAAATCCACAGTTCATAAACACCCAACCTTCCGATAAATGACTATTAAAGTGTTTTTAGTTACTAGATAAAAGGAAAAAACAAAAATAAAATTCCAAATAAAATGTGGGTGGGAGCAGCGGGGGCATCTTACTCTCATCGCCGTTCTTCGCAGTTAATCTCCTCGACACAAAGTGATTGAAGATCTGGCCTTCCTGGAGTATGGGACTGAAACCTGCAGCGTAAGTCATTTTCTCCCCTCTCTCTGATTTATGAGCTGTGGATTTGGGTAGCAAAGTCGGTATCCCGTAAGGGGATAAAATATCTTACTGTAATCCACTATACTATCTGTAACTACAACGGCCAATAAACCAGTTCGTGTTCAAATTAAAATAATTTCTTTCAATAAACTAAATTGACAATTAAGTAGTTTCTCTAATTGTCTCTCTAGAGCATCGAATCCGAAAATTTTAAAGGATCGAAACATTACGTAACTGATGTGTAGAACTGTGATGCTCAGTTGTCGGACCTATTCTGTTAATTCTTTTCATCAATTTAAATTGTATAAAATAAGTTTAATCACAAGGTAACTCATAAATCTTTAGTTTCTAATATTCATACTTATCGAAACCAGAATAGATACTTCAAAAAGTGCTGTGGAACTCTTAAACTTAACCTGCATTACTTTCACTGCTAAGTCACGTTGAATGGTCCATCATTACTATATATATTTAATCGTAATTGCTTTATATACTTACTATCCACTAATTGGTGTTACTGATAGGTCTACACAATTAACCCATCTTTTCACAGTTTTCATTCAGCAGCGTCGATTCACATTTTCCCTGGGGAAAGCTAGACCCCAATATAATTAGATTTTCATGTTTTTGATTGGTGTATTTATATTATTATTCCTTTGATTAAATTATAGCATATAAGTCTTGGAACCCTAAATAACGTCCCTGCTCCCATGAATTATAATATTTCACATATTGTACACATATCCTTTGTCACAATTCCCAACTACTGAACAAGACACCCAGAGTAATCGCATTAAACGAAAAACTATTCTTCAACTTCAGTATAGCTCAGATCCATCTAGAAGACTGAAAAAAAAAGTTTAGTGTGTACCACTAATTCCTAATAGTAATGAGTCATACTCACAAGTGTCGCTAGAGTGCAAATAATTTGCCAATTGGTAACTATTGTGACAATTTAAAAACTACATTTTTTGGACTTCAAATTAGAATAAGAGCCGTCCAGTAACCATGCTTAGCTTTCAGTATTATTACTTGTGTATTTCTACACTAATGTATTGTGACGATTTAATTAGAACTTGGGCTATATTGTTTCAATTTAACTATTTTAAAATGGATAAAGTGCTTTCCTATTTATTATTAGGACAAGAAACGTAATCATATTTGAATTTTAGTATTTATATTTGTGTAACAGTAATGTTTGTTGATGGGCAAACTAAAGAAAATTAACTGTTAATAACTAGAACTTTTAATAAGTACGATTTTAACCTATAATGTACAGAGACAAAGTGATTCAGTTTGTCGTGGGTCAAGAATTGTGAATGGGTCAGTGGGTCGTGATCCAACAGGACTGACCCACTGCGACCCACCACCCACTCTGCTCAGTGCATTGTAGAAAGTACCTTCAGAACACGGGTGAATTTGTCTACGATTTACTTTTAAGGCCTCCGTTTTCCTTCCTTTTTCATTTGTTTCTATTTACTTACGTAAAATGAATATATCTAATGTTAAGTGAAAGAAAGAACTTCAGGCACTTTTGGATTTTTGTAATTGACACTGTTGACTTTTACACTATTTTTCCCCTTGCGTTGGCCTATTTTACTTTTATTTGAGACTTTTAAATTGCATTCTATTTTCCTCTGAAAAGTATCTGTAATTCAAAAGGGAAATAATTATAACTCTAAATGATAATTAAATTGAAATTCATCGTAAAATAGCCTATAACAAACATTTCACCATTTTACATCGTAAAGGCCAGATCCACCGTTATTGTAACAGAGCGGTGTTTGAGCGATTGACCGCAGAAATTCAAACTCCGACTGGTGATAATTTTACAGCCTTGTTTTATATTTCAAATGTGTGTAAAGGAGGGCGTAGAGTATGGGACAGTTGATGAGGATGCGTTCCTTTTGGGGGGGTCACAGTGGGTGGTGGATCATGGTGGGTCGTGAGCCAGAGTGGGTCACAGTGGGTCATGAGTCAAATTTTCATTAAGCTATGCCATCTCTGATAGTATAGAGCAGGCCCGAAGGCTCAGACTAACAACTAGTTACCAATTAACTACAGATTAAGTCTATTTAACAACAAAATATATGCATCAATTCTGTAACCGTTTTTACAAAGCTAATGCTATTAAGTGTGTTCAATCGATGTTCTGATCACAAATCGACACTGTTTATGGAAGTTTACTCTCTCGTTGCTTTTACGTTTTATTACCTCACACATTTTGTATATAAACAAAAAGAAATCACACCTAAAACAAAACAATACTTACTTGCGTTTAAAGTAAAAGGACCAGCTCCTTTGAAATACCAAATTAAAAATGTTCCATTTAATTTATAGTTGCTTCTGGAAAGAATATATGGACTGTAGAAACTGAACACGAATTTCATATTCTTTGGATCAACGCTGAAATGAAAATAAATATTTAAATATATACAATATTGCTTAATATTGGTACTAAATATGGTCAAACTAGACATGATATTAAAAACGGAATTTTAGTAGAGTAGAAATCTTAATTTACTTTTATAAAAATAAATTTTATGGTATTATCTTTCATAGATTCGCATTTTGAAGTTTGAATTTATTTATTTGTTGGTTATGTAAATGTATTAATAAAAATACCTCCAGTACTCTGTACCAACAAACACTGAAGTTAATTTCGTTTCTGTTTACAAGCCAAGCTGTATGTGCAAGGGTCATCTTCAAAAGTGCCGAAAACACTCATGAGTAAAAGCAGAACACACTAATACTAGAACACACTCAAATAGAATATTCCCTTCATGCAAACGCAAACTACTGATATTAAAATTTGGTTCTATCACCTGTTGTCTTCCTCAAAGTGTTATCCCAAAAAGGCATCGGATCGAAGAGTTCTGGAATCTGAAAATGCTTATATGTTTAGCCCACGAACAATGTATAGTAGGCGCTCTTTCATTGGGCACGTTCGGATCCACGATTGTACCGGATTAGCAATTTTTCTGGATTATCGAATGTTAATATACTTTTAAAAGGAATATCTCAAATAAGTAGCACAGATATAAATGTAAACGATTAAAACATGTATTTACGCCTTTACACACACTCTGAACCTGTGCAGACAATAGAAATATCTTACTGTGCAAGGTACTGCGACTTTTTTTTTTTTTTTTTTTTTTTTTACATGAAATTCCCTAAGAAGCAATGCTGAAATCATGCACTGTAAAATTTCTGTTTTCACCTTTCCCACCGGAAACAATTAATTGTTATATCTAGTTTTTAGTGTAAAGTGAAGGTTGCATTTTATGATTATTAGTTTTATTAGCACTTAAAGAGATCGTGCTGATCTTCGGAACATTTTAGAGCACAGTGCACTGTGTATACATAGTTGTAATGTTGTACAACTAATGATATATAACCCGCTAGAAAACCGGAAACACCGTACTGAGATGAAAACTGAAAGTGATGAGAAACTCTGAGCGAACTAAGAATAAGGGCAGTGAAGTGGTATGACCTGAAGATCAAGGGCAAGAAACCATCGAATCCACCGAAAAAATGGCTGAATTGGTGGTAGATTACAAAATATTGGATAGCAAAGAATGTCGATGCATGGAATAAAAGATTAAATACAAGTTAGTCTGTTGGCTATTCATTGGAAGTGGAGTTCTGATGTTACCTAACGCGAGAATTAAGCGTAGCTCAGTCTTGTCCTCTTGGGCTTTTATCAGGTGCTTTGAACCTCTGGTTGTTCCTTTGTATCTGTTAGCTTTGAACCTCTTTAACCTCTTTAATAATATTTTATTATTGCTACAAAAAGTGCCATGTTTTTGTATGGAGGATATTCTGTTCAGTAGTATACCTGATAATATCACGGAAGACACTTCTCCAGTACGACGATAAATTTTCAGCTGCGATGTTCCGTATACATTCCGCGATCTTTAATGTTCTTACTTGCTAAGTGGTAACCCACAGCAAAAGGGAAACCAGTCATTTGACAGCTGGCTTATAATTACTTACTACAACTCAGTTCGTATTTGTTCTTCAAGTATTTAACTTATTACGTATATTAAAAATTATTACATTGAAACATACACGAATCTCATTTTTTTGAATCACTATATTTGATGAGAAATGACTTATTTTGCAGTATACTTCAAAATCGTCCATTTAATTGCCGTGACGATTCTCTCAATTATTATAAAACATCCCCTAGACAACCGTTTACATCACTATAGTAACGTAAAAACAGAAATGTCTAGACCAATGTACAGATCTTGCTTACATTATATCTTTCTTTTTCTTCCATTTTATGGCAAAAAATGGCAAAAATACTTGAGAACTTCTGCCCTGATTACGAACTAAAATACCACGTTTTCGTTGTACGTTACTATAAGTTTTTGCGAATTCCTCGGTAAATTTACTTCAGAGCTTTGAGCGACTACCATGATAATTTAGATAATAATGGTACGTGATAACAGTGATCCACGTTATCCTGGTACTGTGTAGTCTTGTGACAAAGAATCATAATTTGCAAAGGCTCATTGTTATGTTTTTGATTCAGGTTAAACAGGAGACTTGAACATGAAATAACATATTTATTTCCGTTTCTTAATATATAATCTCTAACGGTGTTTGCTTGGTTATGTCAGTCTTTGGTGAAAGCATAGGATAATACTTGTTACCCTTCTTACGAAAGACAGAATTAAATGATTAGTGAAAGTAGCACAACGCTTTTTACATATTTTCTTGTATAGAACTAAAATTTTATTGCAATTGATCATAAATACTTTATACATATGACATGTAGTACCTAAACTTGGATCTAGGTGAATATATGATTATATCTACTTTAATAATTATTAAATTTGTAATACTGTATTTTACTGACAACTAGCTGATCTCTGTACATAGCGCATCATTTACATATGAGCATGAATATTCTCATTATTCTTCACAACATATGTACATGTCCCTTTACAGATACAAGTAAAGAATGTTTTGATAAAACTCGGCAAGGGGTATCAAAAAGGGGAGATTTTTTCGATTATTTTTTCAATACCTCGCACAATTTGCAAGATTTGAGCCTACTTCCGGTTAGCGTTTCTAATTCATATATGATCAGTGTTTTCTTTCTTTTTGCACGCAGTATACTATAATAAACAAATACGTTACACACACAATTAATCGTAATGTCAACCATCTATGGTGTTCATTGGACAAAACTCTCAAAACAATAAATATTCATCTTAGAATGGAGAAATGGTTATCTTTCGTTTTCCATTATCATTTGGCCGTGAAACAAACGCTGGAGAGATATACCAACCCGTACACAAATATTTGGTGTTTTAATGAATAGCTCGTTGGATATGATGCTTTACTTTTTAAAATTTCAATACTTCCAGTGCACCTTTAAAAGATGTAATAAAAAAACAATGGCATTTTTAAAAAAAAAAAATATTCAATTCGAACTGAACAATCTATACAAAATTTGCAATTGTTCAGTGAAAAGTTACCTCTCTAGAGCTTGTGGTTTCCGAGATATTGTCAAAAGAAATGGCTACAAACATATAAAGTCCAGAAACACAGAAACGTTTCTTAAGCACAAACATATAAACCTAACATTTTAATATGCTTGTTTTTAAGGAGTATTTTGCATAAGACAATATATACGAGGCAGGCGCTTGTAGTTTTGTACGTTTTAATGTTATTAGCGTAAGACTGCCAGCTTTTCTTAGGAAGGAGAGTTACTTATTGAATATCAAGTGAAAGGTTTACTCATTAGTCTTACATATAATTTAATTAGCGTATTGTTTTGTCAACTTGAATAAAATAAGGATTTAATAAACACCGGTACTGAAAAATTTAAATAACGAAACTCGAAAATGCGTGAACTCGAACTTTGACTCGTAATTAATAGTGGTGGTGGTCTTATGCTTTACTAAAGCTAACTGATGTTTTGCTATTGGCTCAGGTTTAGTGCTTTAACGGAGCTTGAAATCAGCTCCTTAAATACAAGCTTTGGCTCGTCATTCTTGGTAGGGGCTTAGACTTTTATTTTAATAAAACATGTACTACTAAACTTTATTAATGGTAGTATTAATGTTTGTTATTGGTACAGAATTAATATTTCAATTAAGCTCAAACGTGCTTGAACTCAAGTTTCTGCTCGTAATTATTGGACTGCCTTAGTCTTTATTTTCCTAGAACATCCGATAAATAATTTTATTGAAGTTAACATTATTATTTCATATTGGCTCTATATTAGTACTTTAATGATGTTGCAATGTAATTAATCATGAGCTTTGGCTCGTATTGACAGTAGAGGTTTCATTTTAATTTTAATAGAAGATACAGTGACTAATATTATTACCATTAGTATTGTTTAATATTGGCTCGGGATAAGTATTAAAATGAAACTCAAATTTAACTGAACATGAGATTTGGCTCATAATTGTAGCAGAGATTTTTATTTTCATTTTAACAGAACTTACGATAGATAAGTTATAACAACCATTAGTATTGTTTATTATTGGCTCCGTATTAGTATTTTCATGAAGTATGTTTCCTTTCGAGTTCAACGTCCCTTTCGCTGGTAATCACAGATATGGCTTAAGCCCTAATTTAATAGAGCAAAAGTACATGAGATAACTTTATTATTGTTCTTAATATTACTTGTTATTTGCTCTAGATAAGTTTTCTTTAATGAGGATCAAATCTAAGTAAACGCGAGCTTTGACTCTTAATTGTAGATACCGATTATGCATTGTTTAATAAAACCTATGATAGACAATGTTACTGATGATAACTTTGTTGATTACAACTAGCCTAGCATTAGTATTTTTAATGATGACGCAAGGACCTTCTTAAACGAGACCTTTGACTTGTAATTATTGGTCTGGATCAGACTTTATTTAATACAACATACGGTGGATAACTATTAATAGTATTGATACTGTTATTATTGGCTTAGGGTTAATATTTTTAAGATAGTTTGAACGTACTTGAACGCAAATTTTGGCTCTTAATTAAGGATGCGGCTTAGGCTTAATTTCAATAAAACATACGGTAGAAATAAGTATTAGTTCTACTAGTATTGCTTTTTATTAGTTTTGGATTAGTATTTTAAAGAAATTGAACAAAATTGAACTCGAAATTTGACTCATAGTTACTAGATTGACAATAAGTTTTATTTTAATAAACCATATGGTAGATAATTTTATAGAAGCTAATATTTATAATTGGCTCAGGTTTAGCATTTTTAATGAAGCTTAAAATGACTTGAACGCGAAAATTGTTTTGTAAATATCATATTGGTCTAAGTCTTCATTTTAATAAGTCATCAAAACCATAATTTACTAGTATTATTTAATACAGGATCAGGATCGTTTAATACTACTTAAATTTATTTATGTATACACAAACATCTTCACGCTACACCTTATGAAGATTTCTATTTTATATTAATTTAACTGATATTTTAGGCGTAGGACTTTTATGAAATTATTTTATCTATGAACATTATTTTATTTGCACTTAATACTATTATTACTATTCCAAACATGAAATATTAAAGAATAATTCTACATACTTTAAGGTATTGTTACTATTAGCTTTATGTTAATATAATTTTAACGATTTAGTTTTGTTATTTGTACTTATTTGTGCTTGACTCCAGATACTTTAATGCACCAATATGTAAATATTGTATAACTTTTTGGTTAATTATTGCGGTTAGGGTAATATTGAGATTACTGGTACATTCTTGTGTTTGACTATTGTTACTAGGATTTATGGTCGTAGGATCTTGTGGTCAAAACATACATAAATATTTATATTTATTGCAGTTTGAATGTTCCTATTAATATTGGTGTTATGTTTACATAGTGTATGGGCAATAGAGGGTTTCTATTTAACTTACTTGTACACCAGGATTTTTATTTTTATTATTTGAAATTTATCTCACGAGGGAACCTATCCAAGTGCAACTCTGACTTCGAGTCGAGACTATGGCCGTTGGATACTTTGTCCCAAAAAAAAAACATAACACGAAAACGGATACATCCTCGATCGCAACCATTGCGGAGGTATAAGCGTGAAAAGTTCGAAATTGAGCTCCATACTATACATAACAAAGTCAGATTCCGGGTCAATTTTCGGAAACGGTTAGGTAAGGAAACCCAGCGAATACAAATCAAATTTGTGTGTTGAGCCCAGCACCTTTTGAATGAAAAATTAGTGTCCCCGGGGCACTCGCAGGGTCCCAGGCGGGGTCCAACTCAAAATTTACAAATGGAACCGGGAGTCACGTAGCATACTGTATGAAAGCTATTGTTAAATAAAAGAAGATAGAACAAATCTCAACTCTCTACGATAACCCTGTGCAAACGAGCAACTGGTCAAAATGTCAATACAACCTACATCAGAAAATGTATGGCCACTCTTCTAAATCCATTAAATTGCGACAATAACAAAACAGAAAAACACGTTTAAAAGTGCAAGGTATGACATTTTGGGGGCCGCCGTGGCTCAGTGGTAAAGCGTTCACCTCTGGTGCTTGGGGTCCAGGGTTCGATCCCAGCCATCGCCACGTGAGCTTTGTGGTGGGCAAACACCGCGTGAGTGGGTTTCCTCGTGTTCTCCCGTTTCCTTCCACTCTCTTCATTCCATCATTTCATTCATTACTCATCATCACCGTCTTCTTTAGCCTAACCGGCATAAGCGTGGGACGTAAAACTCAAAGATTTCATTTCTTGTATTGACATTTTGACCAGTTGCCCGTTTGCACAGGGTGATCGTAGAGAGTTGAGATTTGTTCTATCTTCTTTTATTTAACAATAGCTTTCACACAATATGCTACTTGACCTCTGGTTCCATTTGCAAATTTTGAGTTGGACCCCGCCTGGGACCCTGGGAGTGCCCCGGGGACACAAATTTTTCATTCAAAAGGTGCTGGGCTCCCCACACTAATTTGATATGTATTCGCTGAGTTTCCTTAACCGACCGTTTCCGAAAAATCTGAGGGATCCGACTTTGTAATGTATAGTTTGAAGCTCAATTTCTAACTTTTCACGCTTATATCTTCGCAACGGTTGCGATCGAGGATGTATCCATATTCGTGTTATGTTCTTTTGAGACAAGGTATCGAACGGCCATAGTCTCGACTCGAAGTCAGAGTTGCACTTGGATAGGTTCCCTCGTCAGTAGAATTTTTGGTTATGATTGATATTATTATTATTTATGGCTTATGCCAGCATATTTCCTGGCCAATAGATAAAATTACGTACAATTATAGAATTAGAGATTTCTTATTAAGATTTATATTTGTAGGATTTTTATCTATTACCTTCATGACTATTTGTATTTTCTCTAGTTTCCATTGAAATGCTTATTATGATAATGTATGGACAGAATATTTACTGTTTATTATTATTATTATTATTATTATTATTATTATTATTATTATTATTATTATTATTATTATTATTATTATTATTATTATTATTATTATTATTATTATTATTATTATTGCTTACTAGATCTGCGTTGTATCATCTCTATTTAAAACTACTTGCATAAAAATTTCAAAATCGTTGTTTAACTTGAGAAACTTTAATTATATAATAAATGCACATAGAATGTAAATTTAAGCATTCAACAGTATGAAAATCATACTTTCGTTTGTACAATACTAAAATTATTATATAAAGATAGTATCTGTTATATCTCGTAGTTTATCCACCCAATCTAAGAAAACTTAAAAAGCAGACCATGGGGAAAAATGATCATGCGACTCCTTTGTCTTCTACTGGTTATAATTAGGCATAAGTCAATGAGCACTGCATCTTCTAGTTAATTTTTCAATATTGAATCCTGTTAGTTATTAGGCTATTGTAGTTTCCCATTATAAAACGAAACTCACATATTATATTCTTAATGTCACGGAAAACTTACCGAAGATATGCGAGTTTTACATTTTGTATTCCATCTACCGTTAAATTCCGTACAACAGCATCCACTCCTACGACATCTTTCGTTGCGCTGATTTCTAATTTGGGCACTATCAGGGGATTAAGCTTAATCGTCCCATATTCCTCCAGGCCTGGAAAACCAAAAGTATGTTACATTCATTACTTACATTGCATAATAATGACAGCGTTTGGGAGGTGATTTCTGACACCAAGTTAAAAAAAAAAAAAAAAAAAAAAAACTATAGACCAACCTGGGTGCACAAATGCTTCCTTTCAGAGTTATAGGCTGCCGAAAACAGGAAAAAAATGAATTTTAAAGGAATATAGCTCCAAAACTATGGGACCTACTGTAGTCGGGTCAAGACTTCACTTCGGAGCTAGTATGTACCCTATCCAAATATCCAATTTTCAGAATGTTGCGGTATTTCAGAAACAATTTTTATAGAGATAGTTGATGAGAACTTCCGATTATATGCCTGTAGCCAAACTCCCTCTAAAAAAAATTGTTTTGTGAGTAAATTAAGATTCTGAAACATGTATTTTTCGACAGCGAATATATTAGTTCCTAAGTGAAGTCTTGACCCGACTACGGTAGGTAACATAGTTTTGCAGCTATGGACCTTTAAAGTTCATTTCTTCATGTTTCCGGCAGCTTATAACTCTGAAAGGAAACATTTGAACACCCTGAATGATCGATACATTTTGTCTTATCTTGGTGTCAGGAATTACCTCCCAAACGTTGTCGGTGTTCTTTTGACTTGTAGTGACTTGTTTCAATGACGTGGAATTTAGTAAAAGATTTCAGGAAATTATTGAAGAAAATATTATTTGATGTGGTCAGTGAAAAAAGATCCAAGTCCAGTTTTGGTCATGTTTTATATATATTTAGGATCTCTACTTGAAACTTCGTAATTGCTAAAAAAAAAAAAAAAAAAAAAAAAAAAAAAAAAAAAAAAAAAAAAAGATTTAAGAGCACATATTAAAATAACTCTTATAATGTAAAACAGAGTTCCTTTTTCCATGTAATTAAACGGAGGATACCAATTTTATCCTTTTCCTCACAACTTTCGTAAGGACTTGAATCCTTTGCAATATGAACGTTACATTTGTAATACTAGCTGATGAGGTGGAAAACTTATTAGGTTATATTTAAATACTAACTCCACAAAAAAATGGTATGTGTGCAATGCACTTCTTAAAAAAATCCTCTTTTTTTGTCTTCGTGTTTTATAACAGACAGAGAGTCACCCAAATAATTACGTATACTGCAGTACACCTTTTGTAAGGCGAGACACTTCCTTCAACTGCAGCAGCTTACAGAGAGTAATTAGAGATTATAGAGTGTAAAAGATAAGAATGGAGTAAAGTAAATATACAGTATATATAAGGGCGGACCCAAGGGGGGCTATAGCTCCCCCCTTGAAGCTCAGATAAACACTGGATAAAATGAGTTTGAATCCTGCTTTACACTGGATAAAACGGCAAAATATGGTTCAGCCCCTCCCTTGATCATATCCTGAATCCGTCATTGTATCTCTCTCTCTCTCTCTCTCCTCTCTATATATATATATATATATATATATATATATATATATATATATATATATATATTATATATATATATATATACATATATATATATATATATATATATATATATATATATATATATATATATATATATATATATATATATATATATATTGCTTCTCTTCTTATAATTTCATATGTGTATATATAAACTTCAATTAAATATATTTAAATACAAATATATTAAAACAAGCAATAAAGCCGAATTCGCCAATTGCAATGCTTCAATCTAAAAGCTTGATTAGCCCTTTCGAACTAACAATTTCTTCCAAAATGTTGAAAACCTATAATCGGCCATTCTATCTCAAATCGACTAAAGTATAAGCAGTTTAAAATTCCATGGTCTCAGATTTTGATAATTTTTTGTACATTGAAAGACATATTTGAGAATAGTTATTTCCCAAAATGAAACTTTTCCAGTCCTCGTAAGTAACTAGTAATTAATTACGCAATTACTTTCAAGGACACGATTCAAACAAAGCTGTTTTTGCATTTTATTGTTTATTCCAATAACCATAAGAGCTATGAAGCTAAAATTTTTCATCCCCATGTAATTTTGCCTGTAGATTCCAAGTCTGCAATCAAAACTAATGAATATTGTATAGGTGTAGATTTATAGCAGCATTTAGCTCCCAAGTTCAGGCCCCGGAATGAGCATGTGGTGAAAGTTGTGCATGTGTGAAATTTTAGCACAAGGTGAAGAAATACCTATATTTTGTGTAAACCAAATTTGGTTTTGGGTATCTAACCCTAAGGTCCCTAAAAGTCTGAACGTGTGTTTTGCCTCTTAACGAGCTTCTGAAGTAATGATATTTCACTATTTGATACTGTATAACTTTTATTACAACTATTCCACACAGTAGCCTACAATCATGGTCACCCGGAGGGGGGGGGGACAGGACCACCCTGACGCACGAAATGTATATGTAGTATACCAAACTACATATATTAAATGCCAGACGCAATATAGCAACCATGGAATGGTCCCCCCTAGAAAATTTTCTTTGGGTGCCCTTGCCTGCAATTATAGCAAGAAATAACAATTGTCTTATCTACTAAAATCAGTATTGCAATGTATCAATATTTACTGAAATTCTTGAATAAATCGTTGATTTTATAAACAGTCTCACGTGACACACTATGTGATCTCCCACTCGCCATGATAGAAATGTGAAATATTGCATCAATAAGAATGTGACCAGCTGGCATCCATACAGTATCGTCGGTTCGAGACCAGTAAAAAGTAGAATCGGGCCCTGCAGGGTGTAAGAACTTTGTGTTGTAGTCCTGATATCCCTTAGAATATTCCAGCAACATCCCAATCCACGATTTGCAGTGACAGATACACGCTATAAACTTTCCTGGATCCAAGACTTTTACTTCTGATGTCTTCTGTTTGTGCTTTTGTATCTACCCAAACTCTATGTAGGTTTCCCATTGATGTAGAGGAACTTAGTCCAATTTTTAAACTGATTTCACTATCAGGAATGAAAGCATGATTATTTCTTGTTCCAGGTATTCTTTTCACAGTAATAAATCTATTTCATGAGTCGTGTGATGCTGCTGAAAATCTTCATTTGATACAAAATATATATATCTACTGGATGTGATATTGTCCACAGTCCCTTTATGAAATTGCTGTGCATTTAATATTTAGTTCACAGTTGTACTCTGTAAACTCGCACGAGTAACTAATCGCTTTGTCGTTCCATCTATGCCACCGCAAACATTTTTACCATGTGCAGTGGCAAAGAAATACCACTTACATATAAGACCAAAATCTGGTTTGTGCATATAAATGTTCTTGAATTTTTTACAATTTTTACATGGAGCCCCAGAGCCATTACTGAAATGTATGACATGTTTAAGGAATGGTAGCTCCGTTTTTAAGTTTGCCAAGAACACTGCTAAGAATTCATGTACAGTTACACTGTCATATTTCAAATAGTTACTGATTACGTGATCACCTTCCAAGGCTCTTGTGGGTGATTTCTCTGGTTCATTAACCTGAAATAGACATTTGAAGATTGTATTAATCCCTTTCAGATTCATTACTACTGAAAATTTTACTACATATTAGAAGTTTTATTTTGGCCCTTAGGTTCAAATAACCAAAACCAAATTTGGTTCACACAAAATATAGGTATTTCTTTACCTTGTGCTAAAATTCCACAAATGCACAACTTTGACCACATGCTCATTCCGGGGCCTGAACTTGGGACCTAAATGCTGCTATAACTCTACACCTGTACAAAATTTTAGCTTGATAGCTCTAATGGTTATTGAAATAAACAATAAAATGCAAAAACAGCCTTGTTTGAGTCGTGACCTTGAAGCTACTTGTGTGATTAATTACTAATTAACAATAAGGGCAGGAAAAAATTTATTTTGGATTATAAATATTCTCAAACATGTCTTTCAATATACAAAAAATTATCAAAATCTGAGATCATGAATTTTTCATCATTCATCGTTGATTTGAAATAGATGACTCTAATCTGAAATGGACTTTTATCAAAATATGAACTTTTAATTTTTATATACTCTTGCTATATATACAAATAACACAGCACAAACAAAAGTAAAAAAAAAAATATTTGAAGTTTACTAGATTTTATTTTTTAGTTTATGAAATTATTTTATGTTTCTTGTTATGAAATTTTTAAATTCACTTTATACACTATAAGAAAACACATATCTTAGAATAAAACTTATATTTCTTTGTGTAATGTATAAAATATCAGTCCTTATTCTGTACTAAATAAACTTATTTTTTCGCTGTTTTACAAAACTTCAAGTGTTATTACTTACGTACCTGATTAAATTAAAAGTCCAGTTTCGTCTGGGCCATTTTTTCTAGAACTCAACCAGCAAACAGGTTTTGCTTGGAGTTCTTGGTACAGAGTCGATTTCCAAGCTCTTGTCGTGAGTATATAAATTTATGTACTTATCCCTGTCCTTAGATACTACAATAATATTTGTTGAAGATCTCCTAGAGTAAATTACTTTCTATACCGACTATATTTTGCTAATCGAAGACCCATACGTATCGTTAATTTTGGCCTCCGACTGTACCTTGTTAATCGAAGGCCAATATTAAATGTTTTGCCTCCAACTGTATTTTTGTGCACATCAACATCACAACAGCAAACTTCCGTCTCTACCTGCACTTCTCAAAGTTGCTCAAGTGCAATATCAGGGATCATATTGTATGTAAATACAGTTAATTTACACTGTCTTATTATTTTTTTTTTTTTTTTGTTAATACTTTATACATGCACACATTGAAGTGTAGTTGGAGTTTCATAGAATTTGTTTGATTATATATCGCTCCAACAAATTCTGATCTCCTAAGCTTAGGCACTTTAAATAGTTTAGGTACTAATCATTAACGTGTCAAGGCTTAGCTGACAGAAACTAACTGAATAGAAACTGAAGAAATAATGAAAACACTACTTAAAAGCCTCTGTTCTTGTGTAAAAGACAGTTTTATATAATTAAGTCGGTGCATAGTTTTACCTTCCCAGTTCTCTTTATTTTGTCTCTTTTTGGTGTGAGTTCATAAGTACATTCTAGGTTTACTTCAGGCAAGCGACTACAAAACGAAGCCTCACCTAACTCAGAAATTTATCCACGTCGACATTGGATTGTATTTTTTTTTTTTTTTTAAGTTTAAACGTTCCGCGAAATATACATATTTGGAGCGATTTTTTTTGCAAGGTCCATGTATATATTAAACCCAAGGGAGAAGAAATTTTCTTTTGTTTGCTGAGTTTAAAACTGAGGAATTAATATAAATAAATGTTCGACAAAACAGTTACAAGTACTTGTACCACAGGGTAAACGAGTTAAGGAATTTGGTTTGTCGCAATGTACACAACGTGCAAACTGAAGTTTGAATTCTTGAATGAAAATTTGAAAATAAAAAAAATAATACATTTAAGTCTAGATTTGTAAATTAGAAGGTCATTTAGTTTCAACTAAGCGTTGTGTTTCTCGTACAGATTAGAATTTTACTAAGTTGCTAATCTCAGCACCACTGCCAATAATCTATGAAGCAAATGTGGTATCCATAATTGCTGTAGATGAATACATGGGGAACCGATTTTTGGTTGTCCATATCTTAGGATCAACTGGATAGAGAACATCCGTCAACAAACTTGCTTCATATCTTTTGACCGAAATTGATGGCGTTTCATCAAATAGTTCTTCAGATTTTCTGTCTCCCGAAGGGTCACAAGAACAGAAACTAAATATATCGAAAAAGTATTATTTTATTTATTTTTTGTAATTCAACCTCCTTAAAAACAAAAATTATTGAATACTTATCAAAACATGACAAAGAATGTTCAACTATCTATTTATATTATCATGAAATCGTTGACAAAACCGTTAGCCTTATATTTATGTTTTGAATTTGGAATCAAGGGTGTTCACTCAACAGATGACGGACACATTTCAAAACGGAAATCCGGAAAGAAAGAACCTGATGCAATAGAAAATCATTCATGTTTAACACAAACAAACAAAAATAAGTATTGAGCTAGGTATCACATGCATATTTGAAACATGTTTTAATTCAAATACAGAAAAAAGTTACAAATAAGTGGATAACAGCATGAAATAGTATTTAGAATTTTGAAATAATCCATATAGCATCGTTAAACACTTAAGCTTCGTGGGAATCGACGCACTTCATATTTACGTCGGTAGAATTGAATGAAATCAGAAAACTTCCATCTTCATTTACATTAGATCTATATTTACGTATTCTGGTTCCACTAGTGAGATGATTGGCGGAAAGAGACTTTGAATTTATAATTCTTGAAACGAGATCATGGAACAAAGGAATAAAGAAAAACAATATTACAATTTATTGCCTCAGTGCTTGAAAAAACACATTTAGATTTCTGGTTTTAGGGAGTCATTATAGTTTTAGTATCATATTTGTGTCGGAAATCTTAGCTTGTTATGTGTTATTTGATATTAATAAAAAACTAGAACTAGTGATACGTACTTTACTAAGTCAAAACTAAAATCAACTTTGTATTTAAAACAAAGTTATAAAAACAAGACACTTAATCTCTTTGAGACTGAATCCATATTTAAAAACCATATCTTGCTATCCATATATATAGATGGAATGCGGGAGTGGGAAATTTTGAATCACGTAGTACACGGGCATTGTTAAATAGGAAAACGCTGTAAGAGGATGTTAAAGTAGCATATACGATGCCATTTCAGGTGTCATGGAGCAGTGGTCAGGGCAGCAACAAGCTTTTGCGGTGAAAGCATATTATAAAAACAATGATAGTTGTAGAGTTGCACTACGTGAATTTCGGCGTCATCTTCAACTGCGTCGTCATGATATGGTGCCGTCGATCCACGCTGTGAAGAAGTGGGTGGAAAAATTTAAAGAAACGGAGTCAACATTAAATTTGAAACACACCAGACCAAGAAAAACTGTTCGAACTTCAGAGACTATCAAAGCAGTAAATAAAGCAATCAAGTAAAGTTCCCAACGTTCTGCAAGATGACGTGTCAAGTCAATGGGATTAGCACGTCGGAGTTTGAATAGTAGGTTGCATGAAGACCTCAAACTGACGGCGTGTGATTTCTTTCCATGAGACTATTTAAAGGATCGTGTGTTTACCATTCGTCCTCATACACTGGATGAATTCAAAGTTTCGATATGTGAGGAAATTCGAACATAACTGTGAACATACTGCAGAAAGTTATGAGAAACCTCCATTCCCAAATGCAGGAATGTTACATAAAAGAGGGACGCTATTTAGAGGAAGTTATTTTCAAAACGTAAATTGTTTTTGCTTTTATGTAAATAGCATACATATACCTTCTGTTCAGAATTACGTACGTTCATACTATTACTGTGCACTGCGGCATTTTCAAAATCTCCCACTCCCATATATATAGTGTGCCTACAAAAACACTGTCTGATTTGAACTGATTGTACAATGAGAACTTTTTGCAATATATTTGTAACTAAGGTATCAGAAGGTGTAGTAACTCAAAATATTTTTGCTTCTTCCCTACAGGTTGTAACATTTATCCATTTTTCCGCTATAGGGCAGTAAGTTCAAGATGGCGCTCTCCAAACATCAACGCAGCTAGTATGTCCGTTCACACAACGAAGAGTTGTGTCTGTTCAACGTGCTTTTCAAGCACAAATTTTATATGAAACCACTTTCGAACAAGTTAATTTTGAAATGGTACAAGGATTTCGTTGAAGAAGGGTGCATCACAGAAGCTGTAAACACAATCCCGCTGGATATGCTTTCCACAGTATGGAATGAGCTCTATCATCGTTTAGATGTTTGACATGTGACAGGTGGGACACACATTGAGTGCCTGTAATAAACATATATCACATGAAACTTTATGAGTTGTTATAATTCTACCCCAAAAAATGAACATAATATTCCCCACGTTTTTTTTATTATTTTATAACCAAATAAAATCGAGGAGTGTTCTTGTGGACACACTGTATATCCACGTATAGCTGTATATACAAACGGAGAAGTTCTAAAGGCTAGAAGCTATTTTCACTGCTAGCTTCTCATTGTAGACAGTGTGTATTTACAACGAATGGGGGTTCACGTGCACATTTGCACTCCCCCTAAATCCGGCCCTGGATATACTAATTTTTTCATATAATTTTCCAAGTTTATCCCTCGAACAGTTCTCAAACATATAAGAATTTTATTAGCTTGTTGTATTTAGCATGTATAGACTGAAATAATGTGACGTCACATCCTTCTCGTTGCCGTGGTGATCGCCATTTTATTTTCTAAACAACAAGTAGTCTAAATATCTAAAACCTATATGCAAAATGAAAACAGTGATGAAATATTTCGTAACTGCAAACATTGGAGTGAAAGAAATATTGAAGTTTCTCTTAAAATATTTCTAATCAATGAAACATTAAAAAAGGTAGAAAAGGTAATTAGAAAAGAAATATGTTAAATACTGTTACGTGCATGACAACCACTGAAACTCAAATCAACGAGTTCACATGTCTTATGAAATTTTCCCTCTGATGTCGTATATTTTGAGAATTTCTGCATTTTCAGGTTAAATTAAACACAAACTTTGAATGATTTCGGAAAATTTTTGATTCAATAATATGAGTAAGATATACAAGGGCAAGTCAAGAAAGACTTGGACTGATTTTTTTCCCGGCAGTTCTGTTAACGCTGGAGCTTCATAGTTTGGCATACAAGTAGGGTGGGTCTTGCTGTGCATATATATAAAATATTGTTAAGGAATCATTGCATGTTTGGTAACCACGACTTTTTATTGCAGGTGATGTTCTGCGCCCCCTCTAGAAGTCGCCTGTAGAAGAAATGGAGTCATTACGAGATGAACAATTTGCAGCTATACGGTTCTGCTATCGCCTGGGGAAAAGTGCAACAGAAACTCTAGGAATGTTGAGAGCAGCCTACAAAGATGACGCTCTGCCACGAAGTACCGTGTTCTGGTGGTTCAAAGAGTTTAAAGAGGGCCGAATGACAATCAGGAAAGCTGGTGGACCAGGTGTATCAGCGTCAGCTGTTACTGAGGTGAACATTAACACGGCAGCAGTCATTGTTAGAGAAGATCGCCGCATCAGTATCGACGATCTGGCAGCCGCACTACGCATATCTCATGGCAGTGCCTTCAAAATTTTGCATGACCACCTCCACATGAGCCGAGTGTGTGCGCTATGGATTCCGCGACTCCTGACACCAGAGCAGAAGGCCGTTCGAGTGGAGACTTGCAGGGAGCTGTTGCAAAGGTTTGAGGATTCTGGAGACGCCTACTGCACCGTGCGACTTTTTTCTATTCCCTGCCCTAAAATCCAGACTGCGTGGACGCCGCTTCTCCGATAATTCCAAGGTTCTGAAGGCATCGGAGGCGGTTTTGAAGGACCTCTCAAAGAATGGCCTGCGACACGTGTTTGAGGACTGGAAGACTCGAATGAAAAAGTGCATTCAAATGGGCGGGGACTACTTTGAAAAGGATCATGTGCCTGTTGCTGAGTAATAATAAATTGCCTAGAAAAAAAATCAGTCCAAGTCTTTCTTGACTAGCCCTCGTAGATATACTATTGCTAATTTGAGCAGGATTATTGTTGAATAGTTGTTTAAAGTATATGCTGAACCACTCATAATTGGATGTGTAATTATTGTACTTTTTAAATGCTTTTTTTTAAAAAAAGAAAGTTGATAGAGAATATAAGAAAAGATGTTACCTGTATCCACTGATGGTCTGGATTGAATTTCTAAAGCAGGGATGCAAATAAGCACTCGCCAACTCGCCCGAAGCGAGTGGTTCTTCGGTGCGGGCCAGTATTTAATACCATACCGAAGGTAAGTAAATGCTTTCTATTGTGAGATGTGGACTAGTAACTTTTTTCTTGGGTTAGTAAAATTGTGTTGCTCATTTGCATCCCTGTTCTAAAGGCTAGCCTTTTCTTTGTTTTGTAATATTGTATACTTAGAAATAATATTGTGCAGTCCCATTATAAAGAGTATACATCAGAAGTGTAAATGGCCCAATAGAATTAACATTATTCTAAAAGATTTTTTTTTTTTAAAAATCACATATTTTTACAGCTTTCTCTGTGCCGACAATTTGTCAATCTACACTTTAGGGAGTTTATATTACGTATAATTGCTTCTTATGGTGGATTACATGATAATTGTGCTCACATTAACTATTCGATTTCTACCTTATTACTTAGGGATGTGGAGTTTTTTTTTTTTAGAAATAAGCTCCTTTAGCTTCATTAGCATCATGCGTTTGTATAGGAAAAAACATGGCGATCACCATGGTAACGGAAAGGAAATGACGACATCACTATTCCAGTCTATTGGTCGTTTAAATGACATGATTAGTTTCTATGCAGGCGAGTGCTTTCTCAAGAACTTCACTTGTAAGTCTCCTCAATGTCACAGTCATTCACTCCAGCCTCAACAACAACAACCGTGTGGACTAAATAACAATGTTCGTCTGTTTCCCCTTTTTCTTATCAAATTTTCCCTAGTTTGTAAATGAAATGAAAATTTTCTGTTTTACGTCCCACACATATGCCAGCTAGCCTAAGGAGATGGTGATGATGAGAAATGAATGCAGTGGTGGAATGAATAAAATGGGAGAAAACGGGAGAACCCCGGGAAAACCAAAGGACACGGCCTTTGTCCACCACAAAGTCAATTTAGCGCGAGCTGGGATAGAGTCAGGGACCCCACAAAACAGAGGTGAACGCTCTGCCACAGAGCCACCGTGCCCCTTCCCTACATTGTGGAGTGTCCAGTTCCTATGAGAGAAATTGTGATAAAATTAATTTAGCTGTATTAAAGTTAGTGTCAATCATATGTTTTTTTCTTTCTATTTTCTACTTTTCCATTACTTTTTCTTTCTTTCTTTTTCTTTTCTTTTCTTTTCTTTTCTTTTCTTTTTTTTTGTACAAAAAATATACATAGATGCAACCAGTCATCAGAAGGTGCAAATTATGCTCAAACATACACATGCACGCTATTACTATTGCATTGGTTAATTTCTGAAGAACAAAGAAAAATTTAAGCATTTATATTGGTCAATCAGTCAGCATGAGAATTACCCTAGATTTTCACGTTTTATTGAAGAATATCCCTTTTCTTCTTTTTGCTAAATTTACCTACGAAATTTCCCTAGATGAAAGAAATTTCCCTCAAACTACGAACACTGCTAAAGGATTGTGATGTGGTTTGAGTGCGTAACGCACAACTACTGATTCAAGCGACGGCCTCGAACGAACTAATGCAACTAGAAAATTAAAGTTGATACATTATTTCTCCCATACATGACGTTATATGCAACGAACGACTTATTGCCAGTGGCGCCTATTTCAGTGTTATGCAGGAAGCTTTTAAAACCCTTGTAGTTTGAAAGTCTAAAATGACAAAGACATTTTGGTAAACGCACCTCAGTCTACTTAGCTTCTTATTCTAAGGCTTCTACGCCACCCTTCAGTTTTGCTACTGTTATATACTGGGAATATTTTAGGAAAAGGAATTTGAACGTACCTTCCACGACGTGAGGTATTATGTGTTCGACTCCTCTTCTTACGCATGATTTATATCCAGGAGAGCTCTGTTTACATACTTTGAAATAATCAGCTGGAAAATATTTAGAAAAGGACATATTAATTAACGAAACTTATAATAAATTGCAAGAAACAGAAAGATATATCTACTTTCAAGATATTACCTTATGCATGCCAAAACAACATTTTATTTTATTTCTTTGAGACAATCAAAATATTAAGTATAATATACATGAAATGAAAATTTTAAGGAAATATAAATCATGTAGTGAACTTTTTTGTTACAATTATGTTAGACTGTGTTAAATTATAGAACCGAAACCTATGATGTATTTGTTTAAAATTTATACTGTAAAAGTAAAGTTAATTAGCATGAAACCAAATAACATTATATTGAAATATCTTGATTAGAATCTACTAAAACTCATTACTCGACAAATTATAAGTACTTCTGCTTATACAATACTACATTAGAACACATAAGTAAGTAACTTTTTTGGTAAACCTAAATGTTTAAAGAAGTGAAACTTGAATTATGTAGTTCAACTTTTATAACTTTACCCTATTTGTCGTTAAAGCGTCCAAGAACATTGGGTCGGTTTCAAGACCCATTACGTCACTAATGCGATTGCTGTCAGAATTTAAATACATATAACTTTTTGCAAAATAGAAATGAAACTTCACTGATGTATCACATTAAGGTAGTTGTAGATTACTTTGCATGAAGGCTTCAGATTGCTTTCGTCATGGAATCAAGTCATTGGCTAAGCGACGGCAAAAGAAATTGAAACTGCAGCTGGAGATTTTTTTGACTAATTTAATCAGGTCTAACACTTTCCTTTTAAAGAGCGACTACGTCAGTTGGACATTTCAATAGAACATCTCAATCAATTTAATAATATTGGTAGAGTAGGTGAGTTTATATTTGCCTCAATGAATAATTTACTGATTTGATATTGAGTAACAACTCTACTTGGGTTGTTTCGGATATATTGTTGGATTGCAAAAACCCAGAAAGTGTTATGGGAAAATATATATGACACACTAGGCGTTGCATCTTATGACTGCATCAAGATCAAGAGCTCATTAGATCTGGACAAGGGTATCTATTTTTTTTTAAAGTAAGTTCTATTGCTTGATATTGACAGGATACATTGACTCTCTAAGAAGAGGGTGCTTGTCCTAGGTAATACCTCAATAAATATTTGCATCGGTTCATATTGTTTTCTTTCATGGATTAAAAGATTGTTAAAAAGCTTCTTCCTGTGTTAACTTATAATCATATGATTTTAAACCAAGTATTGGTGTATTTTTCTCAAATGAATCAACTGCTAACAATTGATATTGTGTTTTATGTCATTATACTGTTCACTACAGACATATACATGTACACGTCATATTACATATTGATTTTCTTTGTCAATTTCATTAACAAAAGGAATGTAGTTAACTGTACTTGAAAAAATGACTAAGTATGGACGTTCTTTCATATTTATTTATTAAACATTTTATTTAAAATGAAAATTCAATTAATTTGATCAGTGTTTTGCAATTTATGTTTTCTTCTAAAAGATTAAAGGCTCGTCAATTATGACACGTCAATCAAAAATTTGTTATTCCTTGCCTATCAAAGTTTTATTTTGCTATAATGATATAATTTTAGACAAACTATGGCAAAGAAATGTATTTTTATGCAAGAGCACTGATTTTTCTGTAAAATGGTGAGGGCATTCAGATGCAGAAGGTATATATATGAGGATTTCAAGACAAATTGCATTCAAATTATGCCAAATCTTGTGTATTCACAAATATAATAGGGGGACCCAATGAACTTGGGGGGGCAGGAACGGCGCCCTTGTTTGTATCACATTGCTTGGAAATTATTTATAATTTTATGGTATTTATTCATCACTTATCTCTTTCTTTACAGTATCAAATGCGGCTTTAGATAAGTGAACATAACATTGTCGTGACTGTTTGGAATTATGGCAAAACATTGAGTTAATCATAAATGTTTAAATATTATGATGTCGTAAGTAATTGAACAGGATAAGGTCAGATACTATTTCTAGAGTTATAACGAAACATTGAGCTAATCATATATAACCAAAGTTGTACTTGAAAAAAAAAGTCAGAAAAAATTGACAAAATCCAGCTTTCCGACGATATTATGAAACGTAGAATAGGGTAAGGGTGTACAATTTCGAACAGGTACAATTCTGAACACAGTAAGCTTTTTCACCATTTTTCGAAATACAACAGTTTCCAACACTGAGTAAAGAATATGGCATTGACAGTGACTCTTGTGCTTGTTTGTTTCTGATAGAGTTGTGTGTTTAATTGTTTGTTGAGGCCGTACAGAAATTATTCTTCAAGCAAAGGTGTATATATCAGCCATAGAAAATGTCGTACTATAAAATAGCTCATTGTTTGACGTTGTATTGTTGCTTTAAATTGCGAAATGTTGGTTGTTAGTTTACTGTAGTATGTTGCACGGTCCATGATGGAAACAAGCATGGTACACCAGATGCCATATACGAGCAGCATTTGTAACTGTTTAGTCGCAGATAAATTATACCGAAAGGTACAATTTCGAACACCAATAAGGGACAATTCTGAACACTAGGTTGAAGGTACATATCAGCTAGTTGTGCTACCATTCTCAGTGTGCCTTTCGTGGTTTGTTATTACAGATGCCACGACGGAAAACTGAAAAGAAAAAGCGTATTTTGTGGGATCCTTCTAATATGGCAACAGCAGTGAAGAGCGTCTTATCGGGTGATATATCATTAAGAGGAGCATCGGCATTGTATCAATTCCACAAGGCAACCTTCATGATCATGTAGGGAAGGAAAAGGAAAGGCAGATTGGATTTACTCCACCGATAACAGGCAAAATTGGACATCCCGCAGTACTATCGGAAGAAACAGAGAAGGCTTTGGTGAATATGTTAGTGTATTTCGAGAACAGAGGATGAGGACTTACACCCTTGCAAGTAAAACGTGTTGCTTTTGATGTGGATGTGGCCTGTGAAGTTCGGCACCCATGGAATCCAGATGTGAAGATAGCTGGTGATGACTGGTTCAAAGCCTTTATGAAAAGGCACCCAAACATAAGTTTGAGGAAACCAGAAGGGCTATCGAGAGCTAGAGCTGCAGGTATGAATGAAGAAGTAGTGAGGAACTACTTTACAATTCTGAAAGGTGTAATGAATGACTTTAATTTGTTTGATAAACCTCAATGCATATACAACAGGGATGAGACAGGGATTCCTTTGAATAACAGACCCATGAAAATAGTAAGTCAAAAAGCGTGAGATCGTGAGTTTTGCTTATACTGGACAATCATGGAAGCCACAGCAATTTCAATACCTTGAAATTCTGGCAGGAGAATGAGATCGAGCTTGTGGGTTTACCACCTCATAGTAGGCCTCATCTTCAACCTTTAGATAGAACTTTGTTCAAGTCTCTGAAGGCACACTACCACAGGAAAGCAATAAACTGGCAACATCGCCAACCCAACGAGGCTCTGTTGAAGCTCAGATTTAATCCTCTCTTTTGCGAGGCTTGGAACGAGGCAGCTTTTGTTGGCTCGGCCAAAAAAGGTTTTGCGTGTACTGGAATCATGCCCTTTTCGGACGACATTGTTCCAAATTCTAAATTTGCTCCTTCCCTCCTGTTCGTATTGTCTTCGGAAGAAAAAAATCAGTCTAGGAACAACACTGAAACTAATGACATTTGTGCACCAGGAACAAGGAAAATTGATGATTCACCTACATCACAAGATCAAGATAGACCCACTTTTATCTCACCTACACCAAATACCGCAGGTTCTCCTGTGTCACAAGACGAAGACAAACCTATCATTCTCTTATCTACATCAAAACCCTCCGATTCTCCGGAAAATGCTTTGGTTCGTAACATCCTCAAAACTCCTGAGAAGAAACCTTCTACACGTAAAAGAAAACTCCTAACCTCGCTCCATCTTACAAGCAACGCTCACGTTAATGAAGTACAGGCTAAGAAATTATGTGTTGTTAACCGGCCTACTACAGGAAAAAAGCTTCAAGTTGCAAGACAGCCGCAAAGAAGCAGGACATTAACTCCAACAAATGAGGACATATATGGCTTTTGCCAGTTGAGCTATTACAGTGAAGAGTCCGTCGTGAAAGGCAACTGGATACGATGCCAGTCTTACCAAGTGTGGTATCATGAAGTGTGTGTAGGTGCACAAGGTAAGAAACAATTTATTTGTGGAAAATGTATGTGATCGAAATTGTACCTACCAGTGTTCGGAATTGTACCTGTTGTGGTACAAATCTGAACGTTTCTGTGCTAACAAAAAAATTATGTTTATGGACATTGTAACAGAGCTTTTTTCTTAATATTTCTGTAACGCAACACATAGATTACAAACTTTGTATTTCCCAAAAATTGTCCTGTTATTACGTCTAGTTTGCCCAAAACTAAAAAAAGTTTCTAAAGTGTTCGAAATTGTACCCTCTTACCCTAAATGAAATGACCTCGGAATTAAATGATCGGGTAGTTGAAAAAGTAAAAAGAAAAAAGTATATATTTTTCCACTGCAGTGTGATGATTCAACCGTCATATTTCACTTGACATTTAATAGTGTACTGTCGGTTCGTAAATGAAAACAGGTTAATGGAACAAATGCTGTTTTCAAAAAGTTTGGAGACATCATATAAATATTCTGAAAGTTTTTCTCCCATTCTTTTTATTGAAAATGATTTGTTGTGGGACAGATTTATAGGAATATGCACTGATGGAGCTCCATCAATATTAGGTTAAACCTGGCAAAAGATATGTCGTACAATTATTAGTTCACACTATTTAATTCACAGCAAGGCTTAACTCCAAAAAATTTTACCACAAAATCTGAAGATAGGTTTATCTTTGGCTATTAAAGTTGTTAATTTTGTAAAGTAAAGTGCCCTGAATACTCGTCTCTATACGCCTTATGTAGAGTCGTTTTGAAGTATGATTAAGTCATAGTAAAGGCCTGATTACTACAGGAACCTTGTTAGTCGAACTCTTTAGTATGGCACTAATCACGCGTCAAAATGACTCTGCCTACGGCCCTATGAATCTACCTCAGTGGTGAACTTAAAACTTTACTCCTCCATACCGAAGTTCGTTAGTTCTCGAAAGGGAATATGTGAAGTAGGCAGTGCCGGACTGGCTACGTTGGCAACTTGGCGATTGCCAAGGGTCGGAGGCCCGCAGAGATCACGAAGTGCAGAATCTTTAGGTCTTGGTCGAACTTTCGCGATCCTACCTACCAAAAAGGTTGTGGAAGTTTGTCTTTCCGAAAGATGTCTTCTCGAGCCCTCCTTGCTTATGTCGATACAGCCCCGTGAACTTTTTTGAGACCTGTTTTTTTACTACATATTTTTTCAATACAGAAGATATGATTTTGTCACTTATCATGTTTGGCAACTGACATGTTACGTTTGTTTATATATACAGAGTGTTTGAAAACAACACCGTCAACGTTCGGGAGGAGATTCCTCACACCAAGATAAGGCAAAAAGTATAGACCATCCTGGGTGCACAGATGCTTCCTTTCGGAGTTATAGGCTTCCGAAAACAAGGAAAAATGAACTTTAAAGATCCATAGCTACAAAACTATGGGACCTACCGTAGTCGGGTAGTCGAGATTTCACTTAGGAACTAGTATATGTCCTAACAAAATATCCAAGATTCAGAACCCTGTAGTACTTCTACAACAATTTTTATAGGGGTAGTTGGTGAGTACTTCAGATTATATGCCCGTAGCCTAACTGCCTCTATAAAAATTGCTACAGCAGTACCGCAGGATAATGAAACATGTATTTTTGGATAGCGCACATGTTAATTTCTAAGTGAAGTCTTGATCCGATTACAGTAGGTCCCATAGTTTTGGAGCTATGGAGCTTTAAAGTTAATTTTTTCCTGTTTTCGGCAGCCTATAATTCCGAAAGTAAGCATTTGTGCATCCAGGTTGGTCTATACTTTTTGTCTTATATTGGTGTCAGGAATCACCTCAAAAACATTGTTGGTGTTGCTTTGAAACATTCTGTATATATATGAGTGGTGGGGGCCTTTAAGGAGCCGCGCCAAGGGCCCTCAACTTGGCCAGTCTGACACTGGATGTAGGTTGTATTAGATTGTCGCATGTCGAAATATTTCTCCTAAGGTGGAAAAAGATTGACTTTATATTTCTTTTACTCATGACATATTTGTATTTTCCCTTTCATATTTTGTTGATTTTTTGAAATATTAAATAATCTCAATCACAAGCTTTTAGGTAGAAACCCGAACATAACTAACGTCTTATGATGCGATAGGAGCTTTCATGGAAAAGATCCTACGACGGGAACTCCATCTGAATGATTCTACGCTTAACTTTTCATCTTTCCTCGATTAAATGAACCTCTTGACAATAAAGAGTGTATGATTTAGTCACGAGAGACAATATTAACCCAAACCTAAACTCAGTCTATCATGAATTGAAGCGATGTTTTCTGATTTGTGTGAAGAAAACTGGCAAGAAAGACAAATTAGCAAGAACGCCCTTCACCATTGATGTGAATTTACTTCCACATAATATTCAGAAGGAAGAAATTGAATTGAAGTGCGACTCAGATGCCAAAGAACTGTTTGTCAGCGTCTTTGAAAGTATATATATATATATATATATATATATATATATATATATATATATATATATATATATATATATATATATATATATATATATATATATATATATAATGTTTACCCAAGATTAACAAAAGAACCCTAAAAGTTATTGTTCAGTTTACGACAACTTACAGCATCTGTGAATCAGGATTTTGGATCTTGGTCGTAATAAAATCAGAGTATCGCAACTGTCTTAAGTGTTGCTTTCTCAAACTTATCACCGAGGGTATACTTATCAACATAAACACTGAAATAGCATTTTGTACTCGTTTTTGATAATTTTGTAAAATAATTGTTTTGCATTATTATTTAATTTTTAATAAAAATGTAAATCTTGAATAGGAATAAGAAAGAGAACATGTCAAACATTTAGCGTTTTGAAGTTCGTTAAAGCTAAAGTGTAAATACTTATTTCAAATTGTGTTTTATTTATAACTTACCCGCTTTGCTGGGTTAAAGTAAGAAAAATTAGTAATGTGTTCCGTTAGTCATTTATATTTTAGTATTATTGAAGGGTCATTGGTCATTTGATATTGATATTGGTCATTTTCTTTATGTATATGTAGGTCCTCTCTCGGGGCTGAATTAGGATTTAAATGTCATCGGAAGTGTCACTCTTCATATCAGTGACCCCGAAAACTATGGATTCGACACTAATATCGGTTATTTCCATTCTCTCTCTCTATATATATATCCCCCTCTAGATTTAAGCGGCATCGGAAATGTCACTGTTCATCTCAACGACCCCGAAGAATATAGATTCGTCTTTAATATCAGTCATTTTCAATCATTTATAAATATCTTTCCCTCTCCCTGCCCTGAGTTACACCGTCAAAGTGAAATGTTAGCAAAACATTCCAGACCACAACTTTATCTATGTTGAAAATTTGGTCGAGATCGGTCGTGTGGTTCAAGAGCTATTAAGCCATGAACATAGTCACTGTCATTTTTATTTATTTTTATATATTTCCCCATCCCCTCAAAGTCGCACCGTCAAAGTGAAATCATAAAAGGAAAAAAAAAATCATCCCAGGCCCGAAACTGATCTCTGTGGCAAATTTGATCGAGATCGGTCGCGTTGTTCACCCTTCCTCTTCCTCCCTTACATTGTATCGTGAAAGTGAAGTGCAAATCGTGCAAACTCGAACCTCATCAATGTTGAAAATTTCATCGAATCCGTAGGATGTTATGAAGTCACGAACATAGTCACTTTCAACTTTATATATATGTATATAGATTTCACATTTTATTTCTGTGATAACTTGGGACCCGTTGCTCGCACTTAAAAGTCCTCCCCAGGTTCGAAACTACTGCGCTATGGACTGAGACGCTCGCCTTCTGTGAACGCGATCTCGGTTGAGCATTGAACTCGTTACTGTTGTCCTGATTTTAATTAAATTCTGGATGCACAACTCCTACAACCTCAGTGCTTTAAAAGAACTATTAACTTCAACAAAGGTACAATAACAATTAGTAACATAGTAACGCAGCTAAATTATAAGTGTATTTCAGAAAAATGAAGATTATCAGTCCTTAAATTTGTTGCAGACACATGATCATGTTAAAACTAAAATTTTCTACTTTTCACAGGTTCAAGATTCTTCCTTCAATAACTGGAATAAAAATTCTCCGATTTTCTGATGATGCTGGTAACATACGGGACGAAGGAGGAGCATTTGCTAAAAGAGGAGCTGCGCTTGAAAATCAATATTTTAATAAACTAAATGACCAGCTTCTGAAAATGCTTAAAAAGAAATTAGAGACTGAAATACAAATGCATAAACAAAGCATCGAACAGTTTAAAGAAGCCATCAAACAACATGAAGATGCTATCGAGAGAGCACAGCAACTGTCAAAGGATTTCGAGAAAGTGGACGAGAAGAAAGAAGCAAGCTCCGAGTGAAGGAAATAGATCTCTGTAATTATAACTCTCTTGTGAGCAGAAATGTGTAATGGTATAGTACTGATCAAACAAAGAGTTAATTCGCATTATTTGGGTTCTGTTTACAATTGTGCTCTAGATTTAATTGTTTTTTGTGGAAGAAATCTAATAATATTCGTGAGTACCCTGAACTAGCATGTCTTCGTAATGTTGAAAGAACACTTTAATTTACCATTCTTAACGAATTTACATCTTGTGATTTTTTTTAGTTCAGAAATATATATTAAATAATGTACCATCCTTAAAAATATATGTTTGGAAACATTTTTAGGGAGTTAGAACAATTATTTACGAAACTAGAACTAAATTATGTATTAAGTAACATAAAATAAATACTTCTATGGGTGTATATCTATGGGATATGCTATCAACATATTAGGTAGTCTAAATAATATCGAGCCTTTTGTGTGCGATATGGCGTTAGTGTCCCAAATCTATAGATATACGAGCCCCAGCGCGTCAGGCCTAACGCCATTGAAAGCTGAGATTTAATAGTCTCGATCTCGTCTCGGTTGATAAATAGCAGTCTCTGTCTTGGTCTCGTCTCGAGTCGAAAATTATCGTATACGTTTCAGTATCGTCTTGATAAAGATATACATGTATCACTCTCGGTCTCAATTTCGTCTAGATCTCTTATTGATAATCTCGAAATGAATCGTCTGAAATTAAAAGTCTATATCTTCTGAGAGCATAACATTTTGTCTATTTATTTATTTGTTTATTCTTTAGTACGAACTACTGTATGTTGAGTAGTCTTTCATAGCGAAAGATCATGTTTTCTTGCATGTGCAGAGGAACCGGGGGAGGGTGAATCCTCATTGGGTGTATCAAGACTTGGAGGAAATCCGAATAATGATATTTATCGCACTTTATGGAATAGAGTTTCTATAATTTATTCTCGATGTCGAAAAGCGACATTAAATTCACTCAAAAAAAAAAAAAAAAAGAAAAAACAGTATTTTACATTATTTTTATAGTATACTGGCTTGCTCGTGAGTCTTTGGTACACGGTGACCCCCGAGTTCGATTACCGATGACAGGACATTGTAAACTTTCATCACATTATGGTGCTTCGAATTTAATCTTAAACCGTACACCCACATCTCTTATCGTTTCGGTACTGAAAGAGACACTATATTCCAATTCAAACAACCAACTAATTTACAGTACTTCACATGTTGAAAGTTCTAGCTAATTTTCTGGTTTAATCGGTTCTACTTTTTCTCCTTCCATGATCTGATCTTACCCTAATTTCTTCTGGAATTTCTGCTTCTAGTCTCTCCAAATCTTAATATTTTATCTTCAGTTTCAAAGGAAAGTTGATATGTATTATTATTTACGTGAACAATTGCAGCAAAACAACAAAACGTTTTTGAACATATTTCCCAGGAGAATTCCTAAATTAAGTGGGAAAACAATGTTGGAAAGTTGAAAAATATATCCTTGCTAAAAAAAAAAAAAAAAAAAAAAACCTAAAGTGCAGAATATTTTTGCAAGATGGTCTTTGAGTCATTTAAATTATTCTAAAAGGAATAAAATACATTGATTTCGAACTGAAGATTGTGTGCTGGGAGCACGGTGTCTCTGTGCTAAAGTGCTTACCTATGATGAATGGGGATCCTGGTTACATCCCCGGCCAATCAATTTTGTGGTAGACAACATCGTGTCCGTGGATTTTCTCGGGTTACTCCCGTTTCCTCCCACATATATATTATATCAGTTTTCCCATCATCATTCATTTGTTTAATCGTCCTCTTTCTTAGCCTACAAGCCACAATCTAGGGACGTTAAACTGAAATATCCCATTTCATTTTCAAAGTTATGTGCTGTTTAACACATTTCCGATCCGGTAAACCAAGATTCCGGTAAACCAAGGTGCTGACATTGATCCCCTTTATCCTGTGTTTACACGTATGACTCCGACCATCCAGGGACAATCGTTCGATTATCTTAATAATGTAACAAAACACGAAACGAATTTTGAGTGGAAAACTAATTTCAGTAATTCTGTTAATATTCGAGAAGAGGTGAAGACTTTCGATATGTTAAGTCTCACTCTCGTCTCGATTTGAAAACGTCCGACTCGATCTTGATCCTGTCTCGAAATATCCAGACGAGAGGTCTTGGTCTCGCTACCATCCCTAAAACTGACAGTTGTAGATGATAAATGTGCAATTTGTATACGAGTTTTTATATTGAAACGAGTTCAAATTTTATTTTGATAAAGTCGTTAATTCTATGCAGGCCCGTGAAGAAATTTGTGTTGTTTATAGGCAAGATACGTTATCGAAAGCAAGAACAAATGACGGTTCAGTTGCTTTAGTTCTGGAAATGTCTATGTCCAAAATCTTTCTTGCCATAGGTGGCCAATCACAGCCTAAGTTAATGTTCTGTGAAAAATCAAGCAAGACCAGCATATAAGCAGTAATGACAAAGCCAATGACCTAAAGGGGCATCATCAAACACTGTTACTCAATTTGAAGAAAGCTGGCTATGAAAAGAAGTCTGAAGTGTGGGGGCTACTTGATCTGCTTCCAAAACATTTACTCAATCTAACTTCTATCTGTGGATCTCTACTAAAGCGTAAAGAACTCGAGCCATTTCTGAAGTTCTTGATCACCTGTGACGAAAACTGGATGAACTACGGTAACAATGTGCGGAAAGGATCGTGTTCGAAAAACTGTGACGAAAACTGGATAAACTGTGGTAACAATGTGCAGAAAGGATCGTGTTCGGAACGAGGAGAAACTTCACAGTTTGTGCAAAGTCCACAGTGATGCTCAGGAATGTAATGCAATGCGTTTGATCAGATTGAGAGGGCATCGTGCATCACGAGCTGCTAGTGCTTTGAAAATTTATAGACTCGGCCCTGTACTGTCGACAATAATTATGAGTGTAACTAGCAATTCAAATGTAAAGATCGGGCGGAAGTGATCAACAAAAATAGTGTCGTATACCACACTAACAACTCCAGACTACATACAAATTTAACAACTTGTCAGTAATTGAGAGAACTAGGTTGGGAGTCTTTAATGCACCAACTGTATACCCAGTTCCTAACACCGTCAGATAATCATTTGTTTCTGTGTCTGCAGAACTTACAGAAATGTGTTAAATTATTTTCAAAAGAGGCCTATGAAACAAACACGTGTTACTTTGTTTTAAGACCAAAAGCCTGAGAAGTTTTATAGTGACAGAATTGTGGTGTTACAGGAAAAAATGTAGGTCATTGAACAAAATAGTGCATGTGTTAATTTCAAAATGTTAATTTCAAAACACAACAAGTGCATTGACAATTTTGACCACAAAGGGCTAAACACTTATGATGCAGAAATCGGAAACTCATACATCATATAGAAGCAATGTATAATGTTTACCTATATGTATACTGCTCGTTTATCAAATATTTTTGAACAACAATTATACGGTAACAATAATCTGGTATCTCGAGCATAATAACATTTTTCCTCTAAATTTGTGGCTGTAGAAAAACTTGTCCCATTAGATACACTAAGGCCTGCTAAACACTATAAGTTTTACGAAATATCTTAGGATTTATCTGAGGAAAAATCTCGACATATCTCGTAGGAAATCCTGCCTGGAGATTCGAAGATAAAAAACAGGAGAAAGCAGTAGACACATACAGTGGTGGCGTTTGAATGTAAATCCGGGGCATTATTAAGGGGACAGTAGTCAAAATAAGCAATCCAGAATTCATTCAGTGAAAGAGCAAAGTGGAATGCACGTAGCGATAACGTAGCTATATTGTGCAGTCACACATGACGATTTCTTGCTGACGATCGCGGGGAAACGATCTAAACCACTCTTCCAGCCCAAGTCCCAATTTAAACAACACTTACTTGTAAATCTTACAGAAAGTCATAAAAACGCTAACCATAATGCATATAGAGAATGACTTACAGTTGTATTCTTTGGATTCAGATTATATACAGTAAAGCTCTATAACTATATGCTCTACAGAGCTTTGTGTATTATAACAGAGAAATTTCGTCTTTTTATGTGAGGAAACATTGAAAATTCAATATTAATAATAATAATATTTCTTCAGCTTCTCGAAGTAAGGAAAAAGCAGGAGATTGTTCACTTTTCATTTTCTTTCGCAGTAGATCAGTAGAACGTAGAAAAAACAGGAGATCTCCTGCAAAATCAGTAGATCTGGCAACACTGCACTGCACATCCTACTGATATTGATACTGTACTAGCCCTTATATTGTTAAAATGCACACATCTAAAATTAAATTTTAAAAAAGCATAAAAGTCAGAAGATAAATTAACAAAACATACCTTATCAGTCCCTGCACCACTCTTCACTTTGTCGAGCATTTTTGCTCTTTCACCCACATACGGCTGGCGGGGAGAAAACAAATTTGTTTTCACTTACTCTCACCTGATGTCGCTTAAATCTAAATCTTAGGAATTTTCGTTCCGAAATAGAGCGTGCTCTAATCACGAAAAACCACATAGGATCGTTCAGAACATACTAAACGAAATGCGATCTGATGCCATACGCGTTGAGATTTTGACCCCAGGTAAAATCGTAAGAGATTTCCTAGGATGTATCCAATAGTATATAGCAGGCGTAATTGTCGAAAGGCCTAATTTGGAAATATCTTCTGGTAATTAATGTAGGCATTACAAGAACATATGACAACACAGTATTAAATCATTTAATATAAGTATTATATAAATAAAACAATATCACTACAAAAATAAAAGCACGAATTGTATTAAGAACCCGCAAACCTAACTTGCCCCGGATAAGGAAACCAACAGTTGAATTAGGTGTGTATGCAACTGTAAAAGTTGTGTAATTAATGCACAACCGAATAAACGACTAAAAAGCGCATAAAGGAAATGAGTGCAGTTTTGTTTTTTTAATTTTCCAGAATAATTAGGGGAGACCGGGGCTAGTTGTTACAGAAGAGATGTTGCAACACTGTGTTTTTCGTGATATTGGCAACGCGAACGAGCCATTCAGCCACCGTAACACGTGATGCGTTCGGGGAAGAGGAAGCACAGTTACTTCCAATGTTGAGGTTTTTCATTGAAGCGTGTTACAGCGAATTTTCTGTTTTCAGGGAGAAAAGTAATTTTTTTGAGTATCGTTTGCTTGTACATACCTACAAAGAAAATAGGAGGTAAGTTGTATGTAATATATGCTTTTCATTTTAATATTCGTTAACTATAAGCCTGCGTGCTATCACCGTGTTACTTGTTGAAGTTTTTGCGTAATATGAAATGATGTAAAATGGCGTCGGACGGGGCTAGTTGTGACATCGGCGTTGGGGCAAGTTGCTACACTGTAACAATGTGCCCCGTATAAAATACTGCATATAGCCTATATACGAAATATATATATTTTTTATATATATATTCTAATGTAGCCTGCATTCATTTTCTGTAACAGCATGGTTCGAACGTACAAGAGGAAGACACAGATAGGAAAAGCAAAGGAAGAAATATATATGACAGCAGCAAGGGAGGTTGAAGAGGGTAAATCGCTCAGGAAAACTGCAGAAGAACATCACATAAATTTTAACACTGCAGAGATACATAAAGAGAAAGAAGGAAAGTGAGCAAACATCAAATGGAAGAACTCAGTTTGTTGGTTATAGGAGGGACAGTTGTTACCATGGTTCTTGCAGTAAATGCGATAGGAAATTTCGTGCCTCCAATGTTTGTCTTCCCCCGCGTGCAGTTCAAACTCCACTTCATTAGTTCGGGACCAGCTGGTTGTGTAGGCGCTGCTCATCCTACTGGATGGATAATGGGTCAAAATTTTCTAGAATTCATGCGATATTTTCACAGAAATTTGCCATCTTCTCCCGAATCTCCCGTTCTAGTAACTTTGGACATCAATATTTCTCATTTGTCCCTGTCAGTACTAGATTTCTTTAAAGAGAATGGCATTATATTCCATCATTTCCACCCCATATTTCCCACCGCCTTCAGCCATTAGACTTCAGTGTGTATGGCCCTTTCAAGAAATATTTTTATACCGCTTGCTCTTATTGAATGAATTCGCATCTTGGAACACCCATATCAATCTACGACGTTCCATTCATTGCAAAGGAAGCTCTTGCTTGTTCTTTGAGTCCGAAAAATATTGTGGGAGGTTTTAAGAAATTTGGTATATGGCCTTTCAATCGAAATGTGTACACAGAGCCTGATTTTTTGAGTGCTAATGTTACTGAAAGATCTCTCCCTGTCGAACTAAGTAATCAACAAATCGTACCGTCCAACTTTGACAACCATCCAAATGACTTGCCTTCAACAAGTGGACAATGTTCTGCCATAGACTCTCCAGAGGAAAATAGGACTACCGTTACTACTCCAGAAACAGTTCGTCCTTTTCCAAAGGCTCTTTCTCGGAAGAACGTAGGACAAACAAGAAAGAAAAGGAAATCTGCAGACCTCACGGACACACTGGTTAAGGAAATGTTATGTAAAGAGCAGCAAGAGAAGGAGGAAAGAAAAGCAAGGAAAGAAGCATGCAATTCAAAGAACAGCGAACGAAGAAATCACATAGGCCTAGGCCAAAAAGAATTACACTATCTTCCAGCGAGGAAGACGACGATGAAGATTGCCCTTGTATAGTTTGTTTAGGTACATACTCAAAGAGTAAGCCTGGAGAAACCTGGGTTCAATGTCTAGAATGTAAAATATGGGCACATGAGAGATGTGCAGGTAATGATCAATTTTACATTTGTATTCATTGTTCCTCTGATGGGAATAACGTAACAACAGATGATGAAAATTAAGTCTCCTTATTGTGTGTCATTTTTAAATTCTGAGTGACACAACGCTAATTAACCTGCCCTTTCACGTTTGCCATTAGGCCCATTCTTTAACTGATAATATCTAGAGAGTATGAAAATCAAGAGTGTTTTTTTTTTTTAATGAAAAATAAACTAAATTCATTCTGATGTTTTGTTAAGCAAGTTACTCGTATGCCAACTCTATATTAACACTAACACAAAATGTAGCATATGTTATTGTCACAATTATTGATAGGCTACAACAAAAATAAATCATCTAAATAAACGTTTCTTTTTTAAATACATTATACATTTTTGCTTATTTTTTACTTTGACTTTTCTGCAGTTTCATAATTTATGTACATAAGAGCAAGTTTCTAGTTAACATGTATTTTGTAACATCTTGCCCCAGTGTGTGTAACAACTTACCCGACTTCGGGGTAAATTGTTACGTTTCATCTACATGCATAAAGTAGCAAACTGTGGGTTTTACACAATGCACAGCAAAGTAATACTCACTCTAAAATGTTGACAAAGGACCGATGTATAAAATGTGAGTTTATTTTTATCTCTGTGTGCAATATGTACCTCTCAAGAAATTAAAATTTGAAAATTGTAACAACTAGCCCCGGTCTCCCCTACAATAGTTTTATTTTTGAATGCTTCTTTTTTTTTAAAAAAAAAAAAATATTTACAATATTGAAAGTTTTCAACTTACATTTTTCACGAGTTCAAAAAAAAAAAAAGAAAGAAAGAAAGAAAGAAAAAGAAAAAAGAAAAAAGAAAAAAGACGGTCCCATTACCAGTAAAATTGACCTACAACAAAGATTTTTCTTATTTTCCCAATTTTTCCGGAAAAACAGTTTCTTACCAACAGGTTCAAAATTTTAGGTAATTTTACAATACTAGTCCAGAATAAAGTGTGTTTCGATGTATTTTTTCAAGGTTTTGAACGGCCATAACTCCGAAACTATGCACTTACCCCACATGTCCACGTGAACTATTTTTCTTATGATATGATTCACCTCCTACATTTTGTAGGTATAGTTCATTAACACACTGTATATATTTTAATATTTACAGAAGAGAGTTAGAAGTATTTCAAAATTTTTAGTTGTATTAATAAGTAAAAAGACAGCAATCACAACCCAATATTTTTGCATTTAATTAACATTACTAGAAATATACAAAGAAAATTATTGCATTTTATGATTAAAGACACATTGAATAGTTATTATTATTGTTGTTATCATCAGCACAATGATTCTATCAAGTGTGACCCCTTTTTCCAACGTATTGTTTGTTGTAATACGTTTAGTACAAAGGTAATACTGTATAACAAACATTTAGAGTTCAGTAAGTACTCGTACCATATATTTGTATTATATAGTAAAAACGAAGGCCAATTTAAAAAGTATATGGCCTATGTATATGTCTGTAGTATATGATATATATCTACCTGCCACCAATGTGAGATTTCCTGCTATATTGGTCGCTGTGTGGAAATTAAATTCCAATAATTACTACTACTACTACTACTATTACTACTACTACTACTACTACTACTACTACTACTACTAATAATAATAATAATAATAATAATAATAATAATAATAATAATAATAATAATAATAATAAATATTATGAAAAAACATATATTTTAAAGTTCCGACTGGATTACTCTGGGACGCAAAACGTTTTGTCCGAAATTTAGATTTTTCTGACAAAATCGACGCGGGTAGTAAACCGATGCCCTTATCTATTTTTGAATCAATGAATCCAATATATTTCAATCAAAAATTTTCTTGTACGCCTTGTAGCTGGGGAACTACATACAGTGTAGCCGAACCCAAACCATCAGTTATTTCAGTATGGTGTGTTTATTCCGTACAAAATACGAAAACTCGATTTAGGGGGCCTTCGAAATTTTTGTGACTCCTGATCCCAAAACTAATTATTCGTCAAGATTGCAATCTTTTGATCCATTTTAGTTTTCCTAAAATTGTTCTTCGCAGCGCATTTAAAACACTTCATCAATACCTTTGTTTAAACTAAAATGTGGAGTTAACTTGTTCATAATTTTAAACAGTTTACGATACTTAGAATAATAGCTATCTAAATGTAAATATATAACTTACGTAATTTAAAATCTGCAGTTACCTGCAGAAAGAGCGTGCTAACAGCAAATACACAAATCAAAACTTTCATCCTATCTTAAGCACAGACTTCAAAACAGTATACAAACCAACTTACTTTTGCGTATATGGAGCAAATTCAAGCATCGCGGAAGTTGTTTCACTTTACAGAAAAAAATGCCTGCAATTCATTAGAAAATAACAAGTTTGTGGCATCTTTACTAGGTTCAGAGAAATATGTGTCCCAAATAACGGCGGGCAAGTTGTTGGCTCGGTTTAATGGAATTAAATGAGCCCAAAGAGCTAGCAATTGGTTTTCGTGAGCAACAAAATGAAACATAACTGTGAACACGCATATCCTGTCAAGTTAGACCAACATGGAATATCAACTACTCTTAATTAGCACCTGAAACCGTGTTTCTTTCCAAAACGATAAAGTTGATATACAAAACGACCAACTGAAAAAATTATGTTCTCAGATCTTAGAAAGTGATTGTAAAATAAAAAATAATGTAGTATTCTTTTAAATTTTATTTTTTAAAAAATATGACTTACTTTAAAATGAGTTTACTGTAGGCTTAATTTTATTGATGTCTAAATTATGTAGTTATTATTAATTAGTAGTAGCCGGAGGTAGCCTGTAAGAGCAGATGCTGCAATAGGAAAGACAGAAGTGTTCCTTGCTCCCGAGTGTTATTTCTACATTTAGAAAATATTGAGAGGAAAAATCTTTTCTGTTTCCATTTCTATTGATTTCAATTTCCATTAGATATTGTTGCTACAGAAACATACTTATTTTTTTTTTTTTTTAACAAACTTATCCTTCGATTTTATTAATCACTAGTTAAATATGAGACAAATATATTTTAACAATGCATATGTTCCATTCCACTTTTGAAACTAAAAATAAATCACTATCCCACCCACCACTCATATTAGCAATGAAATACAACCATGATACTTAAATTTTATATAAGTAAGGTTACTGGACGTCCTATTTTCTGGCACTAAAAGTTGTCCGGGATGATTTGTATGAAAATGGGTAAACATTCTCTTTTTTGGAGTACATACAAGCATGAATTCAAGACTCGTATGAATATAATTATTGTTTCCTATTTTCGATTCTTGAGAAAATACACCTCTAGCCAGTGGTGCTACTTAAGACAGAGGTTTCCAAGTGTTAACTCACCCCCCCTCTTTGAAGCGAAATTCACCATATCAATATATATACACCAAAATCGTGCGCGTCTTCAAACAATATGAGCTTCCATGTTCGATCTCCACCTTGATGAAATTCTGTCTTCACCAATGAATGCAGCTGTAAACATGAAGGAAAGATATTTCGGTAATCGTTATTGTAAACATTTAGTTACATAAATTATATTTCTGTACGCAATTAAGAGATTTGTCGAGTAAAATAAATGTTTATACGAAACAAATTATCCTGTCATATGGTTACCCAATATTATTTTCTTTACATATTCTCTTCTATTTTTCAAATCATTGATAAGCCGTGTTTCACTTCTTCCTATTTCTCGCTTTCTTTCTTCTTTCGCTCTATGACTATATGAGGAAGACAATTTCTTTGCAAGATTTGTTCAATCCAATTCGTGTTCCTACGGACAATGCTTCATAAAAATGTCCTCTTCTCTCCTACCCGTACTAAAATGTCTTCGTTTGTTAATCTCTCCGTCTATTCTGTCTTTTCTATTTTTCTCTAACACTATATTTCGAAAATCTCTAAATATTATTTCTCTAACTTCCGTTATGTCTAAGTCTCTGAACCATTCAGTCCAATATCCATATATAGCACCTGACCAGCTTCTTTCTTACAAGGAAAGCTATCCAACTCCTCGACGAGTATCGCATTGAAACTTGCACAAGTGGAAGAACATATTGAAAGATGGAAATATGTTTACTCTTACGATTCGCAACGTCGTCGAACCGGAAGTAGAATGATCATTCTCCCATAGCCCCTGAAAGTTATGTACTCTGGTCATGCATGCCAGAATGTGATACACTGGAACTTATTTTCTTACGAAGACAAATATTACAAACTCAAGATGATGACAGTCGGTGGTGATTGGGATCTCTAGTACGTCATTGATGTGAACCGATGTCAAATATAACCTATACTTTACACCGATCATAAGTTCCAAACGAACAAGGTTACCCGATGGAGAAAAGGAACACGCTGAAACCACAACGCCAATGTCTTTCTATGATTATTATTATTGTTATTAGTATGACTATTATTATTATTTTTATTATTATTATTATTATTATTATTATTATTATTATTATTATTATTATTATTATTATTATTATTATAAATAGTAGTAGAATTGTTTAGTATTATTAATATGAGCAGTATGATGAGTAAAAGTAATAATAATGAGAAGAAGAAGACAACAAATGTATTGTTGGGCCCATTCAGTAACGAAGGACTTTCGGCCGGTCTTGAGTGTCCTCCAGCACTGCTAAAGGTTTGAGAATCCACAGATAACCATACCCAAGCCGAGATTCGAAGTCAGGACCCTTGAGTCGCTGGCTTGACGCCTGAATCCACGCGAACAAGATATCTGCAACATGAAGAAATAGTATACGACAGGGTTTCTCAACCTGGAGGTTGCGAAGATAAGCGAAAGAGATAAATATCATTAGAATCTAATACCGGAAAATATTTTTAAATAATTATTATTTTGAATTTTGTTCTGATAGTCAATTTTTTATTTGTATACATACTGTGAAGAATAACACAAAAAATTGTATACTAAACATTTTCAAAACGTGCAGAGTTGGTTAAAAAGATCAATTTAAATGTAAGAGGTACGATATGAAACTAATGAGAACTGCATATTGAAATACCAGAAGAATACAAATGCATTTATTTATTTATTTATTTATTTTTATTATATGACCCAAAATTGAGGGAGTTAATGAAGTTTTAAAATTTTCAACGGCCACCATTTTGAAACAGTATAATGGATCGGATTCGACGTTTATAATATGAATGAACGGACCAAATTTGGTGTTAATCCATTCGCTTTTAGGGAAGTTACTGTATTCACTATATACAACAAATGAATTGTACTATTATAGAAATAGATGGATATTGTGAGATCTCCGCAATAGGTACATTAAAATCCCACACAAGCTTATTACAAACCGGAAATTATAAGGGGGTCGCTGGCGAGAGCATGTGATAATATGGGGGTCGTGATCTGAATTAGGTTAAGAACACTGGTATAGGATTATTATTATTATTATTATTATTAATATTATTATTATTATTATTATTATTATTATTATTATTATTATTATTATTATTATTTCTTTGTCGTCTTCTTTGTCTTATTGCCGACCTTCGTGTTGGTTGAGGAGTCAAGCCAGCGATTCAAGGGTCCTGACTTAGAATCCCGGCAGGGATATTGTTGTTTGTGGATTTTAAAACCTTTATAGCAGTGCTAGAGGACATTTAAGACGGGCCGAAGTCCTTCGTTACTTAACGGACCCAACAATATAGCCTATTTGTTCTTTTCTTCTCATTATTATTATTTTTACTCATCATATTCTCATATTAATAATGGTAACCATATTATTATCATTATTATTATTATTATTATTTATTATTATTATTATTATTATTATTATTATGAATAATGATAACAGCCATACTAATAACAATAATAATAATCATAGAAAGCCATTTTGGCGTTGTAGTTTCAGCGTGTTCCTTTTCTCCAGCGGGTAAACGTGTTCGTTTGGAACTTACGATCAATGTAACGTATGGTGTTCCATTTGACATCGGTTCACATCAATGACGTACTAGAAATCCCAATTTGTCTTCGTGAGAAAACAGGTTCCAGTGTCACAACCGACTGTTATCATCTTGAGTTTGCAATATTTGTCTTCGTGAGAAAATAGGTTCCAGTGTATCACATTCTGGAATGTATGACCAGAGTACATAACTTTAAGGGGCTATGGGAGAACGATCATTCTACTTTCGGTTCGACGACGTTGCGGGGATCCCGTGTGTATATTCATGAGCAGTTTTCAGAAAAAGTGCTTGCTGAAAGACGATTATTGTCTGAAAAACTGCAAGAGGCAAGGAAGGAAGGAAGGTACGCAGTGTTAGTGTTTAATAAACTGAAGATTGAAGGGGATATCTATCGTGCTGACACAACAAGTAACACAGTGTTTAAAATTTTCCGTGAAAGTCGTAGCAGTGATGAAATTAACAAGAGAAGTGAATTTGGTGCTAGTGCTAGTGTTTCTAATAATTCTGTGGTGTGTACCAGTAATGAAGATAAAGGCGAGAGTGTGGATAGAGAAAAAGTGCGTGTGGTTAGCAATACTGAAAACAGCTTTCAAGAGAAATCCAAAGGCGGAAAACACGGAAGGTGGATGACCCCTCGGGGACAAAAGGAAGGCAGTGTTAGGCGGGGCAGGGAAACAACAGGACCCTCGCACTAGGGGTGCAGCTCAAGCGCCAAAATAAATGGCCGGGAAAATTGCCATCAGAGACAACAGAAGCCAACATTTCCAGTAAGTAACTATTCTTTTGGTAGAATCAGTGACCCATCAAAATCAAAACATCAAAACCAAACATTTTCTTTGTGCTTTCAAAATGTCAATGGCCTGCGTACTAAAGCCAGTTGTTTTCATAATGCTGTTTTATCTAACTCTTATGACTTTATTAGCTTGGTAGAAACTTCTTTAACGACAAATTATTCTGACTCAGAATTCTTTGATGATAGGTATGTGGTCTGGAGACAAGACAGAAATATTGAACTACAAAAAAAGACTAAGGGTGGGGGAGTATTGTTTGCTGCGCTTAAAAAATATAATATTCAAAAAGTAAATAGCTGGGAAACTAACTTTGAAAGTGTAATTGTCAAACTGGTTTTGAACTCAATTACCGTGTATATTTGTACTGTTTACATAGAGCCTGATTCACCACTTCATATATATGAACAGTTTTTTGAATTTGTAGAATCAAATTGTCCTGTGGGTTGCACAATTCTTTGTATAGGGGATCTGAATCTACGACAAATAACTAGTTCAAATTTCGATTTAATGACGTCATCAGCTAAATGTAAAAGTCTTGACAATTTTATGTCCCTCTTTAATTTGATTTCAATTAATAATATTCTTAATAGCAATGGCCGAACCTTAGATCTTGTTCTCACAAATCTCTCAAAAGTAACAGTTCAAAGAGAATGCGATCCACTGGTAATAGAAGATAAACATCATCCTCCCCTTCTTATTCAGTTTACAGCATTGTATTCAACCAAACTTAAAACAGTGCCTAACACATTAGGTTATAATTTTAGGAAAGCAGATTTTGAAAAACTTTACCGAAACCTATTAGCTGTGGATTGGGGGATGCTGCAGAATATTAAGGATGTCAATCACGCTGTCGATCTATTTTATGAAGTATTGTATCAAATATTTGATGATTGCATTCCCCGTAAAAGAGCAACTAATAAAATCTACCCTACATGGTTTACCCCCAATATTATTAATAAAATTAAACGTAAAACTTATCATCGTAAAAAAAGTCGTCTCAGTGTAGGTAACACTAAGTACCATGAAGAGCAATTTCGTCAACTGCGTAGAGAAATTAAAGCAGAAATAACTGCTGCTTATAAAGAGTTATTAAGCAGCACAGAAGATAAATTGAAGAATGATCCGAAATTATTATGGTCCTTCATTAAAAATAAATCGCGTCACTTGTCTTCTGATCGCATACAGTACAATGGTCACGACCTTACTGATGATAGGGACATAGCTAAAGCATTCGGGCAACATTTTAGTTCAGTCTATGGCTCCTCAAGAGCGGACTATGACGTATCGAGCATGTCTCTAAATGATCGTTCCAGTGCTCTTCTTGATATATTTTCACTACCTCTCATATCTGAAAAAGAAATAAAAGAAGCAGTAAGGAAGTTGAAATCGAAAACAGCAAGTGGCCCAGATATGATCCCAACGTACATTGTGAAAGGCTGTTCAGATATATTCTTACAACCTCTGAATATTATATTTAATTTATCTATAAAAACATGTACCTTTCCTGAAAAATGGAAGGAGTCAGTTGTGTGTCCAATACCCAAAACAAACTCAGCTAGTAACATAGAACAGTTCCGACCAATTTCTATCTTATCTGCGTTTGCCAAGGTGTATGAATATATACTGCATAAGCGAATAATGGATCATGTTAAACCTGCATTATCTGTCAGTCAACATGGATTTCTGAAGGGCAGATCTACTGTATCAAATCTAGCACTAATAGCAGACTACATTTCGAAGGAACTTGACAAGCAAGGACAAGTAGATGTCATATATACTGATTTTTCTAAAGCATTTGACGTCATTGACCATGACATTCTCTTAAACAAACTGGCATCCTTTAACTTCTCGAAATCAACTCTGCAATATTTTGCTTCCTACCTTCAAAATCGTAAACAAACTGTATTGTATCGTAATCATAAATCTCAAATCTTTCATGCAACATCTGAAGTCCCTCAAGGCTCGAATCTGGGACCTCTACTTTTCATTTTGGCGGTAAATGATCTTCCTGAGTGCTTTCAGTTTTCTAAAAATCTACTCTTTGCTGATGACCTTAAAATATTCAACAGAATTGAAACAATTCAGGACTGTTTAGAACTTCAGAGTGACTTACAAAATCTTGAAATTTGGTGTAAAAACAATAAATTTAAGTTAAATGTTCGTAAATGCAGTTATTTAACATTCACTAGAAAAGAAAAATATATTCAATATAATTATTCAATATTAGGGGAAAAACTAAAAAAGCTTGATTTTATAAGGGATTTGGGAGTTATTTTTGACTCAAAATTAACCTTTATTCAACATATTGAAACTATTTGCAAAGAAGACAACAAAAATCTTGGATATATTTATCGAGTCAGTAAAGATTTTCAAAATGATCAAACTTTAATTGTGCTGTATTATGCATATGTCAGGTCAAAATTAGAATATTGTAGTAATATATGGAACCCCAATATACAGAAATACTCATTCTTGATTGAGCGTACTCAAAATAAGTTTCTAAGGCTTCTTACCCTTAAGAAAACAAAATTCTATCCAAAATTTGAAAGCTACATTAACCTTGTTGAAAATTTTAATTTTGAAACATTAGAACTCAGGAGAAGAAATATTGATTTATTGTTTTTACACAAACTCTTTCATGGCAAAATAGACTGTCCTGATCTTAACGAAAAAATATGTATCCAAGTACCATCTATTAAATTGCGCACTGCTTCGAAAAATACATTTTTTTGTATAACAGCGAAAACAAACGTTTTAAGCAGATCTCCTATATGGAGAGTTAGTGCAACCTACAACACGTTAGTTAAAGAAAATTTCAACCTGGATGTACTGGCAATGGATGTAAGTAGTTTTAAGAAGTCTATTAATTTTGTAAGACAAATGTAATTATGACCAATAGCTTTATTAACCTATATAATCTGTATAGCGATATACTATGTAACACTGTAATTAGGCCTGTGCCTGTTGTGTTATATGTCAATAAATAAATAAATAAATAAATAAAGAGTAAGCATATTTCCATCTTTCAATATGTTCTTCCACTTGTGCAAGTTTCAATGCGATACTCGTCGAGCAGTTGGATAGCTTTCCTTGTTAGTCCAATATTATAAACCTAGTAGTTAATAGTGATATTTCCTCTTTGAATGTCTCTTTGGTTACGACAATTCTTGTTTCTTTGGTACAGTAAGCGCCTCTTGTCAAAATACTTCCAAGATATTTGAAATAGTCTACATCATTAAGTTCTCTTTGTTCTACCCGGACCCGTAAGGGTGTGTTTCTACGAGATACTTTCATGATTTTCGATTGTTTTTTCATTCGATTTTATTTCCATTCAATATTGTTTTCCAGTGTCAACTATTTTATCCATCATCTCCAGTAGTTCTTCTTCGGTTCTAGGTATAACAACCATATCATCGGCATACTTGATCTTGTTAATGATCTTCGCACCAATCTTGAAAGGAGGGGAGCTCATCGAACCTACAATATAACATACTATAACTCACATAACACTATCTAACAAGAAATGAATATAGAATAAGCATTCAGAACTTACTCGTGGCTGATATGCTGTTTCCCAACATAAGAACACAATCCTTTTGAAATACAAACGAAAAAAAAAAAAAAAAAAAAGCTAACTTCAGGAAATATACTTGTAGAAAATATGTTACATGGAAGTCCAAGGAGGGTTTTCAATGAGCCCACTACTTTGAAATAATTTTTAACTTACAAGTTACTAAATAAAAATGCACATTAATGATATGGATTTATCAAAGAAGTAATAATAGACAATAAATAAAATTCTCAATATTTTAATCAAGACTTACGACGTTTTTTTTTTTTTCAAGAAATACAAACGAATGGGTTCGAGAAGCCCCTCCCCCCGTTTGGACTTCCTAGGGTTAATTGACGTCACTGTCCATACATTTTAGTCGCTCTAATTCATTTTCGACTTCTCCTCCCATTTTATCTGATTGACTGTTAACCTCTCATTTTGCACGTTTGCATTACTGAATCTAGTTCACTCCCAGTAACATCTTTAAGTCTCGTACAGTATTCCTGAAACGTTTCTTGACAAGAATGTAATCGATTTGATAGCGTTTCTTATCTCCTTGACTTTTCCACGCGTACAAATTAAAAAAAAAAAAAAAAAAAAAAAACACGCATTCATCACCACTGTATTATTTAGTATTGTCTACAGAAGTCGATCAGCATTTGGTTTCTTGAGTTTCTTCTACCTAGTTCAAATGGCGCCACCACCTTACTTCGTGCAGCTTTTTTCACTACGTTTTGAACTCTGCTATTACTATGGCGTTGATTTTTCTTCATGTCTCCTGATTCAATATGTTACTAATTTCATCATATGTTCTTTCTACTTCATTGTCACCATAATCGGTTGTTGACATACACACTTATATTATCATAATAACCATTAACTTTGCACTTATTGTTACAATCATCAAGAGGTCACTGCAGTATTCCACTTTGGTTACGTTTCCTTTTCTTTTCTTTTTCTACTTTCTTCCTCATTGATATGGCGACACCTTAAGGATAACCGAAAGAAGTATTTTCTAATTTCCCGATACTGGGTCATATTTTTCCTGACCATCGCACTTCACTTAAACCCACTATGTTCACATTCCAAGTTTACCTGCGCGTTGTAAAGTTCATACGTTCTAGGTTCCTGTCCTGAAATGAAAGTTATTATTATTTTGTCCTTTGATGATTCTTCCCCGAGTAGTCTCCACCCACGAGCACTATTTTACCTAAGGAAGAACCACCATATTATTTATTCTGATCTTTCATCCGTTTTGGGAAAACATAATGTGGTAGTATTTCTTTCCACATCTCCATGCCGTTAATCACCTAGTAGTTCATCCTCCTTTTAGGACTGTTCCGCTCCTAAGGACAAGAAGGTGCACTGACCTTTTACAGCTCATTCGCACTCCAACGAGACTATTGGCACCTGGTGGAGGTTGGCTCCTCATCCCGGTAGTCCTTCGGTCCCCATCTACATTTGGTAAGCTTATTAGAATAGATTAGCTACATAATATTATTCTAGAATTACTAACATGTAGAGGTGACCTTCCTTTGGCTTTCACTGTATAATAGATATGTTTTATCACACATAACGAACCAAATAACACAACTTCCAATTAAATTATATTATTTTTTATTTAAAAATTTCTTCAGGGTTATATTTTACATCAATAATTTAAGAAATTTTCCATATTTTGTCTGAACCTTACTCAGGAAACAATTCATCAAATGGAGTTTTTAAGAATACTCTCTTTGCAACATCGAAAAAAATAGCTTGGTACATCTCCACCCAAACCCACTTGTATTCCTTGTATAATGCATCGATGTTTGAGTTAAGAAGAAGATTTGCCAGTTCTTCACCTGTAAATAAATGAGAAAAGAAATTATGCACTTAAAGTGAAACAAAATTTCTAGTTTTACGTTACACATTTATGAAATTTAAGGTTATCGGTTGATTAACTGAAATTAATTATTTTGAAATAGTTGGAAACTAGAAGGAAACGGAAGAACCCTGAAAAAACTCATGCATCCAAATGGCCGGGCATCAAATCGAGGACCCCTTGTACGAGAGGTGAGTGCTTTACCACTTATCCATCATAGCCCGTTTACTATATATTGCATCCAGACGCGTATGAAAGGAGAATTTCGTGGTTTTAAATCCTCACTGAGCAAGATGTTATGCAAAAATGAGCATTTATGACAAAACCATATTAACATATGTATACTAATAGATGATTAGAGGAGCATCAGAGTTTGAACCCCGTCTCTCCATTTGACGAACTTCTGCACTCGCCACTGACTGCATCTAATGAAAAGGCTGAAAATTAGCTTAAAATTACGCTTTATTTATAAGTTATTTATCGACCAAATGTGAGTGAGTAGTCACAGTTGTTACCTTCATTTCCAAAGAGTCGGGTTCAAACTCGACTGTCAGTCTCAGCTGCTGTTCTTTTAATTTAATGTATCTCTCTCATCGTTCAACGTTGCAATATGAACTTTTGTATAGATCATGGCAAAATTTCTTGATTGATTGTTTTCTGTGCAAACTAAAAGTATTTCAGATGCATTTTAAATTTCTATATAAGAAAAAATATCATTATGCAAAATCCTGTACTGTCATATCTTGTCATTGATGCTGGTATCCTCCGGTTCGATGCTGATGAAAACTATAATTTCCGATACGAACACAACATTTGCGAAGAACTGAAATTTAGAAAATAAGAAATTACAACAAGGGAGTCTATGCACTAATCACTTATCATCCCATTAAATATTTTCGAGCCAACCAGTTGTAAGTAGACTAAGTAATTTCTTAATACAATGAAAAGTTCAACCGGAGCATTGTTACTTCCTCTAAAATCGTACAGATTATTGTTGCTCGGGAGACGAGAAACAAGATCTTATCGTCTTTTCTCGTAAATTTTGCAGAAGCCTCGTCTTGTATCGATTCTCAAAATCCTTTTCTCGTTTCGTTTCAATTTATAAATTTCTTTCGAAGTTTATTGACCTGATTACTTTCTTGATTTCATCTAGAATAGATCAAAATTCTTCCGCATCCCAAGAGGTCCACGAAGGTTATGATATAACAGGGTCCCCACTGATCTGGAGAAATCTAATTTCCTGACTTCTCCCTGACCTTCCCTGATCATTGGCAGGAAATTCCCTGACATTCATGACAAGTGTCGGATGACGTTGACATATAAATAAGGAATAAATAACGGTAAATATTTATATATGAGAACATTTATTCTATAGTGACAAATAATAATCAGTTGCTCAAACATACATTCAACAACCACCCATAAAATTTTGAGCAACGTGTCCTACCCCAGTGCCCATAATGCCGGTCACGCAAGCGCTGGTTCCGATGTCCAGGTCTGCAGCCACGAAAACATCCTTACCGTTGACAGACGTGTGACATTACATCAGACTGGAGGTGGCAGTTGTTGCGCAACGGTGATTTTCTGTTCGACACCCTCTGTTCGCAATTGTTGGAACTAGGAACATCAAACACGGCCCATAGATCGCCACCGGATTGTTCTTCGGAAAGAAGTTTATCTTGAGTCCATCGGATGGTGGACGACCGAGATATTAGTTTTAGAAGTCATGTACAACTCATCAGAATTGAAAATACAGCTTATCAGTAAACAAAATGTAAACAAAAGTTTTATCAGAGGCATGTATTAACGAATAAGAAATATTCAGAATTTCACAATATGGATTTGTAAGATTATAATAATTATTTTTTCGAAATTATGTTATCGATGTAATAATTACATCACAATACATATGTAACATGGATAACGAAATTATTGCTGAAATAAAACGTATTAGCAGACATCATACAAAATCAAATTTGACACATATATTACAGAATCTCAAACAAATAAATATACAACATACATAATAAGTTATTAAGAAAGTATAGGTAAGAAAAGCATGTTCCATGTACGCAACTTAAGCTGATAATTCGTTAGGTTAAAGTATAATAAACAATGGAACTAAAATATCATAACCATAAGTATGGACATTGTTTATGATGGAAATTCAATCGTCATAATAACCAAACTATTCAATTACTATTTATTTATTATTATCAAACAGCTCCCTTCAATTTATTTACTTTATATACATATATATATATATATATATATATATATATATATATATATATATATATATATATATATATATATATATATATATATTTCTTTATATACTTCTTTTACAATTACACATTTACGTTTAACTCATTTTACTTATTATTCCACACCATATCATAAATTCCTTGTTGCTTTATTTATTATCCATTTCGTAGTATCTTTTTTAATTTTAAATAGCTATTACTTCATGTATATTATAGGTGATGAGATGACGATATATATTATAAACTCCATATAGTTATTTACTGCTGTTTATTTTAAAATACGGCGATTTAGTTCCATAGTATTCAACGTACAGTAAATATATATCATATTAGCAATGGATTGTTTATATCTACCTAAGTTGCTGTATTATCCTGGGATACTGAATATGATATGCAATGAAAACATTCTATGTCGGAAAAACTGTTAATTTAGCTGTTAGACCTAAAACTGAGGATTCCGATTAGTCTTATTATTCCATTAAAATTTTGTGCAGATTCATTTTTGGGGAAACGTTTTGTATTCAGGAGGCTTAAACAAGATTAAACTGCTTAGCTAGACATCATTTTGTATTGGATCCTTCTTCAAATAATAATAAATCTAATATGAAAATGCAAGTTGCCGTTAGTGTTGCTATGTAGTTATAAGTCCAGTTGCGGTACTTAAACCCAATCACTTTCTTGATAACTTGTAATTATAACTTTCTTCAGACTCTATTTCCACTCTCAAATTATAAGACTACATGATATATAGAGTTTCTATAGAATTTGACGTCTTACTACGAAGACTCAAGCATTTACAATTTTAAAACCATTTTGTGTATACGTTATTTTATTATTAACTTGCTTTCTCTTTTTCGTATTCAGGTGCAGAATTTATACACATATTACCTAATGCTTGAAAACACTATTATAACTAGAAAACAAATTAGAAGTTCATTCCTATAAATTGGATTCATATTACAACAAACTTGAAACAACTAAAACATGAAAGTAAATAAATCAAATAAACTTAAATATCAACGTAAATAGTACTGACATAACAACTGTGCAGATTTATAATGGTGATGACAACTGTACAGGTTCACCTTAGTGGAGCAGTACAAACGTTCCATACTGTGATCATTAATGGTTAGCTAAGCTAAATTAGTCTATTAGGAAATCATATTAGTCTATTAGTCTATTAGGAACCGAGCGTGGTTAAGCGGTTGGCGTACGCATCTTGGGCGCGGGAGACACGGGTTCGATTCTCTGCGGAAGCCCATGTCGTTCAGATTCCATGTTAAGCTGTAGGTCCACGTCTCATATAGCCTCGTTGCTGAATGAGACGTTAAGCTGGAAATCAAATCAAATGAAATCAAAAACAAGACAAGAACTTAATGATTTTTGTCTTTTCTCAGCTAGACATTCGTCTCATTTTCGACACGAGACGACGAACTTCGTGTCTTGTAGGTAACACTGAATGAAACTGATAATTTCAACTGACTATATTTGCGTAATTTCTCATATAGTGGCCAAATTATCTAAACAGGTATCTAAACTAGCGATGGAGCCTAATTTACATTTTTTTCATGTAGACTCCTCCACTCATAACGAAGTCACCACTTAATTAATGGTATAATACTAATTAAGATATTACAAAGAAATTCGAACAGAAGAAGATTTCGTTCTGTGAGTAATAAAGTGAATCTGTACATGGAAGCGAACGAGACCGGACATGTTTTGAATCCCGTCTCGTCTCCTCTAAAAGAAGTAGGAAAAGATCCAACATTAGACGTACTTTGTGGAATTCGAGACGAGACGAGACAAAATTTCTGTCGCCCCTTGAATGTGAATCTATTTGTGAATCAACGACTAAGGACCCGTAGAGATACGGCGGGATTGCATCAACGTTTTTGTTTCTTGTTATCTACAAACCTTTGTAGAAAAGTTAATTTACAACTTCCATAACTGAAATAAAGTGCAAAATGTAAACAAGTCCAGTAAGGGGAAAAAAGGAAATATAGGCAACAAAATAAATTGTACTTCACTACTGTATCATGGAAGAAATGTCCATACATGAAACATATATTACTCGGAACATCTCATCGAGTTGAAGAAAATGAAATGTTTCAGAATAAATTTTTCCAGACGCGCACCCAGAAATTTTTGTTAAAGGGTGTGCAAAGTTATGGGGGAAGGGGAATACGGAAAGTAGTATTAAAGTGGTGTTATTCTCTACTCGAGAAAACGATAAGTAGTTTTAAAGGACTTCCAGCCACTGATGATTTTAGATAATTTTCCCAGAGAGGGAGAAAGAGAGAGAGAAAAAGGAGGAGCGGGTGAGGGGTTTGCGAAAAACGAGAATAACAGTAATAATTCAAAAATACTGGTACTACAGTTTAAGGATAATCGGAGAAAAATCCTGAGGGTGATTAAAAATTATCACTGCTTCCGCGTAAATTCTCAGGAAAAAAATGATAGAAATAAATTGTTTTTATTACACTCTAAAAAATCGTGTTATTTCAATGACATGCCTATGTATTAACGCGATTGTGTTAAAATATAACACAAACAGGTGGTTAGAAGAACTCATTCTTCTCCATTTGAAGTTGTGTGTCAAAAGCCGGTAGTTGAAATGACACACAGCCATTCCGTATTGTTTTCTGCGTGATTGCCAAATATGTTGGGCATCTAATTATAAAGGCTTATGTACTGAAGCTACAGACAAGCACAGTAGAAAGAAGTACTTAAACAAATCCAAGTATTCACAAAACTTCAACATGCAAACCGTGCGATGTGCTGTCAGTTGTTTTACATACTGTTTCTGAAGAACTGTGTCAACAGCGAGAAACAAAACCGCATTACTGTGTCATTTCTACACTGCACTAGAGCTCACCAGTGAACACCGGGGACTGTGTTTCAAAAATGGAGGAAAACAAGTACAAACAAGATTTAGAAGCAATCATATTATGAGGATATGGGTAAGAGTTTCGTATTATTCTTGCACAAGATGTTGGTGAAGGTTGTGTTTCGCACCATCGAGAAATATATCATAATAAATGATGGCTTTGACCTTCAATTGTGACACAGATGGCGTGTTGAAATAATAAGAAAATGATTTTGAAATAACACAGACATTATGTTATATTGATACTTGACATGGTGTAATATTAACACAAAATAATTAAGACAGTACACATTATGTTACTTTCTTCTTGTTGGTGCAACACGGACACAAAGTAACACTCAACATTTTTTTTTCACACTACCGAACGTAACATGGTGTCGAGTCAACAGCGAAAATACTAACACAGGTCCGAATTTAACACCGCTCAACACCGGTTGTGTGTTTTAAACATAACACATCCACTATGTTAAACATCAACACCGCAGGCTGTGTATTGAATTAACATCGCATAGTGGTAGTCAAGCTGGAATCACTGCCCTGTGTTAAAATTGAGTTGAATTAACACAATCACTTTTTACTGTGTAGGAAAGACAAAATACAAATGTAGTTTGAGATTAAATCCTTAGGTCGCATCAATCATTTCTGTGTTAAAGCAAATATAATTTTGCTAACGTAAGAAAGTTTACAAACGTCTGTCGGGTGACTAAGAGTTGACGGGATCCAGTCCGGATGAATCTTGGTAAGTGCGCCCCCTGGTGCAGACAAAACATAAGTATAAAAAGTTACGGAATTTGGGCGGGTCCTGACCCGGTGAATTCTCTCCATGGGTACGCCCCTAAATTTTATGTATGGTTTGCGAGAAAATCAATAAAAGTATATTTTTTTTTAACATGAAAATTGATACCAAAATATTTCCCATCGAGCATTTTATTGTGGCAATAGTAAGACAAGAGAAAACGCTATGACCTATGGAACCTGGAGGTTCAATGCCACCATCACAAAAGCTCTCCACTAAATTTCGTCCTTAGTCAACTGGATCCGGTTTCTACTTTGTATTCCTATTTCTACCAGACCCATCATAATAGGGTTGTCCTCCCACCTGCACCTAGGTCTTCCTAATGGTCGTTTTCCGATTGGATTTCCAGTTAAAACTTTGAAAGCATTCCTACTTTCTTCCATTGTGGCTATATGGCTTCTCCATCTGAGCTTCCTAGACGTGAAGATCCAAACATTGTTGGGTAAACGGTTTAAATTATGCAGTTTCTCGTTAGAACACGCTATTTTTTAATGAAATAAAAAATTATCATTGCCTTGAAATTTTATTTTAAATAATAAAATTAAAGGTAATTATTTTGATACGCTTTAAGTCAAGAACCATTTCCTTTGTAATACAGGTATTTTTAAAATATTTGTGTAAAATACTTACAAAAAATAAAAATGTAGAATATAATCAATTTTGGAAATATTTGGAAAAATGTTTGAAGTAATTTTATTCAGGTTTGAAATTTAAAACATACAAGGTCTGCTTTATCTATAAGAAACTTTGAATTTTCCTTTTGAATGTTTCTAACTTTTCATTATGATACAATTTGTACTTTTAGAGAACATAGACAATATATTTCAACAATTTACGCACTTATTTTATATTTGGTTATAACAATATTAGTTTTATTAATTATCACTTATTATTTGTTGAGGAATGTAGCTATTTATGTAACATAAAATATACTGTCCAACTATTTAAATTTAAAAAGTATATTTAAAAATTAAAAACCAACTATTAAATAATTAATCATATTTTTAACACAAACATAAAGTGTTGCGCTTATTAATTGTTAGTAGTCAGACAATTTATATTTCTGTTATGAATTTTATTTGTTTTTAATTATTTTATATTATTTTAGTTTTTAAATAAGAATTTATAATGTAAATCTCAAACCATATAAAATACTGAAAATCTCGTAATACGAACTAGGTTAGTTCTGAAGATGCGTCTGTGGAAGAATTTTTTAAAAAATTAAAGAAATAAAATGAATTGTAATTTTTAGTTGTGCCTTCTATAGTTATGCTCTTTAGGCCAAACAAAACGGATGGTTAATGAGAGTGAATGGTTATGAAGGAATTAATGGGATGAGGATGCAGAAGGACACGAGAAAATTTCGAGAAAGCTCACTCAGACGATATTGTTAACCCTAAAGTCACATGGTCTGGAATAAAATCACATATCTTTTGCACCAGTAGCAACCGCTCTATCACTGAGCTACCCTGCTCCCCCCTTGATTGCTTTTAAAACGAGCATTAGCCTATTGGTTTATAACTTTTCAAGGATTGAATTATTCTAGTGTGGAAACTTAATTTTCTTCTCTTTCTTGTTTTTATAAATATCACCGAAGATGTAGGAATGTAATAATTTTACATACATGACTTACTTACCTCTAATGTAAGAATGAATTGGGAGAAAATACACATTTTTTTGAATAATTTAATTTTTCCCAACCCCAATTATCACTGACTTATAGATCCTTTGGAGAGCGAAAGTACTATAGTTCTCTCTTCTCTAGATCCAAGTCTGTAAAAACAGCAATGACAGTAGGAAGCGCAGCAAATGTTGTCATAATGACACTCTGAACTATATAATGTACACAAAGTGTAATTATCCAAGAAAATACCCTCCTTTATAAGGTTGAGAAAAGCCTATTGTAGACAGTAATACTAAGTTATCTATTGTTAATGGAAATGTATATAAATAGTTAAAGCTTTGTGATAGTTTAAACTATCTTAAATTCTACATAGTCTATTATTGAGATATAAATTTGATATTCGTAAAAACCAACAGACAATGAATTTAATACTGAAAGCAACAAATATAAAATAAATAACAGTTTAATAATTCCCTATCCTTACTTACCAAATCCACCACCAAGAAGATTCTGTACGTAACCATACTTTTCCTTTTCTTCCGTGTCCACTACTACCTTCGTTACATTCATATATTTGACTCCATCTCGGAACACTGGCTCTCCGTTAATGCTTACGTAGAAACGACAATGCTCTGCAAAACAAAAGCGAAAGTTATGGTCTTTTGTCTTACGTGAAATATGAATTGCATTAGTTATATTGAAAGAAAAAAAAACGGCTGGTGTGAAGATTTATCAGTATCCAACGTTTTGGTCGCTCTAGGCCATTGCTTTCTATGGAAAAATCTGTTTACAGACATACAAACACATAGGAAGGTAGTTCCCTATTTGATGCTGGCTATCTTTCGCAAGGCCTGGGATGAAAGTAAAGATACCCATTTGAATGTACTATAACCTCCGATTGCAACAGGTAATTAAGGGTTGGAATGCTTACTTGATTAGAGAAATCACTTTTCGTTCTTGCTTTATAGTGATCAATGTTAAAATCGAAAATGTTTAATATCTAGAACTTCTAGTTTGAATATCGCCTCCATTAAGGAATTCGTTCCCTATAGTTTGACACTCTAAATGAGCGTTTCCCAACTGTTTTCAACTTGAGGCACACTATGGGTGTAACTTGAATTCTCGCGGTACACTCATAGATATTATTATTTGTAAATATAAATACCGTGGTATTTTTTTTTTCGTGATTACTGATCTCCTTCTCAGAGAAGAAAGCTCGATCACTGATTTTCTCCGTAGTAAATCATTATGCTTATTTTTCATTCTAATTTAAAGGTAGAAAAAAAATGCAATGGAATATAGGACTGAAGTTTTTAAAAATACACTTTAGTTTTTTAATATTTTTGTTTCGATTTACTCGCGGCACACCAGCGGCCCATTCCCGCCACACCAGTGTGCCGCGGCACACTGGTTGGAAACGCTGCTCTAAATCCTGGCCAAAATAGATGATGATCCTTCAAATAGTTTCTAAGCTTTTGTGTCTCCCGGACGAACGGATACACGCACAGACAAGGTAAATATGTACAGGAAATTTAGTAACCAAGGGTAAATATGTAAAGGAAATTTAGTAAACAAGGGTAAATATGTAAAGGAAATTTAGTAAACAAGGGCAAATATATAAAGGAAATTTAGTAAACAAGGGCAAATATGTAAAGGAAATTTAGTAAACAAGGGTAAATATGTAAAGGAAATTTAGTAAACAAGGGCAAATATGTAAAGGAAATTTAGTAAACAAGGGTAAATGGGTAAAGGAAATTTAGTAAACAAGGGCAAATATGTAAAGGAAATTTAGTAAACAAGGATAAATATGTAAAGGAAATTTAGTAAACAAGGATAAATATGTTAATGAAATGTAGTAAACCAATCTCCTTAAAAATATAGGTTTCGTCTACCCTTATTACCTTAGCTATTTTCGAAACGAAATTTTTAAAAAAAATGTTCCTGCGCAAGAGCTTTGTTTCATTTCGATATTTTTCATATTTTATTTATTTCATAAGCTCTTTAAAAAGATGAACAGGAGACATATAGGTAAACTTAAATATGTCTTATATACGTATTTCAAAAAGTACAATATATGCCCATTCGAAAAGGATTATTACTAGTTATCTCCTCTTACCATGAAATTAGTGTGCGTACAAAGCATACAACCAGGACGGTGTTGCGTGTGTCGAATTAAGAAGCATAGGAAGTAACGATCGGACAATAGAGCGAGTAAAATGATTACACTACGCAATAATACACAAAATGTTTCTACGTAAACGGGATGGTACGTTCCGCGTTGTCCACAGTATTTAAATCCGACGCTGGAGGATGTAGTAGGTGTTTACTTATCTTCATCTACAGTTCGACAATGTCTGATGAACGCTTGAATGTTGGCACACATTCTATTATGTCGTCTTCCATTGATAAAGAATCGCAGACTCCTCTGCTTCAGTAGGGGTTTGGAGCAATCGACAGTGTACTAAATTATAAACTGATCTTGTTTTCAAACAAGTTGCTCTAATTTAATGCATTAGGCGTTACCGTGGTGACGGAAAACTATCAAGCATGTGTTGTTTTTATATGTAGTTGTTAAATGGTAGCTTCTTAAGCTAATCTTAGTTTGTAAAAGATACCTATCGTTCACAATGCCACTACTAAAGTGCAATCAATAGCTAACATGCAAACGGCTGCTATCATGTTAGTTACAATATTTATTATGATTTCTGATACTCATAATATTTGAGGTAGTAAACTCAAACTATAAATAGATAGTAATATATTACGGTGTAGATTAATCCTTTGCAAAAACTATGCAAACATGTAGAAATCCTAATATATGATTTAGGCTGAATCATTTGTTCCAAATTGAATGCTTACCTACAATGTAAGGAACATCCATCACAATTATAAACTATCCCGACCAGCTAGTGCCCTATCTAACAACACAATCATCCACCATCATGCTGGCCTAACTGCAAGTTCGATGGTATGTGGCGCTATTGAATACAATACACGATCTCGGCTGATACCCTTATTGAGGGTGATTTCATTTGCGAGATCAGGGAGTTCTAGAGGCCAAGGCTTCTTTGAGAAAACTTCCGATGGCATATTTCAGCAGTATAGTACTTAGCCAATGTATTCTGGGGCAATACCTTCCGTTCAGACAATTCCAGACGGCATATTTTAATACAAGAATAGCTCACCTTATGTATCTCGTAATATGCAAACCTTATTAATGGTGTATACCTTTGCTTAGTGTCTGTACCGTTACCATTGCCTGATCATGGAACATGTAGTGAAATTCACGGTTGATAAGCCATTTGGTGGTCATGGTCCTCATATATTGACATTCAAAGACTCTGATAGCACAACATGCAGATTTCACACCATACTAGTTTATCGAGATTGGAATTATTCTGTAATGCTGAAAGTGTTTTCATTTAGGCCTATATACAGTCATGTTCTGAATAGTGTATAATAAATCTGCGGTATGAGTTTCATCGTCAGCCTTACTTGTGTTTCTACCTGCTTCAACTTTCAAAATAGTAGTGCAACTTACGAGAATGCAAAATTAAAGAAAAAAAATCATATTCTTCTCAGAAACTGACAAGACTAGTACATATATACTACACCATGAATTTTAACGTACTACTTTTTTAAAACAAAATTAAGGCGAGAGAACTTTAGCCCATCAAACACTTGCTTGTTAGTTGGTATACGTCACAGATGTACGTGTAACACTTCTTTCTGTTGCATCTCTGACTACGCACATATCAAGGTGCATCTTATATAACCTAATATGCGATTCAAATTATTTCAGTCTTATCTGAAATTGAACAATGGTCTTTCGAGAAAATTAAACAAGAACTGCTAAACTAAGTATGATATTGCCAAATTTTAATCATTCGATAACGGCAAATACTAGGAAACAGTTCATTTTGAAATAGCCTATTAAATTGATACTCTGATCTATGTTAGACTCTTACTAGAATTCATTTCCAAATCAGAGTACTTGAGTCGAGACGTCCTTATGCCACACCGAGATTACAAAGGAAATGGCTTACTGTAAACGTGACTTTCGAAATACATCAGAAGCTTGCATCCGCTTTAGTTGCCAGGTTCAAAAGTTATCATACAAGATCAACCACAATAATATATCTATGACATTTTTCCCTCCATATTGTTCTGCCCCCAAGAGACCTCGGCTATCATGCCTCAGCACCAAACCAGAGGTGTGTTGGTTCTAGCCGTATTCAGAAAACAATTTCAGAAGAATTAGGAAAGGGGATATTGTTTAGGAAAGAGACCTACATTTTCAGGATGAATGTGTTCAGTAAGTTTGAGGACTTCAGGAAAGGTTCAAACTCTTAGTATCATTCTCTGGATATAGTTTTAGATAACATTACAATATTATTTCTACTTTCAGATTAAAAGGAATTTAATTTACCATTAATAGGATTTATTCATGATTTTGTTCTTATGTAGAATTCTGTCTTTTTGTTTAAATGTTAAAATTGGAGAGATTTAAAGAAGTTTGGTTTATTAAACTCATATATATGTGAACTCATATATATATATTTCGAGATATGGCATCTTATTTTGGAAAATGCAATCTAGACTTTTTTCTCTTATCACAATTCTTGTTCGCTTGCGAGGAAAATACTAAATCACGCTGAAACACGTCTTTAATTATTTTAAATTAAAAGCCTAAACACTAAATTTCATGTCCCTAATCTTAACGGAATTTCACATATAGCCAACAGAAAACAGAAAGCTGGTAAGCGCCAAAATGATTTTTTTAAGGGGATGACTAAAAACGAATGAAACAGTACTTAATTCCAATTCTTTCTTGCTTCTAGAATTCGGTTTTCACTGCAGACCTTTTATATTGTCCCTGCTATTTCTCCACAACATTAAACATGAAATGGGTAGTCAGGATATGCACTTAGTTGGAAATCAAGGAATTGACGCTTAGCACCTTTCTGCTTCTGGGGACGATATGGGCATCTTATTTTAATAATTGCCACCCTACTTCTTTTTCTGCCCGATTTTTTTTTTTGTTTTTTTTGTTTTTTGTTTTGTTTTGTTTTGTGTTAGGAAAATACCAAAGAACGGTGAACTAAGTGTCAAATTATTTTAAATGAGGAGTTCAAATATCAAATTTCATGCCTCTAAACTTCAGAGATTCAGAAATATGGACATTTACTATAATATTATTAATAATCTTACAATTCTTTTCTCTTCCTCGTCGAATATACAAAAAGTATAATACTTCCTTAGGGGTACCTTACAATACAAATCCTATGCCCTGTCTAAATTTCAAGTTTCTAGCTTAGGCAGTTTAGCCTGGGCGTTGACTCAGTCACTCACTCAGGCCTTGTTTTATATACACAGGTCTTCTCCATGTGTCCGTCCGCCTGGTAGAAAAAAAAATTAGAAAACTTCATAATGGATCATCATCAATTGCAGCCAGGATGTGCGCAGTCAAAGGTTATAAATCATGTTTGTTGATTGCGATTATATTTAAACCGGAATTGGTGGAACTCAAGTATGTCCGGCTTTTACGTTGACCACTACTGTATAGATCGAAAACGGCAAGATATAGCGAGAAGCTGTATTCTGTCATCGATTAAGCGTCTCCAGAATACGTTTCGTTTCTGTCCTTAACTTATTACTAAAACCGAAAGTAATAGAAGCCCACTACAATTACTGATTTCAAGATTGATGCATATACATAGAGCGAAAACAACAAGAGATAGGGAGAAGGAGTTTTCTAAAAATAATTTAACGTCCTAAGAATAGGTACCATCTCTTCTCTTAACTATCTATTCAAACCGGAAATGGCAATACTCAACCACTTCAAGCTTTAACATTGGTCACTATAAGGAAAAATGATAATAGATAGCGGTGATATTATGTAATCAAGCTTGCTAATAATATATATCTTTACTCTCATCAGGCTATTAAAATCTGAAGTGGTAGAAATCTCCGATTTTGATATAGAGAAAATATCACACCATAATCTAAACTGCTTCTTGTGGTGTACACGTGACACTCCTACTTTTTAAAAGCCAGCACTGATCAATTCGGAAAGACATAAGTTTTCTCATGAGTCAGCAGTTAGTTCGTGCCTTTAATGCGGGAAACCTAATGGAATACACGTACTCCGGATCCCACATAAAGTTACAGGTTTACGAGTTCAACAATGTAGATGCTAAAGAAGGATGTTAAATACGAAAATGAAATGAGATTCAAAGTAAAATATTTTATCGTTTCAAGATGATTAGAATAAGCAACTACTGAAATTGGATATGAAAAAAAATACTTACTTATGTTTATGAAAGAAGGACCATCTCCTTCAAAATACCAAAATAAAAATGTTCCATTCATTTTGCAATATGCTCTGCTGTGAAAATACGGGAAGTAAAAATTAAATACAAATCTCATGTTCTTTGGATCCACTCTGAAAAATAAAAATAAAAATACTCAATATAATGTTTATCTTAAATCTGAATTATTTTGGTCATGGCTAACAATACATCTTCACAACTAAAATGGGTTTGCGAAAGCTTGAAAGGGGATTTTTGGAAGACATTCTGAACGACCTTTTATAACGAGCGGAGATATTATGGAACGATCTATGGCACATTTTCTGACTTTTTTCAAAAGGGAGACATTTGTATTTGTCAGAATGCTCTATGGACCCCAACAGGTTACCCTCTTCCCCGTTCAAAACAAATTTATCATTTTTTGGTGCTTTGAGTTTTGCTAATATCAGCATAATTTTAGGCTATATTTTAAAGCACTGTTGAAATTCTGTCAATTTTTCTATTAATAGAAGAAAATACTAAGGAAGTGAAAATAAAAACGTATTGAAACTGTTATAATTATGTTCTATAATATTCATTATTTATTGGAAAATATGTGCACTTCCCTAAAATATATTTGCAGGCCTAATTTTTTTCAAATCCCTTAAAATAGAAAGTTAGGCAATAGTGTATTCGAAGAGTCAGAGTTGTAAAGCAATCTCAACATTTTGCTGCTTGTTGTTTGAAATATCCACCTTCTATTTTGTTATTTAATGCAATGTTACTTTCAGAACAAAATAGAATCTACCTTAACACTAAATCTGGTTGTTCTATTTATATATTGAATAAAATGGAATACTTTTATCAGAGGATTTCTGCAAGTGAATTCGATCATATATTTTATGATACTTTAAGACCGGAACGATCAGTCCAATGCTACATTACTAGTAATTGACCTTGTATGATTCTTATCCTAATATCTCACGTATAACAGTTTCCAATCGCATTCTTTTCACCATTTCTACCGTATTACAGCTGCAGTTGGGCAAATCCAGGTTTCAAAGCTAATACTAGTAATAATAATAATAAATATGTAAGAACCTCTATGAAACACCAATACTTGCATTGGCTGCTGGTTTCTATTCAAAATGAAATAACCGACATTTATAAATAAGAAAATGAAATGAAATCTTTGAGTTTTACGTCCCACGGTTATGCCGGGTAGGCTAAAGGAGACGGTGGTGATGAGTGATGAATGAAATGATGGAATGAAGAAAGTGGGAGGAAACGGGAGAACCCCGAGAAAACCCACACACACGGTGTTTGTCAACCGCAATGTTCACTTGACGGGGGCTGGGATCGAACCCGGAACCTCAAGCACCAGAGGTGAACACTCTACCACTGAGCCACCGCGGCCCCCCTTTATAAATAAGAATAAGTGTAGGATTTACTTAAGAAGAAGAAGATGGTGATTACAATGAAAAGTCCCTTTATTTTCAGGTTAAGCCATCTAGGGTCAAATAAAGAGTGCCGGGCAATTATAGAAACAGCAGTAGTACTAATAGTAATAATTAGTAGATTTCTTATAAATCCGTTATAGAGGCTAACACTCTCTAGTCCTATCAGTGCTATTAATTGACAATTTAAATTATAATTCCGTTCAACATTTTCCCTTCAATGAGCAAGTGAGTTTCGTTGTATATTGTGAAGAAAACGGTAATTTCCAAATTATGAAGTTTACTATTAAAATGAAAAGTGGTAGATTTATAACTTTCAGTTACAATAGAGGGATAAGATCAAAGATATAACTTGTTGTTAGTCGCTGAATTCGTATGAAAGCATTCTCACTACCGTATATATATATTAGAGCTTCCAGTTTTTCTATAAAGATAAGGAAAGAAATATAATGCGTTCCTATGATACTGAATCGATATAAAGAGTCTACTTCTAACTATCTATTATCATGTTTCTTCATAGCGATCAATGTAGAAACTAAAAACAAGTATTACACGTTAAGCTTGAATAGAAGGATAAAAATGAAGATGTTCTATCTTTACAATAATGAATTACGTTCTACTAGTGACAGAGGAGTTAGTATTCCTGTTAATGATTTCTTAAACACTAGAACGCCGATTTTTTTTTTTTTTTTTTATCAATATAAAAACTGACTTGCACTAAGAAGGAATTACGTTGAGAAACATAGAAAACGTTTTACGACTGTGTGACTTATTACTTTTGCTTAAGTTACAAATTTGTCAATCACCCCCGCGAAATACGCATAATAAAATACTTTATAGCAAGAATAGCAGAAAATTTAGAAAAAATAAAAAAAAACAGGGATTCGAACCAGGTTCAAAAGTATTGCAACACGACAATAAGAAACTGCTCAACACGAATGGCTACCGAAACAACTGCAGATATCTCCTTCAGTTGCTTTGATGGATAACGAACTTCTTAGCAACTCTTATTTTTCAGAATTTTTTTTTTTTTTTTTGGTCGAAAAATGTTTTCACTAATGAAGTTTCTGTATTTGCGAAGGTATTGTTTTGTTCTAAATCTATCATTGTATTAAGTAACAAAAAAATATCTGAGTATTTCAAACAGCAAAGTCTTGTTATTTTCTCCTCATTATTTTCATTACTATTACTTCAAACGTTCTCTAGCCAAACTGACAATATTAAGGGACATAGAAAAATTCAGTAAAACAATTATGTTTTGGCGAAATCTACATATCGTTTGTTAGATATGAAAAATAAAATAATATTTTAAGTCTCAACATAGGTAGTTGTGTTGTTTACCGGCTTCCTAAACAACCAGGATACAATTCATTCTTTCCTGAACGAAGTCAGTTGAGATGTAGATAATAAACTCTTAAATTCGTGCCTCCAGTTCCTTCACTGTGCACGGTATATTTTCTAGACTTGTACATCTTCTTCTAAGTGTAGCACCATAAGAAAAAATCAACGGAGTGAGATCTGGACTTCTTGCACACCATCCATCAGGCACATGTCATCCAAGCCAACGTCCAATAAACTTCTGGTTCAATTGCTCGTGAACAATTACTGCAAAATGGAGTATTGCACCATCTTCCATGAAAATAAGGTCATCGATGTTTTTCTATTCTGATATTGTACCCTTGAAGTATCTGAAGATAACGGTCGTCGTTCATGGTTTTACGCACAAGCCAACGAATCTTATTCAGCACCACTCGGTCACTTTGGGACGAGTTTGCATCCTCTTAACAGTTATTTTGGGATTATCATCATGTGACGTCCAGTAACGTTAGTTATGGGTATTGACAAAACTCAAAACGGAATATAGCCCATTAGTCACTGCATAAAATATTTGCAAGCAGTCGTGGTTAATCTTTCTGTCAGATCAGCACTTATTTCCCCAATTCCATACTTCGGTCACAGTTTTCGAATTTCAACACTTGGGGGTTTCCCATGGGCGAAAATTGAGTTTTTCACATGCAAACCCACAGTTATTGCATGCCTTGCTAACCTAATTTCACGAGATGTCTGGCGTGTTGGCTTTTTGGGCTGCAGGTAACATTTCTTGAAATCCTGTCACATTTTCTCCGACCGTGATCTGATAGGCGACCAATTCTTTTTACGTCTTTGACTTTGTCTGTGAAGTTCTTAATTGTCTGTGAACGAATTGTATCATAAGTCCCATTCGTTGTAGACCACTATCACTGCACTTCATAATGTGCAATAATCTTAACTCATTCATAAATAGATAAGCGCCTGCTTATCTATTTATGAATAAGCTAAGATTATCGTGTTTGTTTACATTGCATGTGCTGCTTCCAATAGTCAACGATTGAATTAAGCGTAACAGATAACGTGAAATTCTAATAAATACTTTACATTACGGCACTGTATTCAACATGAAATAACTAACATTATAGTTTTTATAAAGTATTAAAGACACCGAGGGGAGGGTCCAGCGGGGGGCGATCGGGCCAATTGCCCCCTTCAGAAGAGGAGACGAGTAGCAGTATTACAACCCATCGCCCCACGCAGAAGTCCGTCCTGTATCCGCCCCTGAAAACACCTAGTTACTTTCACCCACCCATTACATATAGTTTATTTTACTAATTGAAGGCTATCAACAATATTTCATAGAATACCTAGAGTAATACAGAGGTCCCACTCAAAATAAGTAATCGAATTCACGGGTTTTTCGTGGATTCACAGTTCAAAAATTTTTAATTTCATAGTCAAGAACTATAAAAATAACATTTCTGATCGCACAACGACAATAAAAACCTCCCAGTGTGCCTTCTGCTAAATTTTAAGCATTAATTTAAGAGGGTATAGGTTTGATAACGAAATTCACAATTTATTCCAGGTTTCTTCATGGTATGCGAAATATATTAGTAATTCACGGTTACACGATTTTCATGGTAGAATGGATACCCTATAATTTAATATCATATAATGTCAATCCTGGGAGAAGAAGTGAAAGACTAGGGGCCGCGGCGGTGGCTCAGTGGTTGTGCTCTCGCCGCTGGTCTAGTGACTAGCACGTGCGTCTTTGGTGTATGGGGTCTCGCGTTGGATTCCCGATGAGAGAGCCTTTGGAATTTTAACTATCTTCGATATTTTTGTGTTCGTGTCTATGTCGGTTTAGATTACTGGTAAAGCGAGCTAAACGAGTAGAGAACAGCTAAAATTAAGTAGAAACACAGTAATAAGTAATTAAGCAAGTTAATGTGGTATGTTCGGTGAATCAATTAACTTTTTTTTAAAAAAAGTGGCTCGGACTTGCGCCTTTGTTGTAGGGGGTCGCGGGTTCAATCCCAGCTGGCGCCAATTGAGCTTTGTGGTAAACAAGCACCATGTGCGTGGTTTTCTCAGGGTTCTTCCGTTTCTTCCCACTTTCTTCATTCCACCATTTTCATTCATTTCTCATCATCATTGTCTCCTTTAACCCAGCCGGCATCAACATAGGATGTAAAACTTAAAATTTTCACTTCATTTTATTTCAAGTGAAGGACTCTTCTTTATGTAATTGCGAAACTGTATTCGACATTCTTATCTATTATGATATGCAATACACTTTAATTTTATTTCTTTTTCTCTGTTTTCTTTTTCTGACTAATGTTAAATCTAAGAATACTACAAAAGCAGACGTTGAGGACCATAGTTTGAAAAACTCTTAAGGTATTAGGCTGCAGATAGCAAAATCTGTTATGTCATAGTTTTAGTGTGTTTCTATTTTTTTTTTTTTAAATCTCTGTCTATGAACCCTTGATGTACCAGCAAAATCAGGAAAACAAGAAAAAGGGAAAAGCTGACTAGAATTGGCATTTCAGTCTTTTCTTCTTTTTTTTCTTTGTTTTTAAGTGACTGAAACAGTGCTCTCTGTATGCGTGTTTCCGACTTGTATTTCCAGCGGTATTAATGCTTCGAATGACACTCCAAGTAGTGGTATGGATAGGACTTCACTTTAAACAGTGATTTGTTTTTCATATGGGCATAGAGCTTGAAAGGTACGCTGATCTCCAGTTGATCAACTTAAAAGCGTGCCCTTTTGCAAAGGCGTAGCTGCTGGTGGACAAAGTTACGATGTTACGGTGAACTAGGATTTGAGGATCATGATAATAAAAATCGAATTTTTATAAATATTTATCCAAATATCTTCAAATGGATATGAGCAATAAGTACAAGACACATCCATTAATCATGCGATTTTTTTTAACCATTAAGTAGCTTTCTGAGAATGAAATAACTGATTTAATATAAGGTCTAAACTTTTATTCGTTTGGTAATACTGAATTACTTTCCAGATAGATAGTAACAGTTATAAATAGTACATATAACTAGTTTGTACTATATTTATCAAGTTTTTTGCTGATTGAATACATGCAGATGAGGATATTGGACTTATCTCTAAAATTTTACTATTGTCTGGATTCACGATTTCCGAACTTTGTTGTGCCTTAGCTTTGTTATTTAAGGCTAATAGCAGCTACAATTTTTGAAAATGTCACGCTTTAAAGGCATCTAAAGCTGATTTTGCTGATTCCGTTTTGAAGTTCCAAAGTATTCCTTGTCAGTGCCGTGCCATGGAAAATCAGGGCTCGGGACTGGAGTACACGACGGCGCCCGCATACATATATTCCAAGTAATTTTAACTTTACTTTTTCCTTCTTTTTTCTGAATTTTGCGCCCCCTTACTTCGGCGCCCGCTGCCGTCGCCCCGCTTGCCCAACCCACGGCACGGTACTGTTCCTTGTAATTTAAAACTAAAGTTAAAATCAATGCATTTTCATACAAAAATAAAATAATGGACATAGAAGCATAAGTTCACTTAATGATTTCTTAACGATTCTTTATTAGGCTCACACTTTAAAATAAATATTAACATTTACTTACAACATCAATTTTATGTGTTTCGCAATAAATGTACTGGAATTATAATTCGAAACGGAAAGTTGATCTAAACAAACTTAGTTAGCAAATGTTAATCAGTGAGAGTTAATGTTGACAGACAAACTTAGTTAGCAAATGTTAATCAGTGAGAGTTAATGTTGACAGACCTTATTTTACAAAGAAAAAACTTACCGGAGATAAGTCAGTTTCAGATTTTCAAATCCTTCAATTGTAATGTTTTCTCCTGTAGCATCAAATCCAACAAGATCCCTTTTAGCATTAATCTCTATTTTAGGCACTACAAGTGGATTAAATTTTATAGTTCCATATTCTTTTAAGCCTGAAATGAAAATAAAATATTTAATTTTTCACAGTTATGCACCGAGGCTAATGGACATGATATGATTACACTTGCTGGGAGCTAGGATCGAAAAAGGAGATCCCACGCTGCAGATGTAAGCATTCTATTACAGCACGGCCCTTAAAATGAATTATCACAGTTTTAGAAAGCATGTATTCAGAAACACTATTTTCAAACATAATAAAACTTTCAAATGATAGTTTGCTATGAAGACATATTACTTTTTCCTTCTTTGTTTTCACTTTCCATTGGCGATAGTATGTTTCTTTTTAAATCTAATTCGAGATTCAATAGATTTACATGTTTAGAGGACCTATATGCCAAGAAAACGGTTTCCAGATATCTGTTTGTCCGTCATCTCGATCTGTGTAAACACACTTAGTGCCATAGAGTTCGATGTATTATTAGAATCAAACTTTAATTTTCTCCAGTGAAGTTTCTGATTGTATTTATATCTCACGAAAAAGTGTACTTTATTCAAGATTGAATTTAGGGAAAGAAGTGATATTTATCTCGAAAACAGTTGAAGGATTTTGTTTATTTGCATAGATCCGTATTTCATTATTATCTTTTAATATAGTGTAAGTCATTCTTCTTGCGTAAAATATCTAAAATAGGCAGTTAACTCTTATAAGATTTTCCCGGAGGATTTTTGAAACAAACGACTCAAGTGATTTTCGTTTTATATTACAAAACATTATATGGTTTTCCTTCCAGATCTACGGGCAGAGGTACGCTATAAGTTAAAATCATGCTTAATTAAAAGCTCTAATACACTATAGGTTAAAATAATGCTTAATTAAAAGTTATGATTCATTCTAGGTTAAAATCATGCTGAAATAAAAGCTCTAATTCACTGTAGGTTAAAATTATGCATAATTAAAAGCTCTAATACACTAAAGGTTAAAATAATGCTTAATTAAAAGTTATGATTCATTCTAGGTTAAAATCATGCTGAAATAAAAGCTCTAATTCACTGTAGGTTAAAATTATGCGTAATTAAAACTCTAATATACCATAGGTTAAAATCATGCTTAATTAAAAGTTCTAATACATTATATTTTAAAACCATTCTTAATTACACTACAGTTTCAAATCATTTTTAATTAAAAGCTCTAATACACAATAAGTTAAAGTCATGTTTAATTAAAAGCTCTAATATACTTGAGGTTAAAATCATCCTGAATTAAAAGCTTTAATACACTATAGGTTAAACCATTCTTAGTTAAAGGCTCTAATATGCTATAGGTTAAAATTATGTTGAATTAAAAGCTCTAATACATTAAAGGTTAAAATCATGTTTAAATAAAATGCTAATACAATATAGGTTAAACTCATGCTAAATTAGAAGCTTTAATAGACTGTAGGTTAAAATCATGCTTAATTAAAATCTCTAATAAATTATAGGTTAAAATCTTGCTAAATTAAAGTTTAAATACACTATAGGTTAAAATCATGCGTAAATAAAAGTACTAATACACTATAGGTTAAATCATATTTACTAAAATGTTCTAATGTACTATAGGTTGAGATCATACTTAAGTAAAAGCTCCAATTGTTTACATTTAACAAATTTATGTATTTATTTGTTCCTGTGTTTGTACACAAATTAACCCAAACTCCATAATATATTTACACACTTATCCACGGAATTCGTTGTACACAACATTGTTAATTTAATTTATTGAGAATCAAGCAATAACAACTAGCATCATATATTGACAAGTGTCACGCAGCGCACGTAGCGACCCCATTATCTCGATAGTTAAGAATTAGGAAATAGTATGACGCACAGACGGAAATGTATTGCTATTGAAATAAGGATAATTTTTTCATTATCAATTGTAGATTATGGCAAGATATTTCAACTGGAAAAACCGCAATTGTTTTTACTCATGCGCATAAGATTTTTTTTGGATTATTTTCTTTTTAAAGAAAAATACTTAGGTAAGTTTACATATTCCGTAAATAATAATTAGATTATCGTTACAATATGACTGTCCTCTCCGCTGTTCAAGTGACGAGCGTGTGCACCTTTGGTGTACTTCGTCCCAGGTTCGATACCCCGGTGAGAGGGCCTTTGTAAATTTAACAGTCCTCGATGTTTCTATGTTCGTGTCCCTGTTCTTAAAAAAAAGTTAATGGAAAGACAGCGAAATGAAGTAAAACAGTAGTAAACAGGGAAATTAAGCTTCTGAGGAACCTTCCTTAAATCAGTTAACTGATATATATATATATATATATATATATATATATATATATATATATATATATATATATATACAGAGTGTCTCAAAAATACCCTAATAGAATGTAATTCTGTTACCATCAGAGTTACAACAAAACGTAAAAGGGAAAACCGTCTCCAAATATGTTTTCAATCTAATGAATGGAGGCATGTTTGAAATGGGGCTTGTCATGGACGCATTATCGTAAAATAAGGTAACTTCATTCACTTATGTTGTGGGTGCAGGAAAATGGCAACGTTGCATTTTCATTGGGCGCGTAAAGAGTGTACAGCCCAAACGGCTCGTTCGATTTTTAAAAAAAATCCTTCATTCTTCATTTTAGATTGAAAACATCATATTTAGAGACGGTTTCCCCTAAATTAAACAACTGCTGGAATTGTACAACAGGGAACGCTATCTGACTGCTACATAATTCCGAAACCAACAGGAGAATCAATATTTGAGACGTTAGGATTAATATACCTACCTCCAGAAGAAAAAGATTACTGATATTATATATATATATATATATATATATATATATATATATATATATATATATATATATAGAGAGAGAGAGAGAGAGAGAGAGAGCATTGGTTATATTTCATGAAAAATACACAAATGATAGTTAACTTTTTCGGTGAGTTTTAGTTTCGGACAATTTTCAAATATTCAACTCCAGAAATTTACCTTAAATTTATTATTTTTGATAGTAAACAGCACCTTGTACAAAAATCATCTATTCAGTGACACACTTATTTAATCTAAACATCAGATGTTGATAGAAGTAAATCCTATACTTTAATGAAACACATTGTTTCCTCACATTGAAGAAGATATCTTGATAAATTGCCCTAAAAATCTTCTCAAAGAATATCATAATTTTGAACCGATAGTACATATACTATAGAGTAAAATCATACTTCTATATGATTTTCTCATATATTTTCTTCGCTGAATCCATATGGAAAATCAATTTCTGACTTTATGATACCGATAAATTACACCGCGTAATGTACTCGCAAAAGTTTTCATCTCGTCTCGTAGCAGTCCCAAGTTCGATTCCCTGTGGCGACACTCGGTTGAAGAGGTATTAAAAAACGGTTTTCCAAGCTAGCCATCGTGAGTGAAGTTTTCCTGGATTTTTCTCATTCAGACAAGACAAATGTCATGATGGTACTTATATATTGGTTCCAGTCCGCATCCTTCCTTTCCCAGTCATTCCTTCATTCCCTTTCTTCGGATAGTGTGATTGCCAAGAGACGTCATCCCTCATACATGACTGGCTAACATGCCATAGATACTAAAAGGCCAGAAATCTAATTCCTAAACAAATTATAAAATCTATGTTATGATTGTGCTCTAAGGAACTGAATATTGAAATCGAAAATTGTAGCAAATTTTCGGATAGACGATAGACGGATAAGTGTAGAAAAGAAACCTCTTTTTGGAATGCTAAATCCATTTCGTAATATTCCTTGTAGCTATTAACGTTTTTATTCCATGTATACCGACGTTAAAACCACAAATGGTAAATTTCTTCCGCTTTCGGTTTGGATAGAGGGCTTAAAAAGAGAAACAAACATATTCTTGGGGATTGAACTCATTATTAAAAAAAAAAAAAAAATCGATATCCTTCACTGTTCTTCCCTTGATACCTGCCACGAGACAGGAGACCATTTGGTCAGACGGTTGGACGAACTAACATAGACGTTTAAAAAATGTGCAAAACATACAGTAGAACCTCTATTATCCGAACCTAGATTATCCGAGAATACAAGATTGAACGTGCTCTACAGCAATTAATATAGGATCATTTAGCCACTACCTCACGCCTTTACAACTGTAAGTACAGCACTGCCCTTCATTTGACAGAAAATCTTAGCTCAAGCCCCAAATATCTGAGGTTAGTCAATTCCACATTAGCTTGAATTATCGCAGCTCTCACGTAGTTTGAAACTATAAAAATTGCACTTCGAAAAGTACAATTCAGTATTTAAGTCACTTCATTTACGGATAGGTGTTACCAACGCCTGTGTCTGCGTGTGCGTAACTTAGAAATTTGTGACTGCGGTAACACATAGACGGGTCACATTTTGTTTTTGTGTTTTCTCATATTCGCACCTGATTTTGTTATATTTAATATTATTCTTTTCCCCTTCAAATTCTAATACTTTCTGAATATTTTTATGAAATGAGTTTAGTTTACCAAAACATTTATTATATATTTTCTCTGTCAGTTCATGTGTCCGTTCGTCCGAGAAATGGAGTAATTTAAACAATTACATTGTGCATCATTATCTATTCAGGCTAGGAAAAGTTAAAAATTGTGAATCGAGTTCCATGATGAGGTGATTATTTCCGATTTTGACGTTGATTGCGAATATGGTAAGAAATAAGGAGAAACGGTTTCCTGAATCGATTAAGCGTCCCAAGAATGCATTTAATCTTCACCCTTAACTCTCTACTTAAACCGAAAATGATGGAAATCCAATGCATCTTTCGGTTTGAATATAGGTCTATCTAGAGCAAAACATATAGAATAGCGACGCCGCATTTTACGAATTCATTTACCATTCTAAGAGTAAGTATCATTTTATATTTTGTCCCTCTGTTCTAACCAGAATTTGCTGAAATTAATCACCTTGATCGCTATACAGTAAAAATGGTAATAGATAGCGAAAAACATATTTCTGCAATTCGAATCGAATCGAATTCGAATGCGTAATATATTATTGCTACAATCGAGATTTTTTGTGATAAACAATTGAATCACTGATTGGAAAAAGGGAATAAGTGCATCAGACCTAAGTTTTCAAAAACGCTAAAAAAAAACCTTCCCGAAGCGTTGTTTCTATTTCTTGCAAAAAAGTGTATAATTGATTACTTGTAGCAAAAGAACTAACAAACACTAAGACAATAAGAAGAATCTTGTATTGCACCACTGCAATTGGTTAGATAAGCTTAAAAACGGAAAAAATATTCCCTTTTTCCAATCAATTGGAGTTGGACGCAATTGTAATTGTGTGTAGGGTATGTACTGTGCAGTTTATGATAAAAAGCTATGAAAATGTACATGTTGAATGCAATGTTGTATGTTAATCTTGGATATATGTATCCGAACTATCACGAATGTTAGGCTTCTGACACTTTTATTGTCACCGTTCGTTTTCTTGTACAACATATGTTATTCGTACAGCAAGAAAAGTAATATAATAGACAGCTGAACAAAATACGTTGTCACAATAGAATGGCTTTACATAGGGTCCTATCCGTGTCCATCTTCGTCTTCTACAATTTGTTGGTCAGTGGTTTTCCATGAAGAGATCATCCTATAAAACTGTTTGTATTGGTCAGGTAGGCATTTAATGATTTGTGAAGAATCGTTCATCTTTTTCTGATTGATCGAGACCTGCCAATCGTATGCCTTTGACGTTGGCAGTGGAACGTTTGTGACATTACTTTCGAGTAATCGAAAAATATCAGTTCTTAGTCCATTGATAAACTCAGTGTCTCTATTTACTTACTTGGAATTTCACTGTTTTATCCACAACGCTACCTGAAGATTTCTTGTAAAACGGTTACCACCAATGTTCAAAATCTAAGATTTCTTCATTGACAACTTAGTAAACCTGAAATGGAGTATCAGTATTTCTTGCATTCGTAATCATGTGGTTATATTGTGCTGGTAAATAAATGATTATATCTGATTATAGCAATATTTCGGCCACATGTTAAAAACTGTGACCACTGACAGGCAAATATTGCTGCATAGTTGTGAACCGTTATGACACGGTGAGGCTGAAAAGCATTCATGTCATTGTGTGATTGCAGTTTTGGCATTGTATGATCACCACTTGTATCACTGAAAACACGTAAATCTGTAACTGATTGGGGCAAAAACTTCTCTACAGATTGTGCAATGCGAAGACAAGGCAAAGTATCGAAACGTCAGCAGAGGGCTCTAGTGGTTGTCTACTTACACACAGTCTCACAGTTGTGGTAGTATCCTATAGTGACTGGAAGAAGGAAATAAGAAACGTAGTTATTCCCTTTTTCTAATCAGCGAGAGATTTTGTCTTCTACATTGGTCATATAGAGTGGCCCAAACATTCCTATTTTCTACTCAACGATGTAACTATCTTAAATAGTCTGGTCTGTTAAGGATAGGATCGTGACAGACCGGACACAAGTATGAAACTTGGCAGACTGAAAGTACTTCGGTATTCAATTCGTTTTAGGGTCGGGTGCCAAAATTTTCTGGTCGCCATTTTGAAATATGCCGCCATATTGGATTTTATGTGACGTTTTCTTAAACTAATCTCGGTAACTAATGGTCCGATTTTGATGATTCTTTTTCTAAATTATAAGTTAAGCCCGAATGCAATCGATTATAACAGTAATGAAGACAAGGAAATATGGTAAAAACGAGAAAATTAGAAATATTTAAGATTTTATGAAACATATTTACATATGAATGAATTTTTCTCCCAAATGGCCCATTTTATGAAAGCATGTACCCTATAACGTTTGAAAGAGCATAAAAAGAGCTTTAATTTGATGTATAACACGTTAAAATGCGATGAGAAATAGTCGAAATACAAGTCTTGGAAACAAACCCAGTGCAGATAGGAAGACTGCGTAATCGGTCAACTTTGTGAAATTTAGCGGTATCTGGCAGAAATGTTTTATCATTAAATTATTTAGTTTTTATTCTTGTCGTGATTACTTAATAATAACTACGTTTAATCATTGCTTAGTATTGTTATGGGAGTTTTCATTGCAGCAGTTCTATGTAGACATGAACAGCTAGCTGTTATATATATATATATATATATATATATATATATATATATATATATATATATATATACATAATATTGGCTACTATAATGTAACTGTGAACACATTAAAAGTGTAGTGTGCCTTTTAAGTTGAAAAATATCATTCCTTGCAGTATTTGAAATTATGTGTTTATTAAGTGTTTTCTACGCGATTCGTGTTCAGAATTCCTGAGGACCTATAAAGATTTCGATAACTTAGAAGATATCTAAAAAAATTGTCACTGGAAAAGAATAATTAGTAAACACACTAATTGACAATGCAGCGAAGTGGCATAAACAATGCAGACTGAAGTTTGTTGCCTCAAAACTAAAAAGAGAAATCGCAAAAGAATAGAAAACAAAAAGTAAACAGAAATCAACAGAAAATAATGAACCAAAGCGTAAGAGGAGAAATGAAAGTAGAGGAAACGTAATTCCACCGGTTTATATTTTTTGTAATTCTGGGAAAGGGGTTAGAAGAAACTGTCACTTACATTTGACAAAAATCTTAAGGAAATGGCTTGCTAATCAGAGTATATATATATATTTCTGCTTTCTAAAATTTCCGGAGGAGACTTGGTAGCAATGGAGGCTACATACTACATACAGTGCTTATGGATGTATAAAAATAGGTACAGAAGTTGGGAAAGGGAGAACAGATCTTTAAATGAAACCGAAAGTCAAGATGATGATGTGTATTTGATGAACTCATAGATCACTTGGGATGTAAAATAGAAAATGTTCATTTCATTTTCAATTTGTCAGAACTGCACACTCTATATAAGTTGAGCGGTAAGTTTATCAAAAGCAATGAATAAAACAAGACTAAAGAACAAAATCCTCGCTTATTTTATTTCTGATTGTACTAAACAGTGATGGCAAAATGTTATTGGTATTTAAAGAAAGGACACTAGAAATTACTCAAGGATTCATGTCTAAACGATCAAATAAAAGGAGATTTTTGCCTTCTCAATGTGTTCAAAGTGTTTAAGAAGAAATATGATAAACTGGGAGTACCAAACAATTTCAGAATACTTTACAGAAAACTGTCAAGATGAAAGTGTTCCAGAAAATCTAAAGAATTTCGTTCAATTGCTGTTGTATGGATTTAACATAGAAGAAATTTCTATAACATATTCTCAAACTGCTCTAACAATAAGTCAATTAATATATTTTAATTTTAAGAACAGAAGATTAGCACCACGAAAAAAAGGCACAACATATCTCATTAACCGCCGCTCCCACTGTATGTAGGTTTACAGGTACACACTCTTACTTGCTAGAAAAAAAGATTGTCAGTAATTTACATAACTTAGACATTTTTGTGTATAATCGTGTGATCCAAATTTCAAGATCAGATAGCAGCAGTGACATGCAGATGTTCCAAATCAGAGGGTCTTGTCTGTCCCTTTCCATTAATGACTAATGTGTACACCATCGGTGCATTGGACAATTTAGACCACAACACATCATCAACTACTTCGACAGGATCTTTCCATGGAACAAGTATTAGCGTATTCCAATTGCCTTCCGATTCCAACTTTGGTTTACCCCCAATGCGAGTTGAAGTTTCTTCATCAGTAGAAGATTACTTATTACCAGATATCTATGCTATTGTGTCATCAGTATCATCATGTGATTTTGACAAACTGCAAGTTCATATTACTGTTCAAGAACCAATACGGTCAGGGCTCGAAGAAGCACTTTAGACAGAGAGGCGGTGGATTGAAAAAAAATCTCTGCTAGGTGAAAATAAATGCTTGTGGGCAAAGTATAATTTGACTCAATCAGGAAGTGTGTGTTCTACTAAAGGTACCAACGTCATGTTGCCAATTTTTCTGAAAAGCGGCGTCTCTTTCAATGGTGAAGCATGATATGTCTATCATAAAGAAAATTACTGATCGATGTAATTCTAATCAAATACAGGTTATTTTCCTTGACCAACTTCTCTTTGCAATAGCAAAACAAATAAAGTGGAGATGGTCCAATTCATACTGTGGAGAAGTTCTATCGTTATGTTTGGTGTACTACACATAGAAATGGCCCTTGGAAGAGTGTTAGGCCACATACTAAATGGTACTGGATGGACATCGTCCTTAGCTGAGGCCGGAGTAGCAGGTTCAGAGTCAGCTGATTCATTCCTGGACTGCTCACACCTAACCAGAACCAGAAGAGCACAGCAGAAACCAGCTGTAGTTCTAGGCTTTCTTCAAATGGCAGGGTTTCATACAGAACAAGAGTCCAGAAACTGTAAACAAGAATTCCAACAGTGGCGGGAAGGAATGATATAGAAAAGATCTATGTTTTTGTATTGGGATCTTGTACTGGAATTGGAACTTCTAATTTTGATATTTGTTAGAACTCACGACAAAGTAACTTCCTATTATATGTAACTATATTGGAGCGTCTTCTGCCCCTATCTGTGCATCTCAGGAACAGGAAGAGTTTAAATAAAGGAAAGGCAGAATTTAAGAACTGGGTGTTTTCAAAGACTAACCAAAAGTTTTGTCTCATGCCGTTCGACCAAAATAACAGAAGTGTTAGAGACTCCAGTGGAGCCATTAACTAAAAATACACGTGCTTTTCAACGGCGGATGCTCACTGCTCCTGAGTTATGCAGACCCACAAAAGAATTTGAAGATGCTGCACACATTGAGGAAATAATTAACGAAAATTATGTTGGAAGTGATGTAAGTTTTAAGAATCTTTGTCGAACATTGCATGACACAATTTCTGCTGCAGGAAATCCTATTTTAGATACGTAACAGGTAATGAATCTATAATCACATGCATATGCATTACAGGATCTTCAAAATCTGTTGCAGCCATAAAAGTGATTGGTAAAAACCAATATGAAGATTTTGTTGACTCGGTGTTTGTAAAACAAAGCAAGTCAATTTAGTCTCCCATAAAAAGGAATAGTTTTTCGTTTTCCTGAGAAAACTTAAAGAAGGGTAGGAGATCATCTGAACAGAAGATAGATGAATTGAGAAATGATTACAGTTTGTTCAGTGGGCTGTATATGTCATGCAAAACGCGTGAGGGTGATCCGCAACTCTTTTTCTCATGAAAATCGTAGTTGGCTATCATCATTGATCACGAGAAACTTTTACTGTCGTCAAATAAGTCTGAACTACTGAATATTTTCAAGTCCAGAAAACTTCGGCTGGGTGAAAGAAGGTGGATCGTGGAAGCCCTTATGGATGACCAAACCATAAGTTTCTAAAAGTTCAAGAGAATTGCTAAAGTATGGCTGCAAAGCTCTTCCTCTTTGCTCAAAACAGTGCGCATGTTCAACGAATGGTGCTCAATATACAGATCCTTGCTGCTGTGGAAGCTCCTGTGATGAACAGCAATGTGACTAAGAAGTATTTTTTCTTTGTGGAATAGGCGATTGGATGTTATCAATTTTTGTTACTTTGATTAGCATTTTGATTTGGAATATTTAGTTTTTCAGTAGCTATTTATTATGTTTGAAAGAGTTAAATTTAAAAATTGACATATATGCAAAGACGTATTTATGATGTGGCTTTTTAGTGTCTTACATAATATAATTTATATGAACAGTATAATGATAATTTAATAACAATAGTAATAATATGAATAATATTGATCTGAATAACAATTCACAAAAGTGGAGAAAAAATATTAATTTGCCAGGTTCCGAGCATGCTTGTTATTACATAACACCAAGTTTCGTCTAGTTGACTTTCTGCATACTCCTTGTATTCTATTATACTGATATCTTAATTTAACTATATTTCGGTTATTTTTCATCGCATTTTAACGTATTATACATCAAATTGAAGCTCTTTATATGCTCTTTCAAATGTTATAGCGTACATGCTTTCATAAAATGGACCATTTTGGAGAAAAATTCATTTATATGTAAATATGTTTCATAAAAGCGTAAATATTTCTAAATTTCTCGTTTTTATCATGTTTCCTTGTCTTCATTACTGTTATAATCGATTACATTCGGGCTTAACTTATAATTTAGAAAAAGAATCATCAAAATCGGACCATTAGTTACCGAGATAATGATCTTTTAAGAAAACATTACATAAAATCCAATATGGCGGTATATTTCAAAATGGCGGCCAGAAAATTTTGGCACCCGACCCTAAAACGAATTGAATACCGAAGTACTTTAAGTCTGCCAAGTTTCATACTTGTGTCCGGTCTGTCACGATCCGAGCCATTTTTGTTGTTAAAAGACCAGACTAAAAGGAACACATCTGCTATCTCAGGTTAAAATCGCAAAAAATTGTACTTATTCCCTTTTTCCAATCAGAGGTTCAATTAAAGTTTCAGAGACTTGTTGGGGATCATTAGCTTTGCTTTATCTCTGATAAATAATAATAATAATAATAATAATAATAATAATAATAATAATAATAATAATAATAATAATAATAATATAAAAGAATTTATTTTTTAATGTCCACAATTATGGACACTGGTTGTATATTTGATAGTTGTTACTCCTTATTTTTTAATATATTTTTTAGATTTGTTTTGCTGTGAAATTGCACATGCTAGAAACGAAACACGATATAAATGCATTGTAAGAATTAAAATTCTATTATTGATAACAGCATTATTTCATTTTCATTATTAGAAAGTATAATAAAATTTGTAACTACAGTGATTTCAACTATTCGTGCTAATCATTGATGTAAACATATTGCAACCATATAGTCAATTTTTTCGTTCTTTTCATTCTTAGCAGAGCTAACCACAGAAGATGTTCTAGATTTGTTTGAGAGTTCAGATATCGATGATTCCGATAATGATCCAGATTTTATGGATGAGGACTCCAGTGAGTCCAGCACTGAAAATAACGGTGGGAGGGGGGGGGGGTTGCAAGAGATGAAAACGATAAACAATATATTATTTTACTCGTTATCTGCTCTAAGGAACTTAATTATCTACAAGAGGTTATTTGGCCAATCACAGGCGGGTCTATATAGTTGTAGTGCGATTCCCTCTTTTATTTCAATAGTACAATTTGTTTTTCCTGGTTGGACAAAAATTGACAAATTTGGAAAATTTCCTGCGGTACTTAAAATTCAAATTTGAAGATGTCGCAGTACAACTAAATAGATCCGCTTCTGATTGCCCAAATAACCTCGTGTAAATAATTCAGTTCTTTAGAATAGATAACGAGTAAAACAATTTATTGTTTACCACTTTCGTCTCTTGCAATACCGCCATCGTTATCTTCACTGTTCGAGTTACTGGATCATTCATAAAATCTGGATCATTATCTGAATCGTCGATATCTGAACCCTCAAACAAATCTAGAACATGTTCCGTGGTTAGCTCTCTTAAGAATGAAAAGAACGAATCCATACACAAACACTATAATGCTTGTTTTTGAAAAGCGGAGATGAAAATTGTTTTTATTTGTTTCACAAAAATGAGAAAATGGGTATTCAGAAACAAAACAAACAATTTGATGTGTCATATTATGTTCTCAAGAAAGGAGAAAAATATTTAAAAAATACTAAATAAATATATATATATTAATAAAGTATTCAGTTCATTCTATTTTCACTATATAAACGTGGTCGTGGTTTTTATTGTGTCACATCAATATAATAATATATCAGAAGATAGGTGTAGTATAGCAAAAAACGGAATAAAAAGTATCATAATTTTTCTCAAACATTTGGATATGCAATTACTTGTTATGGAAACAATGTTCACAAATGTGGATATAGTGTTTCTTTGTAAAAGAATAAAAATATTCTAATTCTGAAAAAGATAGATTAAAAAATATGATTTAAATGCTGCAACATACAAAAGATTGAAGGGCGGTTTTTAAAGGTTGGTAGCCTGAGACCGAAGGGGTTAAAAACATAAACATTCTTACCTGATACAATATAGGGAATAATATGTTCTACTCCTCTTCGCACACATGCTTTGTATTCCGGAGAACTTTGTTTACACACTTTAAAATAATCAGCTGGAAGAAAACAGAAAGCAATATTATCTGACTAGTTTGTAGTTCTGTAAAACAGAAACATTACACTTTCTGCTGAGAAACAATAGTCGTGAGTGAAGCTTGGTGTAAGCCAGATCGGTAATACATACATACATATACATATACGTATATGTGTGTGTATATAGATATAGCCTATCACTTCAAACTTAAAGAAGAAAGCTGATCGAATATGCTAATTCTTATGTCAAGCTTCATGAAGATGTATGAAGCTCTGTTCCTTTAGTTCTCATCATTAAATTTTAAACCTTTATCAACGTGACTTCTCTCAGTAGAAATTCTTTCTAATATTCTTCTCTTACACGCCGTAACTGGGTGTAATACAATTTCTTGGCCATTTGGAAAGGGTAGCTTGAAAAAAATATACCGAGAAAACCCTGTTTTTAAGAAAATGTATATGTGCATTTAGTATATCAGACAAAACTCACAAAGAAACAGAAATTGCTTTACCACCCTTTCTACTCGATTTGCATATCTTTGTCATGGATGGTGATGACCTAGACGAAGAGAATCACCAGGTGTACCGTCAATGCATGGGAACTGTAGCAACGCAGCTAGTTGAGTCGGCATTTGACTTGCGTTCACTTTTATCAACGACAGCTACATCAAAGTAACAATCCTACTGTTAGAAATTGCACTAATTGATATCATAGAAGAGAAAAGTATAATCTTTTTATATAGTCATAATCATATTTCATAATCATTCAAGCCTGGAAAGACACTTTTTCATTGTATTCATGGAAAAGATTTCTCTTTGTGCAAATATACGTAATAAAGAAATTGAACCTTTTCTACTTTAAAGCTGCCATCCAGCCAAAACAATAGCTAAACTGCTCATGTGCAGCTTGAAGCAGAGCTTTTTTGAACTGCTAATCTACAGTAAGAGCGTAAAAACAGAGCATTTCTAAAGGCATTATCTTATTCCTGATTGTGTATAGTGATGCATCGAGACTATGGATTTCGATCTTACGCTTTTCCTGACTGGCTATAGTCGACTCATTGCTTTTATTGCATAGTACTTATCTTGTGGCTTACGCATAACAATAAGTTCAAGAATGGACGCAATGTCATGTATATAAGTCAGAAATATTTGCTTACAATGATTTTTTTACTATCTTATTCACTCTAGTAATGTGCGTTACGAGGCGCATCCAGAAAGTAACCTTCCCATAGCTGGGAAACGACATTGCGCGAAGCGACTGCATGCACGTGAAAGAGTAAAGTCTCTCACGGTACATGGACAAGCGGAAATTTCCTAATGCTCTCTGTAGCGTCGTGGCAGTGGTTGGAGATGGACGTTCCTATTCCAGCTCCCGCTCCCGTGTATGAAGTGCGAGCAGTGATAAAGTTTTTGAATGCACAGGGCATAACGCCGATTGAAATCCATCGTCAGCTGTGCCAGGTCTATGGGCCTAATATCATGAGCAAGCAGATGGTACGTTGACCTGTAACGGTCTGTGATGACAGTTGTCCTCCCACTGCGCTCCTGATTATGCACAATTTGACATCCTGCTACTAATTGTCCAGCAACACACCTACATCAGACAAATCCTTAGTGTCTACAGTAAATAAACTGAAGTACTATACTGGTTGCACGCAGGAATTTAATTTGAGAGGAGTCCAAAGATTTTGGAGTTTCAAACTCAATAAGGGTATTACTATTAAAATGCTACAATAGCAACAAAAGCGCCTGGACTGTAACCTATAACCTATGATTTCAAACATTTGATTTACGGTTATTTGTGATTCCACGTTTAACAGAAACAAAATTTTGAACTATGTGTACTTTAAATAAATTATTTGAGTAACTTTTCTCATATAAAGTTTATTTTTTTAAAAATTATTGTTCAAAGCCTTTGTATTTTAATAAACCCTTTCCAAAATCAATGGAAATGAATTGTGCTGCCATCTTTTTAGTTCTTTTAAATTATACGTTTGTGAGCGTTTATATGTTTGTGGTCAATCCTTTCGACAATGAGATCTCGGAAACCGCAGACTCTAGAAAGATGACGTTTTCACTGATCGATTGCAAATTTTGTGTAGATTGTCCAGTTCTGATTGAATATTTTAAAAAAAACATGGCAATTACTTCTTTATTACATGTTTACGGGTACACTGGAAGTGCAGAAATTAAAAAAAAAGAAAAAACTAAAGCATCATATCCTGCACATTATACATTCCAACACCACATAATTGTATACAGGGTTGTATGCCTCTCAGGTATTTGTTTCATGGTAAATTTATAATGAAAAACGAAAGATAACCATTTCTCCACTCTAACAGTAAGTTGAATCTTTATTGTTTGGATTGTTTTGCCCAATGAACACCATACATCACTGTCATTATAATTAATTGTATGTGTAATGTATCTGCTTATTACACACTGTATGCAAGAAGAAAGAAAACACTGATCATACGTAAATTAAAAACTCCAACTGGAAGTAGGCTCAAATCTTGCAAACGGTGCGAGATACTGAAAAAAGTAGGTATAATCGACAAAATCTCCCCTTTACGATATCTCTTGCCAATTTTTATCAATACGTCTTTCACTTCTGTCTGTAAAGGGACATGTACGGATATAAGGAATAACAAGGAGATTCATGCTCATATGTGAATGATGCGCTGTGTAGAGAGCGCAGAATCAGCTAGTCTATATATTAAAATGGTAGGTTTATATGTTTGTCCCCAATAGTTTCGACAATTAGATCTCCGAAACCACACGCGATAGAAACGTGCCGTTTTCGCTGGTAGATTCTAAATTTTGTGTAGATTGTCTAGTTCTCACTCAAATTTTCAATAGCCGTGTCGTTATTGTTCTATTCAACATTTTAGGGGTCGTTTTGAGCCCATAATATTAACGTTGTTGCAAGCCGAAACCACACTGTTAGGCAAATAGTGGAGAAGTTACATACAGTGGATTGACGGACATTGCAGGCGATTAGCTTAAATCTGAATGACAAAACCTATTGCATGCTGGCAACTTGAAAGGCCTCAAGTGACGCAATGATGATAATTCGGACTAGAGGCCTGTACGGGCCGAAATTTTTAGCCCGGGTCCAGCCCGGCCCGTAAACTTTTAATGTAAAGCCCGACCCGAGTCCAAAATATTTTATAGCATCTAGACCCCAGCCCGGCCCGAGCTCATGTGATAATCAAACAAGCCCGAAATAAGCTCGAATTACTGAAACTTAATTAACGTAAAATTGTATTTTTGTTTACAGCAGTAAGAGGTCTAATTTTGCAGCTGTGCTTTAAAAGTTCTCCAGTAAGAAGGTCGAGCGAACATCATTGTACAGTATAATTACAAAGTTAGGCCCGAAAAAGCCCGAGAAATATTTTTGTGTATTTAAAAGTTTACGACCGGAACCCGGCCCGGGCCCGAAGAGATGTATGCTTTGTAGGTCCGAGCCCGTGCAGACCTCTAATTTGGACGTACATGGATTTATTACTAAAAAAATATCCTTTGATATCTTGTTACTTCTACAAATTTGCAACAAACTCACTCCAAAATCTATACGTAGCAGGTAATTTCCTTTGTGAGTCTCCTATCCTTTACTTGTATAAGTAAGGAGACATGCAGAGTGGGAAATAGATTCATGGTCATAATAGAACGAGGCGCTGAGTAGACACCGCAGGCTCAGCTAGTTAAATATTAAAATTTGTACAATCATCCCTAAAATTATACTAAATTAACATAAAAGTCAGGATTTCATGTGATTCGAATCCTCAAGGATCAACTCCGTACGTACCTGCCTGGTATTATAGTATTATTGTAAACATATTAATTACTCTAGTATGTGAGTAATTGAATTAGTACATGTGGTCGTGTACATCTAACAATTGAACACACTTCGAAAATCCAGAAGGAGCGTTTGCTCCCTCTTTTGCATCAACGCTGCGGGCAGCAATGTCCGTAAACTATGTTTCAAATTTATTTATGGTATATAGTAAAAATTATCCCGAATGCTGTAGCTACTACTCGCAGTGCAAATCTTCTTTACCGCCACATACAGTATCATAAGTCAATCTGACACGCTTATTTTTAAAAGTGGTTGATCACTACTTGCTCTACATAAAATTGACAGGCTCCCTTAGTTATAGAGGTAGAACAATGATTTTGGAGAGCTCTTGAAAGGGAAAATAGTGATTACTTTAATGTATTTTCCCTATATGGATTCGTTTCAAAGTTGGGGGCACGGTGGCTGAGTGGTAGAGCGTTTATCTCTGGTGCGTCTTGTCCCTGATTCAATCTCCGACCAGGTAAGCACAGGGTGTCCAATATACAATGCAACCAGGATTTTTTTATAGTAGAACTTTCGAAGCTGAAGTCATACACAAATAATGGTTATACCCAGGTGTGTAGCCAAGGGGGACCCATCGGAGCCAGGCCTCCCAAATGATTTCCTGCCCCCCCCACCCCCCGAAATGACCAGCTTTTAAAACATCATAGTAAAATGATCTCGCTTCATTCATTTAAAGTAACAAAGTTTATTGACAATTAATAATTTATGGTAAAATAGTATGGAGAAATATTGTTTTTCCATACCGATCAAAAAATAGTATAGTATCTCTTCCTTATACCGATCGAAAAATAGGATACTTTTTTGTGACAGCAGATTACACAATTTACTGCGATTTATATTTGACAGTTTGAAGACAAACGTTTTAACAAGGTACTACAAATACAGCCATAAAACAAAGCCACTAAACTGATTTGTAAGTACAGTATATTTTATATGCTTTAACAAGTGTTTTAAAACACATAGAGGATGGAAAATTTGGTGAGAAACAATGCTTTTATTTAATTTGGATTTCATTCGCTCTCTTTTATTTCTACTCAGTGTAATAAAATAATTATTTTTTTTAAAGTCACGAACAATAAATAAATATTTTTGTCAGGAAACCATAAAGAAATTAAGTGAAATTTCAAAGAAAATCAATTTTGTGTAGATAGGTTCTGTACACAAGGTCTTAAATTTAAATATAAAGGTAACCAAGAAAAGTTTTGTTGCTTTTTCACTCACCCCCTTCGAACATCGATATGTCACCTAACCTGGAAGATCAAAAATAGTACCCATCAGCAACGACGTCTTTCTGAAAACGTTCTGGAAGGCCATGCAATCCATCGCGGTAGAACTTGGTGGGCCGTGAAACGAAGAAAGTATCAGGTGCATTTTGGACTTTTACTAGGGATTTGAACTGGCGTCCTCTAAGGTGATTGTCCAAAGAACGGAACAGGTGATAATCGGACGGTGCAATACCCGGGGAATATAGTGGTTGCAATATTGTTTCCCATCCAAGGCGGAAAATGGTGTCCTGAGTCATCCTAGCCACTTGGGACTTAGCGTTGTTCCGTAAACGAGGACCCATTTGCAATTCAGAAGTGATGGCTCCAGAGTTTTGAGTTTTTATTGAGAACAGCTTAACTGCTGACAGTACACAGTTGCATTGATACTCTGACCAGCTGGTAGCAGTTCTCGATGCACGATGCATCAAACACACAGAAGGATCTTCTTCTGGTACAGTGCTAGTTTCTGCTGTTTTGAAATCGGTTCATGGGATGCTAACCAATGATGACTGCGCCATGGAGCTTCGTATAGGACACACTTTTTATCACATGTCAACGCCCTGTCCAGAAATGGCTCTGAAACAGTAAATAAACACAGGCGACTGCCGCGTTGCCTTCTGGCCCGGAGTCAAAATATGAGAGACCCATCGACCCAACTTGTAGGGCTTCACAAGTTGATGGATGTGCTGCCGAATGGTTTCACCATATACTGAATTGTAGTCCCAGTTCCTCTTTAATTGTAGTCCCAGTTCCCAGAAAATAATGAACCAAAGCGTAAGAGGAGAAATGAAAGTAGAGGAAACGTAATTCCACCGGTTTATATTTTTTGTAATTCTGGGAAAGGGGTTAGAAGAAACTGTCACTTACATTTGACAAAAATCTTAAGGAAATGGCTTGCTAATCAGAGTATATATATATATTTCTGCTTTCTAAAATTTCCGGAGGAGACTTGGTAGCAATGGAGGCTACATACTACATACAGTGCTTATGGATGTATAAAAATAGGTACAGAAGTTGGGAAAGGGAGAACAGATCTTTAAATGAAACCGAAAGTCAAGATGATGATGTGTATTTGATGAACTCATAGATCACTTGGGATGTAAAATAGAAAATGTTCATTTCATTTTCAATTTGTCAGAACTGCACACTCTATATAAGTTGAGCGGTAAGTTTATCAAAAGCAATGAATAAAACAAGACTAAAGAACAAAATCCTCGCTTATTTTATTTCTGATTGTACTAAACAGTGATGGCAAAATGTTATTGGTATTTAAAGAAAGGACACTAGAAATTACTCAAGGATTCATGTCTAAACGATCAAATAAAAGGAGATTTTTGCCTTCTCAATGTGTTCAAAGTGTTTAAGAAGAAATATGATAAACTGGGAGTACCAAACAATTTCAGAATACTTTACAGAAAACTGTCAAGATGAAAGTGTTCCAGAAAATCTAAAGAATTTCGTTCAATTGCTGTTGTATGGATTTAACATAGAAGAAATTTCTATAACATATTCTCAAACTGCTCTAACAATAAGTCAATTAATATATTTTAATTTTAAGAACAGAAGATTAGCACCACGAAAAAAAGGCACAACATATCTCATTAACCGCCGCTCCCACTGTATGTAGGTTTACAGGTACACACTCTTACTTGCTAGAAAAAAAGATTGTCAGTAATTTACATAACTTAGACATTTTTGTGTATAATCGTGTGATCCAAATTTCAAGATCAGATAGCAGCAGTGACATGCAGATGTTCCAAATCAGAGGGTCTTGTCTGTCCCTTTCCATTAATGACTAATGTGTACACCATCGGTGCATTGGACAATTTAGACCACAACACATCATCAACTACTTCGACAGGATCTTTCCATGGAACAAGTATTAGCGTATTCCAATTGCCTTCCGATTCCAACTTTGGTTTACCCCCAATGCGAGTTGAAGTTTCTTCATCAGTAGAAGATTACTTATTACCAGATATCTATGCTATTGTGTCATCAGTATCATCATGTGATTTTGACAAACTGCAAGTTCATATTACTGTTCAAGAACCAATACGGTCAGGGCTCGAAGAAGCACTTTAGACAGAGAGGCGGTGGATTGAAAAAAAATCTCTGCTAGGTGAAAATAAATGCTTGTGGGCAAAGTATAATTTGACTCAATCAGGAAGTGTGTGTTCTACTAAAGGTACCAACGTCATGTTGCCAATTTTTCTGAAAAGCGGCGTCTCTTTCAATGGTGAAGCATGATATGTCTATCATAAAGAAAATTACTGATCGATGTAATTCTAATCAAATACAGGTTATTTTCCTTGACCAACTTCTCTTTGCAATAGCAAAACAAATAAAGTGGAGATGGTCCAATTCATACTGTGGAGAAGTTCTATCGTTATGTTTGGTGTACTACACATAGAAATGGCCCTTGGAAGAGTGTTAGGCCACATACTAAATGGTACTGGATGGACATCGTCCTTAGCTGAGGCCGGAGTAGCAGGTTCAGAGTCAGCTGATTCATTCCTGGACTGCTCACACCTAACCAGAACCAGAAGAGCACAGCAGAAACCAGCTGTAGTTCTAGGCTTTCTTCAAATGGCAGGGTTTCATACAGAACAAGAGTCCAGAAACTGTAAACAAGAATTCCAACAGTGGCGGGAAGGAATGATATAGAAAAGATCTATGTTTTTGTATTGGGATCTTGTACTGGAATTGGAACTTCTAATTTTGATATTTGTTAGAACTCACGACAAAGTAACTTCCTATTATATGTAACTATATTGGAGCGTCTTCTGCCCCTATCTGTGCATCTCAGGAACAGGAAGAGTTTAAATAAAGGAAAGGCAGAATTTAAGAACTGGGTGTTTTCAAAGACTAACCAAAAGTTTTGTCTCATGCCGTTCGACCAAAATAACAGAAGTGTTAGAGACTCCAGTGGAGCCATTAACTAAAAATACACGTGCTTTTCAACGGCGGATGCTCACTGCTCCTGAGTTATGCAGACCCACAAAAGAATTTGAAGATGCTGCACACATTGAGGAAATAATTAACGAAAATTATGTTGGAAGTGATGTAAGTTTTAAGAATCTTTGTCGAACATTGCATGACACAATTTCTGCTGCAGGAAATCCTATTTTAGATACGTAACAGGTAATGAATCTATAATCACATGCATATGCATTACAGGATCTTCAAAATCTGTTGCAGCCATAAAAGTGATTGGTAAAAACCAATATGAAGATTTTGTTGACTCGGTGTTTGTAAAACAAAGCAAGTCAATTTAGTCTCCCATAAAAAGGAATAGTTTTTCGTTTTCCTGAGAAAACTTAAAGAAGGGTAGGAGATCATCTGAACAGAAGATAGATGAATTGAGAAATGATTACAGTTTGTTCAGTGGGCTGTATATGTCATGCAAAACGCGTGAGGGTGATCCGCAACTCTTTTTCTCATGAAAATCGTAGTTGGCTATCATCATTGATCACGAGAAACTTTTACTGTCGTCAAATAAGTCTGAACTACTGAATATTTTCAAGTCCAGAAAACTTCGGCTGGGTGAAAGAAGGTGGATCGTGGAAGCCCTTATGGATGACCAAACCATAAGTTTCTAAAAGTTCAAGAGAATTGCTAAAGTATGGCTGCAAAGCTCTTCCTCTTTGCTCAAAACAGTGCGCATGTTCAACGAATGGTGCTCAATATACAGATCCTTGCTGCTGTGGAAGCTCCTGTGATGAACAGCAATGTGACTAAGAAGTATTTTTTCTTTGTGGAATAGGCGATTGGATGTTATCAATTTTTGTTACTTTGATTAGCATTTTGATTTGGAATATTTAGTTTTTCAGTAGCTATTTATTATGTTTGAAAGAGTTAAATTTAAAAATTGACATATATGCAAAGACGTATTTATGATGTGGCTTTTTAGTGTCTTACATAATATAATTTATATGAACAGTATAATGATAATTTAATAACAATAGTAATAATATGAATAATATTGATCTGAATAACAATTCACAAAAGTGGAGAAAAAATATTAATTTGCCAGGTTCCGAGCATGCTTGTTATTACATAACACCAAGTTTCGTCTAGTTGACTTTCTGCATACTCCTTGTATTCTATTATACTGATATCTTAATTTAACTATATTTCGGTTATTTTTCATCGCATTTTAACGTATTATACATCAAATTGAAGCTCTTTATATGCTCTTTCAAATGTTATAGCGTACATGCTTTCATAAAATGGACCATTTTGGAGAAAAATTCATTTATATGTAAATATGTTTCATAAAAGCGTAAATATTTCTAAATTTCTCGTTTTTATCATGTTTCCTTGTCTTCATTACTGTTATAATCGATTACATTCGGGCTTAACTTATAATTTAGAAAAAGAATCATCAAAATCGGACCATTAGTTACCGAGATAATGATCTTTTAAGAAAACATTACATAAAATCCAATATGGCGGTATATTTCAAAATGGCGGCCAGAAAATTTTGGCACCCGACCCTAAAACGAATTGAATACCGAAGTACTTTAAGTCTGCCAAGTTTCATACTTGTGTCCGGTCTGTCACGATCCGAGCCATTTTTGTTGTTAAAAGACCAGACTAAAAGGAACACATCTGCTATCTCAGGTTAAAATCGCAAAAAATTGTACTTATTCCCTTTTTCCAATCAGAGGTTCAATTAAAGTTTCAGAGACTTGTTGGGGATCATTAGCTTTGCTTTATCTCTGATAAATAATAATAATAATAATAATAATAATAATAATAATAATAATAATAATAATAATAATAATAATAATATAAAAGAATTTATTTTTTAATGTCCACAATTATGGACACTGGTTGTATATTTGATAGTTGTTACTCCTTATTTTTTAATATATTTTTTAGATTTGTTTTGCTGTGAAATTGCACATGCTAGAAACGAAACACGATATAAATGCATTGTAAGAATTAAAATTCTATTATTGATAACAGCATTATTTCATTTTCATTATTAGAAAGTATAATAAAATTTGTAACTACAGTGATTTCAACTATTCGTGCTAATCATTGATGTAAACATATTGCAACCATATAGTCAATTTTTTCGTTCTTTTCATTCTTAGCAGAGCTAACCACAGAAGATGTTCTAGATTTGTTTGAGAGTTCAGATATCGATGATTCCGATAATGATCCAGATTTTATGGATGAGGACTCCAGTGAGTCCAGCACTGAAAATAACGGTGGGAGGGGGGGGGGGTTGCAAGAGATGAAAACGATAAACAATATATTATTTTACTCGTTATCTGCTCTAAGGAACTTAATTATCTACAAGAGGTTATTTGGCCAATCACAGGCGGGTCTATATAGTTGTAGTGCGATTCCCTCTTTTATTTCAATAGTACAATTTGTTTTTCCTGGTTGGACAAAAATTGACAAATTTGGAAAATTTCCTGCGGTACTTAAAATTCAAATTTGAAGATGTCGCAGTACAACTAAATAGATCCGCTTCTGATTGCCCAAATAACCTCGTGTAAATAATTCAGTTCTTTAGAATAGATAACGAGTAAAACAATTTATTGTTTACCACTTTCGTCTCTTGCAATACCGCCATCGTTATCTTCACTGTTCGAGTTACTGGATCATTCATAAAATCTGGATCATTATCTGAATCGTCGATATCTGAACCCTCAAACAAATCTAGAACATGTTCCGTGGTTAGCTCTCTTAAGAATGAAAAGAACGAATCCATACACAAACACTATAATGCTTGTTTTTGAAAAGCGGAGATGAAAATTGTTTTTATTTGTTTCACAAAAATGAGAAAATGGGTATTCAGAAACAAAACAAACAATTTGATGTGTCATATTATGTTCTCAAGAAAGGAGAAAAATATTTAAAAAATACTAAATAAATATATATATATTAATAAAGTATTCAGTTCATTCTATTTTCACTATATAAACGTGGTCGTGGTTTTTATTGTGTCACATCAATATAATAATATATCAGAAGATAGGTGTAGTATAGCAAAAAACGGAATAAAAAGTATCATAATTTTTCTCAAACATTTGGATATGCAATTACTTGTTATGGAAACAATGTTCACAAATGTGGATATAGTGTTTCTTTGTAAAAGAATAAAAATATTCTAATTCTGAAAAAGATAGATTAAAAAATATGATTTAAATGCTGCAACATACAAAAGATTGAAGGGCGGTTTTTAAAGGTTGGTAGCCTGAGACCGAAGGGGTTAAAAACATAAACATTCTTACCTGATACAATATAGGGAATAATATGTTCTACTCCTCTTCGCACACATGCTTTGTATTCCGGAGAACTTTGTTTACACACTTTAAAATAATCAGCTGGAAGAAAACAGAAAGCAATATTATCTGACTAGTTTGTAGTTCTGTAAAACAGAAACATTACACTTTCTGCTGAGAAACAATAGTCGTGAGTGAAGCTTGGTGTAAGCCAGATCGGTAATACATACATACATATACATATACGTATATGTGTGTGTATATAGATATAGCCTATCACTTCAAACTTAAAGAAGAAAGCTGATCGAATATGCTAATTCTTATGTCAAGCTTCATGAAGATGTATGAAGCTCTGTTCCTTTAGTTCTCATCATTAAATTTTAAACCTTTATCAACGTGACTTCTCTCAGTAGAAATTCTTTCTAATATTCTTCTCTTACACGCCGTAACTGGGTGTAATACAATTTCTTGGCCATTTGGAAAGGGTAGCTTGAAAAAAATATACCGAGAAAACCCTGTTTTTAAGAAAATGTATATGTGCATTTAGTATATCAGACAAAACTCACAAAGAAACAGAAATTGCTTTACCACCCTTTCTACTCGATTTGCATATCTTTGTCATGGATGGTGATGACCTAGACGAAGAGAATCACCAGGTGTACCGTCAATGCATGGGAACTGTAGCAACGCAGCTAGTTGAGTCGGCATTTGACTTGCGTTCACTTTTATCAACGACAGCTACATCAAAGTAACAATCCTACTGTTAGAAATTGCACTAATTGATATCATAGAAGAGAAAAGTATAATCTTTTTATATAGTCATAATCATATTTCATAATCATTCAAGCCTGGAAAGACACTTTTTCATTGTATTCATGGAAAAGATTTCTCTTTGTGCAAATATACGTAATAAAGAAATTGAACCTTTTCTACTTTAAAGCTGCCATCCAGCCAAAACAATAGCTAAACTGCTCATGTGCAGCTTGAAGCAGAGCTTTTTTGAACTGCTAATCTACAGTAAGAGCGTAAAAACAGAGCATTTCTAAAGGCATTATCTTATTCCTGATTGTGTATAGTGATGCATCGAGACTATGGATTTCGATCTTACGCTTTTCCTGACTGGCTATAGTCGACTCATTGCTTTTATTGCATAGTACTTATCTTGTGGCTTACGCATAACAATAAGTTCAAGAATGGACGCAATGTCATGTATATAAGTCAGAAATATTTGCTTACAATGATTTTTTTACTATCTTATTCACTCTAGTAATGTGCGTTACGAGGCGCATCCAGAAAGTAACCTTCCCATAGCTGGGAAACGACATTGCGCGAAGCGACTGCATGCACGTGAAAGAGTAAAGTCTCTCACGGTACATGGACAAGCGGAAATTTCCTAATGCTCTCTGTAGCGTCGTGGCAGTGGTTGGAGATGGACGTTCCTATTCCAGCTCCCGCTCCCGTGTATGAAGTGCGAGCAGTGATAAAGTTTTTGAATGCACAGGGCATAACGCCGATTGAAATCCATCGTCAGCTGTGCCAGGTCTATGGGCCTAATATCATGAGCAAGCAGATGGTACGTTGACCTGTAACGGTCTGTGATGACAGTTGTCCTCCCACTGCGCTCCTGATTATGCACAATTTGACATCCTGCTACTAATTGTCCAGCAACACACCTACATCAGACAAATCCTTAGTGTCTACAGTAAATAAACTGAAGTACTATACTGGTTGCACGCAGGAATTTAATTTGAGAGGAGTCCAAAGATTTTGGAGTTTCAAACTCAATAAGGGTATTACTATTAAAATGCTACAATAGCAACAAAAGCGCCTGGACTGTAACCTATAACCTATGATTTCAAACATTTGATTTACGGTTATTTGTGATTCCACGTTTAACAGAAACAAAATTTTGAACTATGTGTACTTTAAATAAATTATTTGAGTAACTTTTCTCATATAAAGTTTATTTTTTTAAAAATTATTGTTCAAAGCCTTTGTATTTTAATAAACCCTTTCCAAAATCAATGGAAATGAATTGTGCTGCCATCTTTTTAGTTCTTTTAAATTATACGTTTGTGAGCGTTTATATGTTTGTGGTCAATCCTTTCGACAATGAGATCTCGGAAACCGCAGACTCTAGAAAGATGACGTTTTCACTGATCGATTGCAAATTTTGTGTAGATTGTCCAGTTCTGATTGAATATTTTAAAAAAAACATGGCAATTACTTCTTTATTACATGTTTACGGGTACACTGGAAGTGCAGAAATTAAAAAAAAAGAAAAAACTAAAGCATCATATCCTGCACATTATACATTCCAACACCACATAATTGTATACAGGGTTGTATGCCTCTCAGGTATTTGTTTCATGGTAAATTTATAATGAAAAACGAAAGATAACCATTTCTCCACTCTAACAGTAAGTTGAATCTTTATTGTTTGGATTGTTTTGCCCAATGAACACCATACATCACTGTCATTATAATTAATTGTATGTGTAATGTATCTGCTTATTACACACTGTATGCAAGAAGAAAGAAAACACTGATCATACGTAAATTAAAAACTCCAACTGGAAGTAGGCTCAAATCTTGCAAACGGTGCGAGATACTGAAAAAAGTAGGTATAATCGACAAAATCTCCCCTTTACGATATCTCTTGCCAATTTTTATCAATACGTCTTTCACTTCTGTCTGTAAAGGGACATGTACGGATATAAGGAATAACAAGGAGATTCATGCTCATATGTGAATGATGCGCTGTGTAGAGAGCGCAGAATCAGCTAGTCTATATATTAAAATGGTAGGTTTATATGTTTGTCCCCAATAGTTTCGACAATTAGATCTCCGAAACCACACGCGATAGAAACGTGCCGTTTTCGCTGGTAGATTCTAAATTTTGTGTAGATTGTCTAGTTCTCACTCAAATTTTCAATAGCCGTGTCGTTATTGTTCTATTCAACATTTTAGGGGTCGTTTTGAGCCCATAATATTAACGTTGTTGCAAGCCGAAACCACACTGTTAGGCAAATAGTGGAGAAGTTACATACAGTGGATTGACGGACATTGCAGGCGATTAGCTTAAATCTGAATGACAAAACCTATTGCATGCTGGCAACTTGAAAGGCCTCAAGTGACGCAATGATGATAATTCGGACTAGAGGCCTGTACGGGCCGAAATTTTTAGCCCGGGTCCAGCCCGGCCCGTAAACTTTTAATGTAAAGCCCGACCCGAGTCCAAAATATTTTATAGCATCTAGACCCCAGCCCGGCCCGAGCTCATGTGATAATCAAACAAGCCCGAAATAAGCTCGAATTACTGAAACTTAATTAACGTAAAATTGTATTTTTGTTTACAGCAGTAAGAGGTCTAATTTTGCAGCTGTGCTTTAAAAGTTCTCCAGTAAGAAGGTCGAGCGAACATCATTGTACAGTATAATTACAAAGTTAGGCCCGAAAAAGCCCGAGAAATATTTTTGTGTATTTAAAAGTTTACGACCGGAACCCGGCCCGGGCCCGAAGAGATGTATGCTTTGTAGGTCCGAGCCCGTGCAGACCTCTAATTTGGACGTACATGGATTTATTACTAAAAAAATATCCTTTGATATCTTGTTACTTCTACAAATTTGCAACAAACTCACTCCAAAATCTATACGTAGCAGGTAATTTCCTTTGTGAGTCTCCTATCCTTTACTTGTATAAGTAAGGAGACATGCAGAGTGGGAAATAGATTCATGGTCATAATAGAACGAGGCGCTGAGTAGACACCGCAGGCTCAGCTAGTTAAATATTAAAATTTGTACAATCATCCCTAAAATTATACTAAATTAACATAAAAGTCAGGATTTCATGTGATTCGAATCCTCAAGGATCAACTCCGTACGTACCTGCCTGGTATTATAGTATTATTGTAAACATATTAATTACTCTAGTATGTGAGTAATTGAATTAGTACATGTGGTCGTGTACATCTAACAATTGAACACACTTCGAAAATCCAGAAGGAGCGTTTGCTCCCTCTTTTGCATCAACGCTGCGGGCAGCAATGTCCGTAAACTATGTTTCAAATTTATTTATGGTATATAGTAAAAATTATCCCGAATGCTGTAGCTACTACTCGCAGTGCAAATCTTCTTTACCGCCACATACAGTATCATAAGTCAATCTGACACGCTTATTTTTAAAAGTGGTTGATCACTACTTGCTCTACATAAAATTGACAGGCTCCCTTAGTTATAGAGGTAGAACAATGATTTTGGAGAGCTCTTGAAAGGGAAAATAGTGATTACTTTAATGTATTTTCCCTATATGGATTCGTTTCAAAGTTGGGGGCACGGTGGCTGAGTGGTAGAGCGTTTATCTCTGGTGCGTCTTGTCCCTGATTCAATCTCCGACCAGGTAAGCACAGGGTGTCCAATATACAATGCAACCAGGATTTTTTTATAGTAGAACTTTCGAAGCTGAAGTCATACACAAATAATGGTTATACCCAGGTGTGTAGCCAAGGGGGACCCATCGGAGCCAGGCCTCCCAAATGATTTCCTGCCCCCCCCACCCCCCGAAATGACCAGCTTTTAAAACATCATAGTAAAATGATCTCGCTTCATTCATTTAAAGTAACAAAGTTTATTGACAATTAATAATTTATGGTAAAATAGTATGGAGAAATATTGTTTTTCCATACCGATCAAAAAATAGTATAGTATCTCTTCCTTATACCGATCGAAAAATAGGATACTTTTTTGTGACAGCAGATTACACAATTTACTGCGATTTATATTTGACAGTTTGAAGACAAACGTTTTAACAAGGTACTACAAATACAGCCATAAAACAAAGCCACTAAACTGATTTGTAAGTACAGTATATTTTATATGCTTTAACAAGTGTTTTAAAACACATAGAGGATGGAAAATTTGGTGAGAAACAATGCTTTTATTTAATTTGGATTTCATTCGCTCTCTTTTATTTCTACTCAGTGTAATAAAATAATTATTTTTTTTAAAGTCACGAACAATAAATAAATATTTTTGTCAGGAAACCATAAAGAAATTAAGTGAAATTTCAAAGAAAATCAATTTTGTGTAGATAGGTTCTGTACACAAGGTCTTAAATTTAAATATAAAGGTAACCAAGAAAAGTTTTGTTGCTTTTTCACTCACCCCCTTCGAACATCGATATGTCACCTAACCTGGAAGATCAAAAATAGTACCCATCAGCAACGACGTCTTTCTGAAAACGTTCTGGAAGGCCATGCAATCCATCGCGGTAGAACTTGGTGGGCCGTGAAACGAAGAAAGTATCAGGTGCATTTTGGACTTTTACTAGGGATTTGAACTGGCGTCCTCTAAGGTGATTGTCCAAAGAACGGAACAGGTGATAATCGGACGGTGCAATACCCGGGGAATATAGTGGTTGCAATATTGTTTCCCATCCAAGGCGGAAAATGGTGTCCTGAGTCATCCTAGCCACTTGGGACTTAGCGTTGTTCCGTAAACGAGGACCCATTTGCAATTCAGAAGTGATGGCTCCAGAGTTTTGAGTTTTTATTGAGAACAGCTTAACTGCTGACAGTACACAGTTGCATTGATACTCTGACCAGCTGGTAGCAGTTCTCGATGCACGATGCATCAAACACACAGAAGGATCTTCTTCTGGTACAGTGCTAGTTTCTGCTGTTTTGAAATCGGTTCATGGGATGCTAACCAATGATGACTGCGCCATGGAGCTTCGTATAGGACACACTTTTTATCACATGTCAACGCCCTGTCCAGAAATGGCTCTGAAACAGTAAATAAACACAGGCGACTGCCGCGTTGCCTTCTGGCCCGGAGTCAAAATATGAGAGACCCATCGACCCAACTTGTAGGGCTTCACAAGTTGATGGATGTGCTGCCGAATGGTTTCACCATATACTGAATTGTAGTCCCAGTTCCTCTTTGTACATGTGTTGGTCTTCTGGCACGTGGTGTTTTCGTGTGTTTCGTCATCGTTCTTAAGCTTGTTAAACCATCGCAGCAATGCCCGCGTCGTCACGACACCCTCACCAAAAACCTGGCATATCTTCTGTCCCGCTACAGCGGCGTTTGACCTCCATTTGAACTCGTTCAGCATACATGCTCCTATGACGCTCTGTGGATGTCCCATGTTCCCTCTGTCTTTACGCAAGTTCATGGTGTGTCTGAATTGCCACAACCAGGTAGTATGTTGGATATACCCACATCAACAACTGACGTTCGCCTTATCTCCACTCGCATTCAACTCATGTTTGAGGTCCAATTGAACACAGACCTCCACGAAAATGGACAGAACCTTGGTTACCTTTATAGTTACGCACAAAAGTATAGCGTTTGATCCCGGGCAGTAGTTCTTGATTAAGCATAATAAAAACTATCTTGAATATAATTTATGGATGATAATAATAATAATAATAATAATAATAATAATAATAATAATAATAATAATAATAATAATAATAATAGTAAGAAGAAGAAGAAGAAGAAGAAGAAGAAGAAGAAGAAGAAGAAGAAGAAGAAATAGTGTTTTTAGTCTTCCAGAAGGAAACCAAAATTTTCCTTTCTTTCAGGCCTCAAAAACACTAGCAGCAACACATGTTTTTTTGCTTTGACAATTGTAGCTGTCCCCCCCTCAAAAACGATGCCTCCCTACACAAACCTGGTGGCTACATTCCTGGTTATACCAAAATGAAGCCTTGTTAATGCATATATTTTTAAACTAAGAAACAACGATTGAAGTATACTAGGAACCACACAGTGTTGCCAGATGTAACCGAAGGTGTAAATCATTTTTTTTTCTTTTGCAAAACATGTAAATTGACTTATAATTCATACGTATGGATGTTCTGTCGTTAATTTTCAGTTTGTTTAGTTGGAGTGGTTTGGAAACTATCGATCAAAAAAAATCCCATTTCCACCGATAACTAATCGGATGAGGCCTCTGTAAGGGGGAATTAGGGAAATAGTGGTTTCCGTAAATTAACACTCTGAATTGGCAACTTTGTTGATGTTTCAGTGCATCAAAAGGTGTGTTAAGGATCTGTGTACATTATGCAATTCTTGAAAACAATGAAAAACAAACTTTGAAATTATCATGATAAAACGTTTACTTACATGAACCTGGCAACCCTGCTACTATCAGAAATGAGTTATCAGCTCTACAGCCGATGCTGCGAGTGTCTCCTGTTTTGATTCAAACACTGGTTCACACGTTTCACCAGGTTGGCAGTAACTTTACGAAGATTAGAAGTGTTAATGTTCTCAATGGTACTGCGAATATTCGTTTCCAGGTCTTGAATAGTTTGAGAATTGTTCTTGTATACCTCTTGCTTTAAATAGCCCCATAGAAATGAATAACAGTGTTGCCGGATGCATGTAAGTAACAATTTTATCATGATAATTTCAAAGTTTGTTTTTCATTGTTTTCAAGAATTACATAATGTAGACAGATCCTTAACACACCTTTTGATGCACTGAAACATCAGCAAGGTTGCCAGTTCAGAGTGTTAATATATGAAAATTCGATTTCCCTAGTTCCCCCTTACAGAGGCTTCATCCGATTAGTTATAGGTGGAAATGAAAAATTCTTTCTTCTGCTCCATAGTTTCAAAGCTACTCAAACTAAACAAACTGAAAATTAACGACAGAACATCCATACGTATGAGTTAGAAGTCAATTTACAAGTTTTGCAAAAAAAAGAAAAAAAAAGAAAAAAGAAAAAAAGATTTACACCTTTGGTTACATCTGGCAACACTATGTGGTTCCTAGTGTACTTCAATCGTTGCTTCCTAGTTTAAAAATATATGCATGAAGAAGGCTTGATTTTGGTATAACTATTATTTATGTATCACTTCAGGTTCAAAAGTTCTACTATCCCACTCCACGTTGCATTGTATATTGGACACCCTGTATGTAATGGACAAAATCGTTGCCGGGAATTTTCACGGAGTGTTTCCGTTTTCTCTCACTCGTCATCGTTCACTTGCCTTAATCATCTGTCTCCATTAGCCTAACGGGCATAAAAGTAGGGCGTTAAACTGAAAGATTTCATTTCATTTCAAAATTATGCACAGTTAGATCTTAAAATCGGAAATTGAGAATACATGTTCCTTTAAACTTAAGAAAGTCATATTTGAAGATGGCGATAGCGTATGACGAATGATTGTTATTAATAACATTGCTAACGTATTCTGTGTAAAATAAAGGAGGAATGAAGTTTATTTTTTTTAAAAGAGTTCGGAAAGATACACCATTTTAGTATTTAAGGGATAAATTATGTTGGTGGTCATCTTAATGACGTCATATTTCGATTTTCTCAAGCGAGTTTTTCTTTTGAGGGGGAGGGGAACTTTTGAGCTGTAAAAACAATATTTTGAGCATGTCAATTAGTCTTCAGCTTGTTCTTATAAAATTTTGGGTTAAAACCTAAATGCTCTAAACTACCAGAGATATTAACACAGAAACTTCAAGGACTGTTAGAACGGCCATACTGTTTAGTGGAACTAAAACACGATTAGTTTCGTCTGATGATCTTCAAGGCAATGCCTAAGACTACTCAAGTACATACGAGCTACCATTAAGTCACCTCTGGTGTTGAGATAAACATTTTTTAATAAAAACTTTTAATGAAAATTTAACTCACGCATAAAATAAATAAGTGTATCGGAAACTAAACCAACATTTTCACCAAAAGAAAGCAAATATTCAAACATATATATTAACTACTAAAAGACACATAGTATTTATAACAACTAATGATATTGTACCGTTTTATGGTTAGAAATAATAAAAACTTACGTAATTTGTATGGAGCTCCAATATGTTTTACGAATAGCACTGCAACAATTACAATGAAACACGAGTATATTTTCATTGTTTTTCTCCTAACCGATTGGTTCCGTATGTTCTACATATACTGTATCGTTAATTATGTATGTAACACTGTAACAGACGAAAGTAACGAAATAAAAAATATTCAGCTGATATTTCTAAAGCAACTAAGAACGTAAAGATTTCCGCATTGTAATTTCAGTAGAAGGAACGTGGCGGTGAATAACGGTAAAATTGTGTATTGCAAAACTTCTGGTTTAGTTTTAAGAAGAAAAAAAATGAGAAAGAGGAAAAGAATGATGGACTTATTATTAGGAAGTGAAAAAGGAGTAGACCATAAGGTTGTCAAAAGTGAAATTCTTCAATGACTGATTCTGTGGCCAAGGTGGCTTAGGCCCTCTAAAATTTTGGGACGCTTGTTTTGGTGAACAAACAGTTAAGAATTTCTTACAGTTCATTTCGTCGCAAGCCAATAAATAAAAGAGTAAAAATAAGAAATAACATATTTCGATTTGGTTTTGTCACAAATAGTTAATCCAATTAAAATTTTAGTATCTACCATCCCATGTTTTGTTCAAGAGAGAGCGAAAACTTTATTTTCTCTTTCTATCTTGCTTTGTATCTTAAGTTGACCGCTCTGTTATGGTAGATGTTCATGCCCTTATTGACTTGACAATATGGCTGGCCATGAAAAATCTCAGGTGCATGCGTGCTTTAAATTTGCTTGAGGTAATTACATGTTAATTTTGTAATCAACTTTCGTTTCATAGGTTTCAAAGATTTAATGTCTATGTTGTTCGTTTAATGAAAAACCATATATCATAGAAATAGGATTTACATACTATCCAAAATATCAATATATGGTGGGCTAAACCTAACCTTCACAAAACAATATTCTGGTTCCTGTTATCTTCATGCTATAATTTATCTATGTTTTGTATATACAATCAATAGAATGCACTAACCTGATTTTTTCACGTTTTCCACTTATCAATTGATACGAATGCAATTCAATACCTCAACAAGGGGCAACTTATTATGCTCATGTTTGCTACATTTTAATTAATATCATTGTATTTCTTTTCTTAGGTTAATAACATTACTCCCGCACAAATTGTTGGAGATTTAATTTCATTGACGTAGTTTACCGTAGCTGCATCACTATTTTATTAAGAGATATTTGCATATATTGGTCATTTTTCTGCTGTAGGTTGTAACATGGTCGATAGAACTCTAAAATATGATTTTTAATACATTTAGCTTTAAAGCAAATTTATTGCATATCAGATAATAGTACATTTTCTTACTCATTTACATTTGCTCAAGCTATAAAATCTTCCTTTTTTTATTTCCTCTATAGTTGGTAGAAACGTTGCTTCAGCACTTTAATGACAACTTCCTTTGGATAAGAAATTGAGATAAGAGTATCAATTATTATTACTACTATTTTGTGCAAATTTTATTTTCTTTGTCCGGAAGATGAGACTCTTTCACTACAGTTTGCCCACATTTCACATTTTCTGGAATTACTAAAGAAACCTGTCAACTCATTTCATTGGAGAACATTATTCCAATTGCATTAGGAATTTTCAAAGGAAAAGAATATGTTGTTCTATCAACAAATTTACATCTTGTACAATTTCTAACTTCTTTAATTACTTCCCCCATTGGGAGAAATACAACTTAAGTACCATTCATATTCCCCAAGAGCATAAACTTTCTCCAGAAATCTATTATGCAGTGGATGCTTGTATCCGTACATTCTGACATCATTTTGCGTAGATGATACATATTTTGAAAAGGTATATAAATTCCGATACCCAAGTAACAAATTAGTGATGGTCAACTGTTGATTTTTGGCAGAATCACCAATTTTTAACGGATGTTAATACATTGATGATGACTTTGCACGAGTCGTTTTCGATCAATACATTTACATGGGGAAAAGCTACTGCAGTGACAATAAGTTTTCGACTTAACTACCAAAAATAAAAGTTGGTGATACAGATGGATATTGACTGATTGAATTCAAAGAAGTTAGCAACCGTAAATTGTAGTTTAATTAAAAATGAAAATTTGGTTTATTGAAATCAACGGTTTTGACTACTATAAAGTTTTGTGTTCTCCAAAGTTGCTTACGCACGAAAAATGAACTCAATTACAAAGCAAAATAGGGCATATAATTTTAGTTACTTGAATAAAATCTTTGTATAAGGTATTGGCATCAATTATCATCTTCGCTGGATTAAATTAGGAAAAATAGTCATATGTTCCGTCAGTCAGTCACTTTTTACTATTACTAAAGCGCTCTTTGATATTGGTCACTTTCGATGATTTTTATATATATCCCCCCTTCCCATGTTGAGGGCACGGCATCGGAAGTGTCATTGCTCATCTCAGCGACCTTTGAAAATTATGAATACGACACTGATATTGGTTGATCATTTCGATCATTTTTATATCCCCCCCTCCCTCAAGCTGTGGGACTGAATTTGGATTTAAACAGCATCAGAAATGCCACTGTTCAACTCAAAAAACCCAAAAACTATAGATTCGATGCTAACATCGGTCATTTTCGATTATTTTTAAATGTCTCTCTCCCTCCCTTACGTTACACCGTCGAAGTGATACAACAAAAGCCATCTCAGGTTCAAACTTCATCTTGGTTGAAAATTTGACCGAGATCGGTCTGGTAGTTCAAGAATTAATCATTTTTGTTTATATATATATATATATATATATATATATATATATATATATATATATATATATATATATATATATATATATATATATGTGTGTGTGTGTGTGTGTGTGTCTTTTACTCCGATCCCCCTCCCATAACTTATTTCGTTAAAGTGAATAGATAAATGCCATTCCAGGCTCGAATTTCATCTATGTTTACAATTTAATCAAGATCGGTTGGGTGGTTCAAGAGTGATGAAGTCACAAAGACAGTCACTTTCATTTTTATTTTTTACATAACTCCCCTCCCCTATATTCCATTATCAAAGTTAAATGAGAAAAAGTATCCCAGGCCCAAAGGTCATCTATGTTGAAAATTCGATCGAGATCATTTAGGTGGTTCAAGAGTTAAGTCGTATTTATTTTTCTATATAAATCTCCCCTTCCTCTCCCCCACCCCTAGCTTCTACCGTCAAGGTAAAATTATATAATAAAAAACATTCTAGGCCTGAACTTCATTTATGTTGAAACTTTGATCGAGATCGGTCGGGTGTTTTAAGACTTTTTTAAGTTTTATTAATTTTTATATATTTCTTCCCTCCTCTCCCCCTGCCCTAAGCTCTATCGTCAAAGTTATATGAAGAAAACCACCCCAGGCCTGAACTTCATCTATGTGGAAAGTTTGATTAAGATCGGTCGGGTTGTTTTAAACATGATGAAGTCACAGAAACAGTCACATTTATTTTTATATATTTTACATATATCTTTCCTTTCCACCTCCTCTACGTTACCCCGTAAAAGCGAAATGATGAAAACATTCCAGGCCCGAACCTTAGCTATGTTGAAAGTTTGATCGAGATCGGTCTGGTTGTTCAAGAGTTATTACGTTTCATTCATTTTCATATATTTCCTCACCTCTCCTCCCCCTCCTCGAAGATCTACTGTCAAAGGAAATAACAAAATGCTTCTTAGGTTTGAATCTCATCCATATTGAAAATTTGATTGAGAGCGATCGGTGGTTCAGGAGTTATTAACTCACGAACATAGTCACTTTTATTTATGTATACATATATTGATTTTGTATATCTTCCTGTCTTCCCCCTCCCCTACGTTGCTCCTTCAAAGTGATATGACGAAAAGAATGCCAGGTACGAAACTCATCTGTGTTGAACACTTGATCGAGATTGGTTGTTTGGTTCAAGAGTTATTAAGTTGTGTTTATTTTTTTATAATTCCCCCTCCCCCTCTCGCAAGTTCTACCGTCAAAGTGAAATAGTAAACTCGTAGGGCTGAACACCATTCGTGTTGAAAATTTGATCGAGAGTCGGATGGTTCAAGAGATTAAGAGTCACAAACACTCTCATTTTATAGATTGTGATTGAAATATGCGGCATACTTTGGAAGCTAAAGATCTAACAAAGAGTAAGCTTAGTGTAATCATCGTCAATTTAAGGCAAAACATTTCTCTATTTATCTATTTTACAAACTTATTTTGCATTAAATTATTATTATTTTAACTTTAGTACTGCATTCGTATCTTGGTTTAATGTTTATAACATGCTAGTTTTAAATGTAAAAAAGGCCGGCTGAACTGAATCTTTTCTTCCATTTCGTCCCGGAAATACCATAATATGAATCAACTTAGTATCATTTCATTTTGTATCATGTGTGTTCAAACCCACTGTATTTTTTTAGTATAAGGTGAATAAGCACTAAAATCATATTTGGAATATTAAGGCGAAGTTCAAGATTAAGAAATGAATGCCATTGGAAATCTATCTCGTATTTATTCGAGCTTGAGTGTTAATTAATCCACGTTAAAACTCTGCTGCAATTCTGTTGAGCACATATGACCTATTCTACTTTCGGGTCACCGGGTAAGGCTGAGCATGAGTAGAGAGATCCATACAGACCCTGCTACCCGGAACGAAAGTGGTGACACATGTGTCGCAGGTAGCCCATCACCCATGCCATCAACGAAGCGGGGTAAATGAAAGCATATAAAATTTTCAGTTAAAGCGCTACGTTTACACAAGGCGGTGCAAATAAAAGCTCTCTGAAGCAGACAAAAACAAAGAAAACAAGAGATTACGATGAAATTACAATTTTAAGTTTTAATATAATTAATAATATTTACGTTCGGTTCCTGTTAGTGTGACTATAGCAAGTATGAAATTGTCTTATGATGGGGTCTTCCAGTGTCTAATAATTGAGATTCTTTTTTCTTGACTAATTTCAATAGTTTTTATTTCGAGTAGCTCCGGAATCACCTCACGATATTGAGTCAATATCGAAAGTTCTGTACTGCTGCAAATTGAGTTTGGAGGCACGCACACTAAAGATACGCTCTATAACGATTCGATTAAAGCCAATAACGATAATAATAATAATAATAATAATAATAATAATAATAATAATAATAATAATAATAATAATAATAATAGTTTCCCACATGCAGGGTCTTAAAATCTCTGTACGTTAATTTTAGACTTGAAGGAAGTCGTACATAGTATAACCTCTACTAACATTGGTCATTAGTGAGTCATCAGATGGTTTAACATAAATTAAAAAACTTTCATGTACTGTTCACTAGTCCTCGTCTTCACTTATTTATAGGAATAACCTATTTTACTATTAATGTTTTTCTTTCCCTTCTCCCCTATTTTCCTTTTGTACCTGGTATCAGTTTCCTCAGAATATAATTTCCCCTTAGGAATGGAAACGAATGTTTTTTTTTTTTTATTTATTTATTAATTGTCTCAAGTAATATTTTTCTCTACTACTATTCTTCAATCTTCCAAATTTGTTTTGCGTTTCAATGCGATATACACTTACACTTTTGTTTACTTTTTTTTCTTTACCAATATAATTCACAAGCGGACCGAAATGACAGGACAACGACTTTATATTGGAACCACTTTACCAACATAATACGGTTCCCATATTCATAGTAATGACGAAATGTCTTCGAATATCCCGAATAAATATTTTGTTTAAACGAACCATATTCCGTTCATATAGGTTTAAAATCAATCCATCCATAATTAATCCAACCATATTAATTTCTTTGTTTTATCAATTGCTCATTAAGAAATTTCCAAATGCAGATTTGAAATAAATTTATAAACCGAAGACGCTCATCAGTGAAACGTGGAAAATAAATTTATCAGAGATTACATTTAATTTAAAGCTACCATTCTGCATTCGGCGGTAACACACACACACACACAAAAAAAAAAAAATTAAATCGAGTCATCTTTAAGTTTAAAGTCCGACGATTATGTCTTTTAGGCTAAAACAGACGATATTTAAGGCAAGTGAATGGTAATGGTAAAATTGGTGCAATGAGAATGTAGAAGGAAACGGGACTACTCCGAGAAAACCCACGAATACGATGTTGTCCACGAAGCACTCAGAAAAGAAATTTTGCAAGAACCTCAGTGAGACTGTTTTCCTTATGGATCAGAACGTGGGAGTTCAAAATTATGAATGGAGTTTGCTAACCGTTCACCAGCACCTTCATGTTAAGATGTAGGGCCTAATTAGAAAGTTTTTGTAATTCCATTTTTACAAAATAGTCTATTCAATCTGTTTCGCGGTAAATTTCTTTTACGTTTAATAACATTGTTAATGCTAGTTTGGTATGTTGTTCGCAAAATTGTTTCAAACCAAAACAGAAAAAAAATGACCTTGGGAAGAAGAAAAGTTAGAAGTATGTACTTAACAAACAATAATTAGCGTTTTGGAGATGTTTTTAGTGTCTGTTGCAGGCGATGTTCTTTTTCCTTCAGCATCATTTCATGTAACTTAAAATAAAACCCACTGTTAGTGGTGAAGACAGGTCATTCAACTTCCGACAAGTTGGGCAACAGAAGAAGAACATCAAAGCAAAAATGTTGTTCTGATATTTTGACAGAATTGGTCTTCTAACTTAACGTGGTACTAACATACCACTGATAAGATCAATATATTTTTTGCTACAGTTGCTGGTTCGACAAACGCTTCTGCTATTAATCCTGTTTCTCTTTAAAGCCCGTCGAGACGCTGTCAAGAATTAATAATGCATTAGCAAAGGCAAATAATGAAGAGTGGGGTAATGACATTGTAACACACACAGTGCTTGGAACTTAAATAGATGTTTGTGAATTCGATATTGAAATATGTCGGATATTTAAAGTTTCAGGACCGAACACAAAATTCTATACTGATTGTTTCCCATACGTCAACATACTCAAGGAGAGTTAGACTATTTGTTAATGATCATAAGCATCATAAACAGGGGCGTTTAGTACCCTATAGTTCATGAGATACTCCTAAACACTCCTAATATGTGTATTTAAGAAAATAAATAAATTGCTTTTAAACTTATTCAAGTCTACTCCTTCTCCTGGATAAGTAAGAAATTAATTAAAACTCGTTTTACCATACAAATTAAGTACAACTCTGTTCAGGAAAACCTGACCACTTTATCTCTTTGAAATGCCATGTGCTTTTTCATACAGTTCAAACTAAATGTATCAATTTTGATTTTTCTTTTTCACTATAGAGAATTTTTTAGAGCCAAATTATTGTACTTTTCTGCGTATATTTATTAGAGTGTGGTTGTCTAAACTGAGGTGGGAGACCAAAAGTTTCAGAACAAAACTGTACTTATGTACAAAATTTTAGCTGGAAACCGAAAGCAGAAGCAATGCCTACTTTTATACTCATACCTTCTCAGGGATTCTGACCTCCAATAATCCTTTAATATATAACCTCCTGACCAAAACGCATTTACTAATAAGTACAAACTTCCTTAAAGTGAGTGTACAGTAAGTAGGAAAGCATACAGTATATGGTGATGAAATAATAGTAAATTAAAAATATTAAGATTAAGTAATTTAACTATAAAACTCAATATGTTAAATCCTGTTTAATTCTTTAGTATTCATCAACGTTCCAAGAAGAGTCCAAGCAATCAGAAACAGAGATTAATAGAAGTTGGTGTTTACCCCAAGGTCCATGGAATTTTCTATTGTGAACTACATCGTTTAGTTCGAGGGATTCTATCATAAATTTTATTCTTATATGTGGTCCAGAAAAAGAAATCTGCTTTTTAAGGTTAGCTGAACGTGGTCGCTAGTCAGTGCTTTTTTCTCACCCGATCCAATGTTGTGAGAATGCATTGGCAGGGTAGTTTGTTACCACGCATAATCAGTTCACTATATTGTTGAAAACACAGTTCATTAAAGTTCGCCCTAGTTCTGACTTGTAATACTATAATATCACGCAACAAATTTAGATAATGGTTACGATCAAGAAGGGGCACACCCACGCGGTGAGTCCACCGTGTCTGGACCCTCCCGCAAAACAATCGTAATTCAATATATGTTTTTATCCTTTCTTAACAAAACTTTACTCGTTTGGTAAAGAAATGACTGATATAGCATAAATATTCGGTCCCACACTTTATTTGTACTCTTCTTATAAACACAATTTAATTATATATTTTTTCCTCTGAGTGTATAGGTGACAACTTACAATTACGTATCGTCTTTTCGGGTGCACAAAACCACCAGTTCAACGCTACATAGACGTAGTGTTTTGTAGTATTGGACCTTCCTGACAAAAATTTTTGGTGCGCGCCTGCCATCAAGCACTCCATGAAAAAAAAATGCCCTACATTACAGCAGATTTCACCCTATGGTGTGATGCCTGATTCGTTTAACTATATTTCCATAATCAAATTTTTGTAACCTGAATAAACAAAGTTGTGTCTGTTCAAATAGTCTGACAATTTGAAACAGGTCTTTTTCTTTGACAAAATGATCTTATCAAGTAAGTCTCGTTATTCAAATGTTTGGTTACTTATGATTTTATAGATTTGTGTACTTGTAGATCTGGCTTGTCCTCTAGCAAACCTGATAGTTTTGGGTAGAACCGCTTCAAACCAATACTTTCAGTAAAAATGTTCTGTGTTGCACATTATTTATTTTTTCTGACTGTCTCAAAATGTCGAAAACATACATTTTTAACTGTTGAACATATGATGTAGGAACACGGTTGTATTGTCAGATGAAGGATTATCAGAAGTGAAGCAAAGAAGGGGAAAATCCGAGTAAAGGGAATTGAATTGAATAATACAAATTTTGGTTTCTACTAGTAACCGTGGATCCATATATAGCGTATTTGAAAAAATACATTGATGTTGTTTGCCTGGCACCAGTGCAGTTTTCAGCCATGCCCCCTTCCTATGCAGCCTACTCAGAAATGGATGAACTGTGATTTCAAAGAGCATCCAACTAGAAATGCTTGGTCTAAATTTTCAATGACGCACTTTACGTCACGATCCCTGGCAGTAAAATATTAGCGTTGTTTCCTATATTACAAAATTTTGTGATAAATCAAACATGAACGGATCATAAATCGCAAATCGTGATATTATTTAAAACATATATCGTCGCTTTCAATACAAAAGGGCGTGTCGATCGTCTACAACTACTGGCAAATTTTTGTCAGTAGCGTAGCGTGATATTCCGAAAGGGGGATGCCAAAGTTAGTCATTTGTGCGATATAGTACTACTGCAAGCAGCAATACATAGCTATTCCGAATGGAAATATAGGGTTATATAAAATTTAGGAGGAAGCCCCCCTAATTGGAGGTCAAGTGGGGCATAGAGAAGCGAATGCGTGGGTTACGTTAGAATTTAATAACCAATTGTCTCAGCTCCTTCTTGCCACTACCGTTGCGACGAGAAAACTAGGCCCCACTTTTGTATGAACATTGTTTCCAGTATCGTTCCCTTCATTTCTTTCTCGTGGGCGGCTTTTTTCTCCACATACCACACGTCAATCTCGTTCTTTCAAAAAACATATCACCCCTAAAAATTTGTCATCTTGGGTCCGGAACTCAGACGCCCGTTCGTGAATATGGGCCTGAGTGTATATATCATTTGAAGATGTAAATACAAAGCACTTAAACCAACTCTGGGGGCCTGGGGCCCAGATACTAAAGTCAAGGGCGCAAATCTGTCTTCAACGTTCGTGGGATGGGTAAGACTGTTCCCATAATCCTTTCCTTTCTTTAACGATGTTCAAAATATTTATGAATTTGAAAAAAATGCTGTGGAGGATTAGGGGAGCAGAGTTGTCTATAACATCGGCAGGAGGGCACATTTTAAGGCTTATTGTGGGGGGAAGGGAGAAAAGAGACTCATATTACAGTAGATGAATCAGATTTCTGAGGTAAACCTGTTGTACTCGTATATTATATACCAAGTGATGTAGATGAAATAGTGGTACATATCATTATTACAACTCAGTGCCGTGAGCACATTCTGAAATTTGAATATATGCATAATAATAATTGACATGTTTCTACTTACGCATCCACAATGATCCACATTAAAATTTTAGGACATTTGTTTTATAACAATGCAAATAATGACTTTCTCAAAACTATGAAAGAAAATCAATCAGGCCTATATTTGGCGCAACAATACTCTTATCGGAGCAAAATTATGATTACCACAATAGCATTATAGGAATTGTTACAGGAATTAAACAAATAGTTGAAAATAGACTACTAATAATTAATGACAATGAAATATTAAAGAATACGATTCTTTTTTAAAAATGAAACAAGTCAAAGGACATCAATTTCCTTTGTGGCAGTCGGATAGAAATCATCATCATCACAATCTCAAATCGGATTATGGGAAGGGGTGGACAAGATTGTAGGGAACATGTTCCCCTTATGTCCCCGAGATTTGTGGCAGTGACTGAAGGGCCCTGGTACAACCTTTGCGAGTGACGGGGAGTGGTGGCTCTCTTGTCCTACCAGATCGGTGACCGTAATTCTACAGAATGCTTTAAATTTATGCCTGTGTCTGTGAGCTCCTTTACGATGAAGATTACAATTACGATGCATTTAGTTACGATTAAGACATAACTATTTTAATACTATTATTTACATAACCGGCATGCTTCAAAAATGCGTTGAACTAACCATTTCCGTTTTGTTCTATTTCCTTTATATTAGGGCTCGTACGTTCTGTTCAGAAACTATAGCTTAGTTCAAAATATATACAGTTGGAAATACTTGAATATGCCAGCGTATATCTAAAGCGAATGGATGCAATGGATGAGGAGGAGTGAGAAGGGAAGTATTGCGCATGCGCGTTCAACAGAAAGCAGACGAAAACCCCGATGCTTTCAGTAGGCCTGGAAGCCGGAGGAAAATAGCATACGACACTGTTGCCACACTTGGTACAATTGTACCAAATTCAGCCCCTTTTGTCATTCATCGGCCCGTTGGTACCACGCTGGCATTTTCAGCCCGTTTTGTGAAAAAGTTGGTACAATTCTACCCAATTCAGCACCATTTAACAAATACTTGTCACATTTTCAAAAGTATCAGTAAGACTTTTCCCACATCTCACGTTACTTATACTGTGTGATGTCATGAGGAGCGAACTAGGAGATGATTGATTTGTTTCTCGTTTTATATATATATTTTTCATATATGGCCATAATACCGTTTTGGTTTATTGGTCACTTTGAAATAGAGGCGCGTTTGGTTTCCTTACAATACATACCGAAGACGATAACTGTTTTCTCTTTTAATTTGTGGCCTCTGTCATACTTCCTACGTGCGAGAAAAAGTTTCATCTACTTCCACGGAGTTTGGGGTCCTCCCAGTGGCGTAGCAATAGAGCAGGCAGAGTAGGCATTGCCTACGGCCGCAGGACGTTTCGGTATATTAGGGGGCGTCTCAGGTTTTTAGTAAAAGAGAAGCAAATTATATAAATGGAGCCCTATGTTTTCGTGGTCTTCATTTCCAAACATGGCAAGAATAAAAATTCCCGCTCACTTCGCTCGCAGTATATTACATTTGAGTATCAAATTATTGGCATTACTGTTAACTCGTCGAGGTTATAGCGCTGTGCTCGTCGAGGTTATAGCGCTGTATGATTAAGAAAATAATCCTCCTGTATTAATACGATACCAGTCCTATATTACATGTACTAAGCTTACTAACTATAAATAAAGTTCCTCTGCGCAACAGGCTTTCAACAATAACGACAAATTCTATGACCTATAAGATCTGGAGTAAAACGAGTTAAAAAGTGTTATCATGAGGCACAGCACAATTGCCAAGTACTGCGGCTACACAGAACCAAGCACAAACACCAAAGGTTGGGCAAACCGGGCAACTGCCCGGGATGCTAACGTCAGGGGGCGCCCAAACGAGCACTCCAAAATAAATTTTCGAACGTATTTTCTAACATCACTGTAATAAACTGTAAAGTATAGGCTAGGACTAGGTGAGGGGGCAAAGACTCATTGGCAGGGTGAAAATTTTGCCTTCGTCCGCTCCTGACGTTGACTGAGATGACGTAGTGTTAAATGGATGAGGACGATACTGACCTATTTAGACTCTAATCTCAACATTATTGGAGAGTAATAATTAGCTGATCTTCTTAAATATCAATTGCAATATTACTTACAGTATTTTTGTGGACGTGATAACTTTTTTTTTTTTTGCAGTTAGCGAATTTTTAGCCCTGTTTTAGCGGAAAGAAAAATCTCATGTTGGCAACACTGCCCAATGGGATGTGGCGCGTACGCGTAAGTTACAGATGGTCATACATTGGCCTATTAAATGGGTGAGAGGGCACCATTAGGGATTTTGCCTAGGGGCGCCAAAGACCACTGTTACGCCACTGGGTCCTCCTATTTGGATGCTTTTTTAAAAATAATTTTTAAAAAGAGCACTTTCTTGATTTGGACTCTTGGAAAAGGGGGGGGGAGTGTTCTAGAACTTTATTTCTTTTAGTTTCGTGCTATAGAGCCATACACTGGTATAAAATAATGAATTCGGCCCTTTTTGTTTCAATTTGGTACTATTTTTCAGACCACTCCAGAGCTAGGACTGTGGCAACACTGGCATACGACAGGAGGAAAGACAGAAAATGTGCATCTGAGCGACGTGTATGCGTAGGTTCCTCTTAGTCAAAGTAAGTCGAGAGAGCGCGCCAGAAGATTGCAGTGGAAATAATTGTGCTAATTACAAGCAGACAATTTATATATAATGAAATACGTACTTTTTCTTATTAACAGGGGATGCCGGGCATACCGGCGTTCCCTTACGCTACGCCGCTGATTTTTGTGACTGTAGGATGAACCGTTCAGCTGTGGGGATAATTTTCATAAGGGCGTTAAGAGATATATAAGTAAGTTGTATAAAATTTAAGGGCTTCAATGACACATACGCCCTTCTGCAATGGAAGATCTGAGTAAACGATCGTACGCTCTTGCGTTCATACGCCACAATATGTATTTAACTTTTTTGTCTCTTAGGATGTAAATGCCGCCACGGATTGTTTTCCATTGTTGATTTGAATTCATTTATACCTTTGTTATTACAAACGTGGTTAATGACATATAAAAGTCGTTTTCCAACTGCATAACAAAGGAAGCAACTTAGTTATTGTATGAGGAGGAATATTATGGAAATGAACAGGCAAAATAGAATTATTACAAACGAATATATCTACAGATTTCTGACATATAACGACGATGATAATTCTACTGAGTGTGCAGAGCTGGAAGATGATAAAATTCGAATCTTGACTATTTACCTAAAAAGGAGCAGTATATTTTTTCAAACATTGATATTTTTTCTCAAGTTTAATAGATTAAATTCCGAAACCAATAGCAGCGGATTATTACTTTAAGAACATTCTGTGAATTCGCTACAACAAAATAGTGTTATCATATTTAATTAATACTAAAAAAGGATATCTTTAATGAGTTTTAAGTTGTTGGATGTAAAAGTACCATACATTAGAGCCTCAATGTACCATACATTAGTCCGTTAATGTTTTAGAGCTATTTGTCAGTCTCTGTTCCATCGATTGGCACCATATTTGGAGAATAGGCTGTCATGGCTCTCTTGTCATGTCCCTTAAGATTTGAAAGAGACTGTCGAATGGGTGCTAATGGATTATCAAGAATACAAAATATTTTTGAATGTTATCAATCAATTTTATTTTAATTAACTTCACATGCTGTTGAGAATTTCTTGTGTAAATTTTGTAAAAGCTTATTTTCCTAACCAGGGGTGGTATAAATAAAAACGAGCACTTGCTTCTGCTCCTTTTCTCATGAGCAAGCTGAGTATCGAGCACCTGCTCTTTTTTTTGATATAAATAAAACTTTCCTCTACTCGTTCAGAAAATGCTCAGTGACAAGTAGGAAGTGCTTAATGAACTTACTGTTTTGTCTGTTTTCTACAATAGAGGGAAGAAGAGTTTTTAATTTCAAACATTCAAAACTATTTACAAATAAAGCTGTTTTTGAGAAACAAATTTCAAACTATTTAGCAATGTATACAAGGCATTTATGCATAAAGCTATTTTTAAGGTATTTAACCACTTGAATGAGAAACAGTTTCGAAATACTTTGTAACATTTGTAGCTTATATAGGGTCGAAAACAAAGTACGACATTTTTGATTAAAAATCCTTTCAAATTTGGTTGAGGAAAGTCACTATTTTCAGAATTGATTCGTGGAATTGCCTGCAAGTAAAGATGTCCTAACAAAAGTTCATTTTCCAGAAAGTAAACGGAGAAAATCTGTTGCAGTGGCTAATATAAAAAGTCAACTGGAACAGGAATTTGAAATTCTGTTTACAGAGAGTCAAATTTAAAAAAGAAAAACATTAAAATATGAAAACGAGATTGAAGTAGAAATCTGAATTCAAACGCAATGGAAACAGATCAATTATGTTAAAACAATGGGAGACAAAATTTCTCGATCTCCCGCAGTCAGAATAAAATCCATGCTTATCAAGATCAGCAGGTAAATATATTTTTCCATTTGCCTTATAACTAGGGCCCGGGTCTTCAATCGTCACGTCAAATGTTCAGATGGTGTATTGAATTAAGTCAGATTTTCTTTAATAGAGAATGTGTGGAGAAACACTAGAAAAATCGTGTTTTTTATTGTGCAGTTATCCTCCTTTACGTTCACTATTCTGTCACATTTATATGTTTGTTGAAATTGTTGGTTAATTTTAGAATTATTATTAATAATAATAACACAAAATTTTCTCTAAGTGATCCTGCCAAAGTTACTCCCCGTCAAACCATACTCATTTGGCATAAAAGGAAAACTGTTAGGTTGTTCAACACTCCGTCGACAAACACACCTTCATGTTTGTTCGACGCCGATCTCTATATTTTATTATTGTTATCAAAGATGAAATCGGGAAAAATATTTTTACAAAATGAGTGTATATACGTAGAAGACACGAAATTGAAAGTTATTTAGCCCTGTCTTTGGAGCCGTAGCAAATGCATAGTTTTGAATAACACGTTTTCGTCCGTCAGAGTCCAACTCCCTTTTGTTTATGTTCACAGACAGGCGTTCTACCGATGCCACACATGAACGAGTTATTGAAATGTAAGAACACTCTACTCTAAGAAAGAAGTGTAAGGAATTCTGTTATTTCAGCCTTCTAACTGTGCCATTGAGCAGACCTAAATTTCTTACAAGGTTCATTGCTCTGGTCTGTTTGCACCATCAATTCTAATGATTTTGTGGTAAGGTAAATTGTAATTTATATACCTAACGAACGATCACATAGGAATGTAACTCCTTCCTGGGAGAAGGGTTGCTCAAACACTGATTTATTAAATTTTCGTAATTATCCAACGAAAATCACTTCCCACGCTGAAATCAGTTTTCAGAAGAGTTTCTTGTCATTGGAGATCAGATTAGCTGAATTATCAGTTTGTTGAAGCAATTCGAAGTGTGTGTGTTAATTAAAGCTATCGCAGCTTCCGGAGGCTGGAATTTTTTCGCTTTGACTTTTCACAACCCTTCTCCCTAATCGTATCAGGTAATTTTATATTTAAATTGGAATAATAAGAATATGTCATGGCGATTCTTCCCTGCAAGAAATATATATCCAGTACAACCCAAAAAAGACAAGGTATGGTTTCTGTGGCTGATGCCGTTAGCTTGAATTTACTGTAGGATGTTCCCCTTTCTAACCGTGAAGTTTGATTTTAGGCACACATCATATGTTACTCATAACTTATATTTAACAACTTTACATTGTTCATACAACAGTTTGTTAATCTCAATACTCTGTCAATTTTGTATCTTAAACGTATACATATCTTACACTAATTTCTTACATATTAAATTCTTTCATCCAAATAATACGTGTATAATAACATAATGGACACATTTCCTTTAAGTTCTTATGTTTTTCTATATTATCTGTTTGTGAAGGACCTCGCCTATGATCATCTTCGTAGGATTTATTTCCACATTTAAACACTTTACACTATCCTTGGAGGTTGGAGGCATATCGGTTCTCCAAAGTTGTACAATTTTGGTCTGAATCATTAAGATTTTTCAGTTGTTTCATGTTGTTAATATATAATCAATTCTTATCATTCAAACAAATGGAATGAAGAAATACAAATGTACTATAATTTTTAATACATTTCATTTTTAATGTAAACCAGACGTATATCAATGACTAATCAAGCTCCAAATAAATATTCTATGTTAATTATAAATGGATCAGGAGAGAAACAGATTAACTCTCATGAGAAAGACGAAATACAAATGAATAATAAACAGTGAAATTTGGTTGAATTGGAAGTGGAAGAGATCCAGACAATTCCATGAAAGTAAACATGATTACTATATTCCAGTCTTAAAATCTTCATATTATAATTTAAGATATGGTCTAGTCACTCTTCATTAAAAAATGCCATAAGTCGCGTTACTGTATTTTATGTAAACATCCTGTAAGATAATGTTGTTAATAGTGATAAATAAGAGTAGAAAACAGCATTTCGAAGTAACAGTTATATTTGTAATCAGTGGAACATACATACAAAGTAGAGTCTTCTACTACAAAATTAATAGTGTACTTCACCTGCTTCTTCTTTTATCGCATTCATTAACTGTACGAGCTAGTCTTTAGTATTATATCTTTATTTGTGTTTTTATTTTAGTACTTTAAGAGTTAATGAAAAGTAAATTTGTTGTCGGAATTACTGAAGTTCAATACCTTTTAACATCTGAATAAAAAACAATTTTTTTTTCTGAATATTGTCATATGTACTAACTTCAGAACTGACGATAAAAACCAGCACGGATGTAAAACATCACATATATCATGACAGAATTGATAGGGCCGTTAAAAGTCCATACCAAGACTGACACCACATTTCCGCTGTGGTCATTTCCACATTTTATCTTTCTAAATTTAGAAATTCATATTAGTCCAGTCAATGAAGATGATGTAGAGGACATGGTTGGGAACTGAATGTTTGACTTCATGGCTGTGTTTAGAGTAGTTAGAAAGTAAACATACTAAAAAGTCCCAGGTCCTACGAAGTGAGCGGGACCAGGAGAGGCGGAGAAAGATCACTTTTTCCGGTTTCCGCTTATATCTCGAAAACGGTGGGTCATAGCGAAAACGTTTTTATGTTCAAAAAGGAAGCTGAGAAAATTTCCTACAAGACTGTTTCTATTCCTTTTTTCCCTATTCCTAATAGTTTTCGAGATATCCGCTTGCGAAAAATTGCAAATTTTTACAAATCGCGTTTTCCCCTCACTTTTATATACAAAATTTGCCTTTTAGAATCTCATCCCTTAACTTCAGCAAATTGTAGAACTAAATGACGGGTAATTGCTAACATTACTCGACTACAGTACTGTTAATTTTGAGAATCATAATAAAAAAGTGAAAAAAAGAAACTAGCGAGAAACGTGAATGAAGTACGCACTGTTGATTTAGCTGCACTAACCGAGTTCAAAGAACAGCCGCTTTCATTGTTTGTAACGAGAAATTCTCCCCATCCCCCCAAAAACAAAGTATGTTTGGAAGGGCGGAGAAGGGAGGGGAATTCTCTTTAAAGTCCTCTACTATTCATGCATTACTCGAGTCCAGTTTCTTAACGCGTGCCGCGTGACATTGCTTTAAAGAATCTGTTTGATTATAAGAGTGCTTTTATATTACCTGAGAGTGATTCATTTTCGCAATCACTACCAGTAATAAGTGTTTTGTGTGTGATGGGAGACATCGATGAATCAGCTGATGACGTTTCATAAGTGTCAGAAAAGGGATTTCTTTCGCTTACAAAAGCAAGTAAGGAAAGGAGGGACAACAAGAGCTTTCAGATACATGGTTTGAAATCCCTCCTAGTTCACACTTCATGTCGGAAAAATTACACAAGGGTCCAAACCATTGCGGCTGATTTGAAGAGGCATGATGCATCGAAATCATCAAAACCAATTGAAATGGTGAGTTTAAGATCTTTACTACCAGAGTTTAATTTCAAAAATAATTGTTTTCTATGTGTTGACCCTGTTGAGAATGAGGTAAAGAAACCCTGTGACAAACGGAGATTGGTGTATCAGGTTAGAACATTTTCTGTACAAAGATGATGTATGGAGGCTGGTGTAGCGAGAGTAAAGATAAGTGAGGAAGAAGTAGTTGGGCGCCTGTCCTCAATAAATGATTTAATTGCTGAGGAAGCTGTGTACCATAACGATTGTCGTGTAAAGTTTGTGAAGCCTTAATACAAACTAGTAAAACAAAGAAAAACTGATGACTATATTTTCAAGGGAATGGAAGAAATTTATGCGCACATAGAAGGGAACAGTGACTGTCAGTTTTCCATGGACGAATTACAGGGAAAATCTTGACGCGAGAACCATAAAAACAAAACTTGTTAATAATAAAATATGGAAATCGGTTAATAGTGAAACCTGGATGCAACCGATTCGACATTCCAGTCATTTGTTTTAGAGGCTCTGGGTACAAACTTTTGAGTGATGCATGGTACGAGCACAAGGAAACAAATTCAATCGATGAGCGACTTAGGATCGTAAGAAAAGCAGCAGAAATAATAAGGCAAGACATCCAGAGTCAAATATGCGATACTCACGTGTACTCACCTGGTGATAACTTGATAACTTCCTTAAGGATGCGAATTCTGTGATTCCATCCCTTCTTACATTCCTAGAGGAGGTGATGTTAAAGAAAACTAAAAAATCGAGGAAACAAAGAGGAAATGCATTGTTATTGCACATGCTATCACCTCTGTAGTTCGACCACGGACCTTCTTGTACTCAATACTGAGTAGGCTCTCACTCCTACTGTACAGGAGATATGCCTCTAAAAACTTAGTTGACCATCTTGCAAATTTAGGATTCTGTTCATCTTAGTGCGGAACCCAAACTTTAGAAATGTCAGCTATAGTTCATGCTCAACCAGAATTGAAAATAGGATCATTCAATCAATTTGTCTTCGACAACGCTGGCTTCAGTGTATGCACCATTGACGGACAGAACACTTTCCACGGCATGGGCGGAATCAAATGACCAAGATGCCCACGTCAACTGAAACTGGAAAACTTAGAATTGTTCCACTGAATCATTCCAAAGTAAGGAAGGTGGTGTAAAAAATGTCACTATGATTAACGTAGAAGTACCACAGGAATTGGCACATACTAAATCACATGATATCTTATGATTGCTTGCCAAAAAGCAACATATTGAATTCCCAGACTGGAAGGGGTACATGCACTCCGTTACAAGAGGAAGTTACAGCGAAAAGACTAATTGTTACTCTTCCTTTCATAGTTGCTCCTCCTGATTATGATACAGTATACACCGCAATATGATATGCAAGCAGGTTGTGTGAAAAAATCAATCACAACTATTTGATCATCCATTCGATCAGCCACTATATTGGAAAGCCAGAGAAATAGTTGCAGGTGCTCCAGCTGACTCTGAACTTTCTAAGTGCATCGTGCGTCTCGGTGGATTTCATCTCCTTATGTCGTTGTTTAGGCTGTATTGACTACCAAATGTCCGGAAATAGTATAAAAGAAGTTTTGAACACTTTACACGGTTCAGTATCAGTTGAGAAGATGTTTCAAGGCCATGCTTTTGCCAGGGCAGTGAGAAGTCATTTGATCACACAAACTGCCTTGTCGAACATCATATTTGACCATATCCAAATCACAGAGGAAGAGTAGAAATCTGCCAACGAATTGATGTCTAATTTCCTAAATGAGACTCCGTCATTGAGCTCATTGAACGAAAACCCACATCTGAAATCACTGGCTAACAAATTTGGAAAAGCACTACAAAAGCTCAGTGAAAATGAACGTACTACATAGTTATGGATCCAATACTTCAAAATGGTATAACTGATGAAAGAGTACATTCATGCTAAGGGGTCAGGCGATTGGGATGTCCTCCTAACTTGTGTAAAGAGAATGCTACCTTACTTTCACGCATCTGGCCCACTTTCCCTATGCGAAATCCTGTCAGCTGTATGTGCAGGATATGATGAATCTTCCATCAAAAATGATGCCAGAAGAATATTACAAATTTGTCAACGATGGGTACTTCATGATGCGGTGCTCTGATCGCTTTTGATCAGGTGTTTGGTCAGATATGACTATCGAGACTACTCTTAGGGGAAGCTTCAAAAGCCGTGGTGGGCTAACACGTGGACGGGGCATTACAGGCAGTGTAATAAGCAAATGGGGCATCGGAATGTATGCAACTAATGACATTTGCACATCGCTAGAAGAGTTCTATGGTGTTCTCTTCACCTCAAGTGAACAACACGAGGATTTTTGAGAAGCCTGCAAAGCTAAAGATGCGGCTAATATTGCTAATCTCACAGAATGGTTTGAAAATCGTCCTCCTTTCTCTGAAATGAGTGAAATCATGTCGATAGCTACTGGATTGGTGGGAGATACTACAGACAACTGTTACGATGCTGTTACAGTTGGTAAGCTAGCGATGATTAAAATGGTAGTCTTACTATTCTCAAATATCAGACTGTGATGCCAAAATAGAACACCACCTCTTTCCTCTGTGAGTTCATCCATAAAAATCAACGACGAAAAGATAACAGTACATCCCTTCTTGCTTTTTCAAAGCATTTCAGTAATGACCAAAACGGATGAAGAATTTTTTAGAATATGAATTGGCTCCCTTCCCGTTAGCCTTGTTTAATGAAGGTGGAATGAGAAAAACCAAGAAATCAGTACTATACACACTGTTTGATCTAACAACCAAGAACATACATCTGCCAAACTTTGACGTAATTGTTGATGGAGGATTTCTCATGCACAAAGTGATTTAGAAAGAGGATCTTCAGTTTCCACCATTTGTGAAGAATATGTGAAATTTGTTACGAACCACTAACCTGGGAAGAACTGCACTGTAGTGTTCGATGGGTATGCAAATTCAGCGAACAGCACAAAGACAGCTGAACAAGGACGACGCTCTCGAATGAAGAAGTCCATCGACTTCAATTTCAATTCGAACACTGAAATAAAAGTGAAGCAAGACCAATTTCGCTCTAATGTGCACAACAAAAGGAAACTGATGACCTGTTGAGATCAAAACTCCACGACATTAAGATTTAGACTCTTCATGCATCAGACGATGCTGATGTATTGATCATTACAATAGTCATTGAAAAATCAAAAACAACCAATGTCACGTCACTGTCATTGGCGAAGACGTTGACTTGGTAGTTGTTCTAATAGCAAAAACTCCAGCTGACCGAAATATTTTATTGGTGAAACCTGGCCGAGGGAAAGTCAAGACCAGCGTATATTCCACTCAACAGATGCAGCAGTTAGGACTAAAGAACATTTTGTTCCTGCATTCCTTTACAGGCTGTGACACAACGAGTGCAGTATTTCGGAAAAGTAAATGGTTTCATCAAATTTTACCAGAGACACCGAGACATTCGCAAAGCAGCTGAAGTTTTCTCGAGCTCTTTTTCATCACAAACTGAAGTTAAGGAAGCTGGTCGCAAATGTATCTTGATGTGGTTTGGAGCTCCAAGCACGGAGATATCCCTTAATCTCTATCGTTCCCAGTTGTGTGTCAAGTCTGTAGAAAACGTCAAACCTGACATATATTCTCTCCCGCCAACTGAGAGGGCAGTCAAGGAGCATTCCTTCAGAACGTATTACCAGGTTTAGCACTGGCTAGGAAACGAACTACCACCTGAATTGTGAGGTTGGGAGCGCAAGATAGACAACCAGATCAACCCCGTGCAGACAAAAGATCTCTTAGCACCAGAGAAGATTTTGAAGAGGATTTTCTGCTGGTGCACCAAAGACAGTAATGACAAATGTGAATGTAGAAGATCCTCAAAGAACTGTTCTCTTTTATATCAATACTGTCTGGGAAATTGTTCCAATGGCGTCCCAGCGTTAGACAATAAGGAAGACGATACTGAAGAGATAGAACCCTTACCCATCCCTGAAGAGACACAATCCCTGGAAGACGTGGAAACTGAGGTGGAAGAAAATATGAATGAAGATGAGCAATATGTGCCACCTTCTGAGCCAATTGCCGGATCCTCTGGTTCCAAGAGAGACAAAACAACAAAATTCTCGTATGAAGCGTTTTTCTATAGTTTCAATAAATAGCTGAAGATAAAATATTAAATAATAACTCATTTCATAGAAAATTTAGTGCTCTGAACATTGAGAAAAGCTGAAATATCCAAGCTGGAAGCATTTGAAATGTGATGTTGGCCCAGAATGCTACACATATCATGGACCGAAAGGAAAAGGAATGAAGACGTACTAAAGGAAGCTAGTGAAGGACGACAGATCATGAAGATAATAGGAAAAAAGAAGAAACAGCATGCTTGGCCACCTTATTCGTCACTTCGATTGGATCACCGTGCTGATAGAGAGAAAGGTAGAAGGAAAACCAGAAAGAAGAAGACCAAGGATAGAATATCTAGATGCAGTCACGAAGAAGAGATCTTATCGAAGTAAAAAAGAGCTGGATGCAACCAAGAAAAGTTTTAAAATTTCCATGTTGCCACCAACTTATGGTTGAAGTAAACAAGAAGAAGACGATTTTTTCCCTTTGAACTTCGATGAAGTTAAGGGATGAGGTGCTAAGAGGTAAAGTTTGTGTATAAAAATGATGGGAAAAATTGATTTTTGAAAATTTGCAATTTTCGCAAGTGGATATCTCGAAAACTATTAGGAATAGGCAAAGGAATAGAAACAATCTTGTAGGAAATTTTCTCAGCTTTCTTTCTGAACATAATATGTTTTCTCGCCATGACGCACCGTTTTCGAGATTTAAGCGAAAATCCGAAAAAGTTATCTTCCTCTCCCCCTCCTACCTCCCGCTCACCTCGTAGGATCGGGGACTTTTAGTATGTTTTCCTACTAACTACTCCAAACACAGACATGAAGTCAAAAATTTTGTTCCCGACCATGTCCTCTACACCCCCCTTTTGAGCGTTCATTGACGGGACTATATAGATTTAGAAAATAATGTCTGTTAACCATATCATAGTGATAAGTAAGAATAGGTATAACATCTTAAATCATATGTACAAAATACTAATAATTTTCTTTTTAATAAATATTTTTAATGTCTTGAAATAGCTTTTATTACATTAACAACTTACGAAAGATTATTGTTTTAAATTACAAACTCAAGCATTTCCTATTGAAGATTATTCAGGAAAGAGTTCATCAAATGGTATTCTCGATAGTACTCTCTTTGCAATATCAAAGAAAACGGCTTGGTACATCTCTATCCAAACCCATTTATATTCTTTGTACAAAGCATCCATATTTGAGTTCAATATAAAATTTACAAATTCTTCTCCTGTAAAGAAAATAGCAAAATATTAGCTGCACAAATTAACAAATTTTTACTTGGGTCAGTAATTTTTACTTAAGCCCTTTGTCGTTCTCAAAACTATACAGAACTAATTCTACATTTTAAAATGTCATTTGACGCTCTTTAATCTCGAGAATCCCAGGATGTCATGCTCCAAAAGCGTATACTTTATCCATTAAATCAGAGAGAAATGCTTAAAAAGTTTAATCGCAAACAACGTAGGCTGTGAAAAAATACTATAGATTCTCTTTTGCTATCATTTACGTATATGCTCTCAATTAAATAGCTACCACATTCAATTGAATACTATGCCTTTGTTAGTGAAAAAATAATCAAAATTAGGATAGTTTTTTAAAAATTTAAGATGACGATAGTAATTTAATAGAAGTGATTTCCCGAAAGGTAACTTCCACAAAATATTCTGAAAGTTGTAGCAAACGACAAAACATACATTTTATAAGGAATAGATAATAAATTAACTCCACGTAGTGTGCGTAAGTTTTCTAGTTTTCGCTTCATACCTTATAATTTTGGAAACGTACACTGTTTGACATTATGTGAAAATTCAATATGAAACGAGTGATTGCTTAAATATTTTCTCTTGTTCCATGCTGCTACTGCCAATGTACAATAAGAATGACTAGTGATACTGTGCAGTGCTGAAGCACGCTGTCTTCCTTTTTCACCCTCATACTAATTTCAACCAAGAATTATACGACCAAATCTCTAATTTCAAGCAAAACACACATTATATTTTACAAAACCTTCGAGTGTTGTTATGGAATTCTCACAGAAATATATTATTTACAGAAGAGGAGTGTGTGTGTGTTGATGTGGGACGGAGAAGTGACTGCTGATTTTCAGTCTCCCGCCGTCGAGTAATTTTGAAATCAAGTAGTGAAGATGATTGTGAAGTCTCAAGAAATATATGCATACTGCATCAATTTGTTTCATGACAATTATCGTAGAACTTATTTCTTTAAGTCGAAATGGGTATTAGTCTTAGAAAATTAAATATCTTTTACTAACGTTATAATGAAAGTTTTTCTAAAAGAAATTGAGCGGGTTCAACCTTTCGTGACCTTACGTCCATCATAGAAGATAATTCCGGAGGCTTTAAGAAAACGTTCAGCTCCTTTTGAACATTTAACCCGCTTTTAAAATAAAATTTTCGTGGAACATATTTTTTTTTTTTTTTTTTTAATTGAGGAGGGAAAAATTCAGAATTTCATTATTGCCAAGTTTAACTCCAAGCTCTGGGGAAACCCATTAAAAACTGTACAATACATTTGGTCGAAGTTGAATAACTTTTGCGTAGATGATCCTGCAAACTTATTTTGCACACAAATGTTCAAACGTGAAACAGGGGTTGATTTTAGCCCCTTTGAACGACTTTTTCTTCATGGATTAAAACCTCAAACAATGATTATTTGTGTGTGTTGAAGGAAGACAAATACATAGTTTCGTTAAAATTGGGCAAGTTTTATGAGAGTTATCGTGGAAGCAATGGGCGGACAGAATGGCAATATATAGGCGCACAGATGACATTCAAATAGAATGATAGAAACTTCGTTACCCAACGCTTTTATTGGGAGTTAGTTCTGAGAGCAGAATAGATGAGTGATTTCTTTCGATATTCTTATCCTGTAGAAAAGCCTTCTTCTTACGCAGTAGACCATTTTCTCTTCACTGGGCTGTTGAGGGACCTACAAACTGATCTTGGGAAATTTATGGTGTTTGTGAAAATTATTTTCACAATGCAATGAGAGAATCCTATAAAATTACTGATATCCTAAACAGTTAATTTTCTGTCCCTCATGACCGGAACTTCAATAGAAGTACTTTTTCTGAAGTGGTTGTAAGATTGGCTTGACAGATTTTCAATTGATCCCCCAACCTGTACAAAGCATCGTCAGCAACGTTAGTGTCCCTAGAAACATCGTTCAACTGGTGATAGATATCGGTATCTTTTTCACAATATTGAGAAAATATTTTTATTAGACACCTTTATATTGAAGTTGGCCAATTCAAGTCAGTATCAAGAAAGGTCTTCTTTCGCAGGTGAACACATTAAAGCAGAACACAACTAAACGCTTGAAGCTGAAAGTTTGGAATTTGGCAGTTACGCCTTAAAGGATAAAGTTAATTCATGTGTAATTATATTAATCTACCCTTATTACTTGTTGAACCATGGTAAAACAATATGCACTTTCGACATACACCTTGTAAATATACAACTTTTCAGGACTAACCAACTAGAATCAGGTGCATCAACATTAATCAAATCATGTTTAAATACCTTAAGCCCTGCGAACAAGACAGGTATCATCTTGCTAGATGACAGTATACACTCATCATGAATACTGAAGAAATTGCAATATCTGGTGACTGGAAAAGTCCAAATAAACATGTTGGTATACATTCATTTGTGTGGGTGGATTCAAGTAATAGTATGAAAAATAACTTTACATATACATCATAGAACCTCTTCCAGGAATGAACTATATTCTTAAGTTACTATAAGTGAAATTCTTTATTGACGTGCTTCCAGACGTCTTGGTTTTGTCGGAACAGTCCAGAATTTACATAATCTGCCTCCCACCACAAACTTGTTCAAAATTCCAAATGTCCTAATTTTGATCCAAATTGTTTAAGTTCATATTATACATATTATATAGTAAAAATGCCGCTTTTATTACTCGTTCATACTCAGCTAATAGGAATAATCCACTCTCTGTTACTCATGTTTGCTGGGTGTTGACCTATGATTTAATTAATTTTGATATTTTAGCGAAAGACAAGTGAAAGTGTCTATGTTGTACATTTTCATAGATTTTTTAGTGTAATTTTTTACATGGGCACTTTAATTTTTAATCTATGGTCCTTATTTATTGAACTTTTGGTGCACTAGATGCATTGCACAAGTGTATACTTAAAAATAAACGCTGCTCGTCGGACGGCATCACACATTTCTAAACCGCTACAGTTTAATGCGTGTGTTCTTAAAATAATTGAAGACTTGGAGCTCAATGTGCCACAAAGGACCTCTTTTGTGGTACCGTAACTGACCATACAATACATTCCACGAGGATTCTTCTCAATGCTCTTCTAGAAATTACTTGGTATTGATGTGTATTCACGGACTGCAATGATTCCTGCTGGATTTGAAAAAAAAGAAGTCTTCCGTACCCATACCAAAACTCGTCGGAATTTCTTCGGTTAGGATATAGTGATCATAGTTGTGTCGCAGTTTTACGTCCACACTCTCGTATTAGACCATTCCTTTAGACCCTTTGGAGAGACTTTGATACCGCAAATCGAGCAGGTTCATTCATTGTTTGCTCAAACTTCCCTTTCTGTGATTCTGTCAGATCTTTGCTTAAACCGATTCTTTTCATATTGTTTCCAGAGCAACAAAGAAGACACTCACTCTAGTTAACTGCAATAGTCATGCTTTAGCAGCGAAGGATGATTTTGTGACATGTTTCCAAAAAAATAACCACTTTTTACTACAGAAATGGACTAATGCTAGTTGTAGGTAGAGCGACTGGTGTCTTTTCCAGTAGTCATACGAATTCAGCTAACAAATTTCAGATACTAGTTGGCAGCAAGTAGTTAAAGTAAGATTATGAATATTGGACCATTTTAAGGTAAAATCTGTTAATTCAATATAGGATGGTGTTATTTAAGAATCTTAGTTACGTAGGTAAACACAAGTGCATGTGTAAACACAAACACCGTTTTAAAAAGTATCTTTCATTACTATGAAATTATAATGCAAAACTAATTTCTAAAGACCACCTAGCACATATTGGTGAGTATGCGTATTACTGTATTTTCCTCTATCCATGTGTCCATTTTCATGAAGGCAATTGCTTCCTAATATACACACCACGGGAGCCCTCCAGCTTTGTCTTGCCCTGAATTTCAGTAGATCTAGTGTTAGCTTGTAGTCATTACCTACCATAATCTTGCTTTTCTCAAGTGTAATTGTTTTAATACCATATAAGTTTACAGGCATAAGCGTACTCTTTACGAAATTTAAATACGAGCCATATTTACATGGGACACAGTTGGAAGAATCCAAGAAAAGTAATATTCTAAGAGGCATTAAGAGATAATTAGAGAAAGGATTCTATGTTTTGAGAATTACATGCTATGCCGCTCTCGACTTTGCGTATTCCAAGTCTGGTGCCAGTATTTGCCAATAAAAGAAAAGTATAGAAGGGATAATGATACTATTTCTATGACAAAATGTGTCTTCACTGTTATATAAATTGTTCCCATATCCTTAATGTGTAAGCTTTTTGCCTAAAGAACGTGAAAAATGTCTTACATACTGGAATAAATCACTCACAATACTTCCAAATATTTACTTACCTGCTCCACCTCCAAACAGATTCTCTAGATAAACATATTTATCTTGTTCATCAGTGTCAACTGAGACTTTTGTCACGTTCATATACTTCAATCCATCCTTGAGCATTGGCTCACCACTAATGCTGATGTAAAATCGAGAATTCTCTGTGAAACAAAAATAACTGCAAATTAATTTTCTAGAACTAACATCGCAGTTCTTTGTAAGTAAATATTTATTATTGTTATTTCACCCTTGGTACCAGTACGGGTTACAATGACAATTATTATATATTTAAAACACAGTTCTGGCTATAAGATTTATTGTAAATGAATCTTATATTTTCGTTAAAATAAATATCTATTTTTCAAGTATGTAGATTTTGTTATCTCCTTGCTTACATAATATATTCTTTATATAACAATTTATTTTATTCATTTTTTATTTAACAACATAGAAATATCAGATATATTTCTAAGAGTACACATGAAACTAATGTATCTCGTTCAGCAATCTAATTTTTTGTATATTATTTCACCGCATGTTTTCAAGATAATTAAATTCCCGAAATTATTAAAAATCACTTAAAATATGAAGAATGGGATTTTAACTACAGTTACGCTCTGCTGACAAAGGAGACTATTATTATTATTATTATTATTATTATTATTATTATTATTATTATTATTATTATCATTATCATTATTATTATTATTATTATTATTATTATTATTATTATTATTATTATTATTATTATTACTGACTAGCTGAAATGACTGCTCTTCACACAGGGAGAATAGGTTTATGAAACATATTTTAATTCTCCTTAAGATATGCATTTTAATGACTGTGAAATGCTAAAACTCATTAGATAATCTATTTTTCGCAAGCCATGGAACGCATAAACACGGTAATATCTACTACAAATCCAATGTCCTAACATTGTGAATTAGAAGCTCCTTACCCTTTAACAGCCTTCCTCATTGGACGAGTTTCTAGCACACATTTCTCGGTGCACTTGGTCTCTGGTTCGATTCCCGATGGGAGATCCTTAATATTTGCACTTGTTGGGTGTTCGGATTGAACTTTAAGCTTTAAATTCACTTTTGATATGTATAGATTGAAAAATGTAGTAATAAACTGTTCTGACTTCAGAAGTCTGTATCGCAACAGTATTCGAGTTCCATAGCCCATATTGGAATGTGAGGCAATGAACTGTGCCAAGTTGCAACGACTGTGTTAGTCAGTCAAAAGCATCAATGTCGTGGAGGAGAAAGGTGGAAGCACCGTAACAATATGTTTCGAAAAGACGAAACAATGTGTGTAGATCAAAATTCAAATGGCACGTGAGTGCAGTGCACACAAATGTTTTCAGGAACTTCAATACGACTCCTTTTGGCCAAAATGAAGGAGCCATTTGACCGAAAGCACCATGACTCAAAAGAAGCCACCATTAGTGTCATATGATTATCCCTACAGAACATCGACAAAGGTTGACGTTCACGGTGTACAAGTCCTATTACAGTTGTGGCAGAAGGCGATTGAGATGGAAGACAATTATAGTGAAGAACTGTAACAACTGTTCTTCTGTGCGTAAAACCAAGCACGAATTATATCAAGGTTGCTAGTACTTTTTATCACCTCTTGTGCCATTGATACTGAAAATGTATGCTAAACCCCAATCCAAGCAACCAACCAAATTCCACGTTAACACTTAGTAGCAATGAGTACCATACTTTATCAGTGTGATCTTCAAACAGATTATTATAAATCGGAAGCCATACAGAAAAAAACTATTTTAGGTGATATTTCCACTAAAATTTATTTAGTTAATGTAATTGTTTGCAATTTAACCTGTTTTAAATTCTTCTTTGTACTACCCTTTCTGGCAATTTGTAAAACAATCAAGAAAATGTGTTTGTCCAGATACATACTTTCTAAAAATAAATTAAATAAATAATATTAATAAATTATTTTAAAGTACTTACTTATGTTCACATGTGCAACACCATCACCTGTGAGATACAAAAACAAAAATGTTCCATTCACTTTGTAGAGTGTCGTACATCTAAAGTATGGAATGTAAAAATTAAATACAAAATTCATGTTCTTCGGATCTACCCTGAAAAAAATCAATAAAAATTAATAGTAAGTTATATGTCAATTATATTTGGCAATAACCAAATTAATTTCGATTTACAAAAACAGACCTGAACTACTAAAACATTTCTTTCATCAAATGTCATTTTGAGATAGAGTAATCCCACCATCCTATAGTATAACCTCCTTTCCGGTATCAGAAGGAAATCAATTACAGGGACAATATACAATTTGGGCACAAAGTTGCATTCCTCAATATCTGAAGAAATTTGTTTGGAGAAGTGACTTTACGCCCACCCTGTAACTCATTTGATCTTAAACAAACTTTTTATAAATGTAGAATTTAAGTTGCTTAATACTATGTCAAAATTCATCCTCTGAAGAACTTTGGTTGTTGTGCTATGGGGCATCAAACTAAGGGTTTTCACTTTGCTTAATTTTCGCATAAAATACCAATACTACGGTAGTATACACGACGTGAAAAAATTGCTTTCTATGGCATGATATTTCCTCAATTAATATTGAAACCAGAGGAAGTTTAGTAGATTTCAATAGAAGGAGATTACAATAGAGATAAAAACATAAAACGTTTCATATATTCTACTGAAAGGTCAAAAGACTTGTGAGAGCGTTGCTCCAACTTCTTTAACCCCCTCAAAAAATAAATAAATAGAAGATTTTTCTGTGTCTGCAAAAAGTATGTTATATCCTCGTTGTCACAGCTAAATATCTATACTTTCAAAACCTTTTAAGCTAGGGAACAATAATAATTAGAGGGCGCAAGATCTAGAAAGTAAGATGAGTGGGTAATGCACTGAAACCCCGGGCTCTTCAGAAAACTCAATATCCTTCCAGCCCTGCCAACGGGAGCATTGTACAGCAGAAACAACATACCTCTTCTCAAATTTATCCGGGATTTTTCTTTAATAGCGTTCTTCAACTTAGCGGGAGACCGCAGTATAATTTCTTTCTTTGGAAGCCAGTCTCAAAAATATTCACAACATTGAGGCAAACACCGTGCCTACGGACCTCTGTACTTTTAGTTTCTTTAGCCTTGGAAATCCTGGGTGGCGCCACTCGCATGATTGCTGCTTGTTCTCAGGATCAAAGTAGTGGAACCAGCTTTCATTTTGAGTAGTAAGCCGATTTTTTAAAAGTAAAATCGTCAATAAAATTCTCAAAATACTGGAAAATGAACAAAGGATGCCATATGTTTGGATTTTTCATTGACTTGAAACGTTTGAGCACCCACTTCAAGGAAAGATATGCATGTCCAACTCATCATGAATTAATGACCAGACACGTTGCATAAACCCGATCATAACCCGCATTGACAACGGTCGAGAGATCTCCCCACCGTGTCAACCAGAGTACCAATAATAATGACCAGCAAGAAATCGGAACTTGGGAACTCCTTCTCCTACTCCCAAATTATCGTGTCTGTTCGCATTTTCGGTGTAGCTCTACTGTGCTAGAGGAATTCCTGTATTCCTTGAACGATTCTACTGGGAACAGGGAGGAAGGCTAGCTAGTTATGACTTAACAGCGATTACAGAAAAATACCGACCCAAGGAATCTAGGTAAATGTTTCCAAATGCAGTGGAAGGGAGGAAGTTCAAGAAGAGCTGTTCTCTAACCCACATGGTGACCTGACACGTGTCATTTTGTTCTGGATGAGATATGAGAATACAGTGTTTCGACGTGCTTGTGGTACATTTATGAAGAAGGCAGTATCTATTAAACAAGAGAAGTAGGTTAGGTTGGGAATAACTCCCCGAGATCACCTGATGCTGCTGAGTGTGGTCATACCGTGATTTTGATAGTGGGATGTTAACTTGTCTTACAACGCTCGGGCATTATGCCAGCAGATAATCAAGGACTTGGTTTGCTAGCAGGACCAACTCAACCAGTAGGATAAATTAATAAGCATTAAGAAATTCGTGCACAAATTGATAGCCGTGCCGTGGGCGTATCTTACTCCCTGAGTGTAAGTTGGGGGTTATTCGCTTAAAGCAAAAACCGGGCCCGAAGGTCTTGAGGATGCATTTCGTATACGAGGACTACACAGTCCAGTGATCGAGGAATTGCAGACCGTATAGTAAAAGGTGCCAATCCATAATGTAAACCGACAAGCTGAAGCTCGTTTTTTGTGGCAGGTGAAAACGTGGCAGTAGACCACTTCATCTCTAATGTGTAAAATCTCAGCTATCGGTTGAAGTGAAATTCGTTGTCTCTTAATCAAAATCTGGTCATGAGCCTGATCCACGTTTTTCAGAATTGACACTGACATTGTTCTCTTATACCTTTTACCATTTACGTTGAAGAAAACTCCACTTTTAAATTTCGAGAACTATCTCTTCCCAAATGGAGTATGAAGCAATTTGTGTAGCATGCAACCATGGATTTCTGTCGGCAACTTCTGTTGCAGGAATAAGCGATTTATGCCACTTCGCAACTCCATCTTGATGAATTCCACATTTGACTGTGCCATGGTTCTATCAATGGCCTCTAAAAGCGCTAGTGCTATGATCATCCCAGCTGACACTTAAAGGGTATAACCGGATAAGAGGATGAAAAGTGCCCTTACACGGATTGCTATGATACTTATACCAAAGTTACCTCATATCAAAAGATAAGTTTCATTAGAAAATCAACTTCAAATTCCCTCGAATTTCGAAGTTATTGTTGAAAATTCGAAAATCAAAAAGTTTTCATATCTCGGAAATGACTTGAGTTACAAGGTTGAAATAAAATATGAATATGCTTTTCTCTGAAGGGTCTTACCGAAAACAAGAAACAATGAATTTCGCCCTTCAAATTTCTAGTGCGTCGAAAATATTCAAAATCAAATATATTTGCTTTATGTTTGAGTGGCAACCTTCTATTTTCCAGCATAGAAGCATCAACAACCCACCTATAGTATATTTTGACCATGGTTTGATATTCACTTTTGTGAAAAATGAGGAAAACTGAAGTCAGACATGACTGGAAGATATGCAACCCATGCTATAAATGTTTTGGCCGATACAAATATTATCAGTTGGTCGAGTTTGAATTTCTGATTCTTCATGAATGGTTCTGCGTGGGAACATAACTCTTATAATCGTACCTCTTCCAGAGTTAGCGTGAGAGCTCTAGTGTCATTGTTTTTTATTCTGCCATAGTAGAATACCAATGTTTTAAATCGTGATTTACAGAAAACAACGTTTTTGATTATCCCTGTATATAATGTATACCATTTTATAATGTACAAAATATTATAATGCACGAGATGATGATAATACAAAAATACTCAAAATGTTTTTGCAATGTCTTTTCTGTATTAGAAAATATAACAAGGTAAATGAAGAGCACGGTATTTGGAATCCTCAGTCCTCATCATTATGTGTGTTTATTACTGGAGTGACGATCGGCAACACACAATTTGTTTAAATCCTCTGTAGACCAAACAATCTTAGTAAAGTATCAAGCACGTGAAAGGTAATAAATATTTGAGGTGACATATGAAGATCATCAAACTGTTCGATTTCCATGCGCACATTCACGATAATAGCACTGTAGAGCCTTATACCCTGTTGTATTTGGACCAAAATCAATATAACACCTGTATGTCTTCTTACCAATATGTCGAGACTGTACCTCGAATTTAACAATGTTGGTATTTTCTTTCAGGAAATTGAGATTGATGCTATTATCTTCATTCACCATTGCATGAATTGACTTGATTTTGAGTTTAACATCCCTTTCAGCAGCGACACTATATGAGACGTAGAGCTACTGATTAACGTTTAATTCAAACCACATGAGCTTCCGATTGGGAACCGAACCGAATCTCCCAGGTCAAAAGTGCGTACGTCAACCGCTTAGCCACGAAGAGAGCTCTCGTTCATCACTTCAGCCGAGTAGGAAACTACCTGAGACAACTGACAGGAACATGCAAAAACGATTTTTAGATCTTTTTGTGTCAACTCCGTGAAATTCAGGAAGTCCGCAGATGTGCCTTTTGCGAAAAAGCGTGTATACCTGTCTCAACCGTGCTCTTTTACTTCTGATCCTAATGTGTTTTCTGCGATGTGCTGTCGTTCCATTTGTTGAACATTCTCGACAAGTCCATTGTCAGAATTAAGATGATTTCCAAAATTACTAAGCAAAAATAAAGCTATCCGTCATAAGAATCCAACTTGAGGAAGTAACTTGTTGTCCATTTGGTAACAATACTTGTACAGCGGTGGACACTTCTAAATGGTACACCTTAGCCGTAAATTTCCATATGGCTGTACCATTTAGAAGTGTCCACCGCTGTACAAGAATATCATGAACGGCCTCAACAACTCAGCCAATTTTTTAACATAGAAAAAGTTCGTCTCAGAAATAGTCAATTGCCTGCGTTTAGGTTCGAGTGAAGGCATCAAAACTATAAATCCTCATTCTTCCAAATATTTAGTTGTATCCCGAAAGCAGCGATTCACACAATAAATATCACATTGCGCCATGAGAATCGGTAGCTAGTTTGGACCTTGAAACAGACATTTTGCTATTGTTATGTCATTTGTGATTGCAGTATATGATCCCAGTACATATACAAGATAACCAGTCGTAGTATAAATAGTAAATGGCGCACAAAGAGGCAACTTTTTTTGTCCAGGGTATGATTTTCGTTCATACCCATTATTCAACCCTTTTCCATGTCGAATATATCATCCATCAAAGGTTAATACCAAATGATCAACAGTATTGTGAAATTTCGTTTCTACAATAGCATTTTCAATTGTTATGAGATCTTCTCTTCTCCGAAATTATAGGGCAAAATGATTTTTTTTTCGAAGGACGTCATGACAGATGCACACAAATCCGAAATTTGCTGTTTCCTTTAAAGCCCCAGAATTGTAGCATAACATTATTCGAATTGCCAGTGAGCAGTTTCAGCGGCACTAGCGCTCTCACACAGTTTCTCGAAGAGGTACTATTATGAGAGTTATACTGTCATTTAGAGCCATTCTGACGAGTGAGAAATTCAAATTCGCTGGCGTAATGGCGTATGGCGACATTTATGGCGGAATGTGGATTGCATATCTTTCAGTTGTGTCGACTCCGGTTTTCCTCATTTTACACCAAGTTCCACCGCATCAAACCATGTTCAAAATATATACTTAGGCTGGTGTTGCTTCTATGGTGGAAAATAGGTAGACACTAAAATATAAAGAAAAATATTTGAATTCGAATACTTTCGACGCGCTTTTCACTAGAAATTTGAATGGAGAAAGACATTCTTTCCTGTTTCTGGTTATGCCCTTTAAACAAAGTATGTCCATATTTTGTTTTATTGTCGTAACTTAAGTCGTTTCCGAGATATGCACACTTTTTTTTTTGAATCTTCAACAATAACTTAAAATTCGAAGAAATTTGAAGTTGACTTTGTGGCGAAAGTCATTTTGTGATATGAGGCACCTTTGGTATGAATATCACAGCAATCCGTGCAACGGCACTTTTCACCTCTCATCCGTCTATACCTTTTACAAAAGATCAATGTTCCACATGCGACGAAGGATTTCATGATGACATGTACGGGAAGAATGTATGGCCAAGAACTTATCATCCACCTTGTATTACAATTTTTGCTCTATTGTGATGAACATTCCAACCGGAAATGGTTGGTTGCTACTACTTCTGATCACCTCTAACAACAACTCTACTCGTAATTTTGACTCACCACATCCGGGATAAACTGATGGTCATAAACTAACTATTTCTTTAGATCTTAGTCTCCATAATGGAAGGCAAATTTGTCATGCTGTCTTCCCTAAGTTCCATAGATTGGTGAGACTTGAACCATATGCGTAGTTAGAAAGTAGTGCTACAGTATGATGTAGGAAACAACATAAAGAAGTTCTTAATTAGGAAAACAAAATGACATTATGCAGAGACAATAACGTACACTGAAAGCACTTTAACGTATGAGTTTATGAGCGAGACAACGAAACAATACGACCGAAAAACAGCAGAGAGCAACACGGGAGAAAATGCAGAAAATTATTATCAGTGAGGAAGTAGTAATATGTCTGAGTTGTGTACTATATACCCTTCGATATACGGGTGTACTTGTCGCATTAATATTCACAATCATTAGGAAGTAAATTATAACCTTACAGATGATGTCAGGTTGGAAATGATGACATAGATTTTACTCATTCAAACCAATGTCAGAATTCTAAAGCTAAAAATCATAATAATACCAAATTTACCGTATCGTCAACTTATAAAGCGCATACTTTTCTTCCGAGAAATGGCGTGAATCTTATGCACTGATACGGAGAGTCTGCTTACTTCAATTTCGTAAGTGTTAACACGTTTTGTTGTTTGGTGCAGGAGCGTCATTTGGGGAGGACAAGGAACAATTTACCCCTCACTGAATTCGCCCCTCCCTGAGGGAATGAAAACATATGCCTTTTAATAAATTGTGTATTAGTATACTAACAATACATCGTGGAGCACTAATGTCAGTGGAGAAACTTCTCCCCTTCTCCAGCAAAATCTGAAATGACGCTATAGTTTTGTGGTCTTTCTTTCCTTGTTTTCTTATGGTGGAGAACAGCAATCAAGTTATGTGCAGCTCAGTGACCTGCAAATGCAGCTTGGACAAAATCGCTACGTTTGTTATTACAGAGTGTATCCTTTCTTTACATACGCATACCCTATAGACATTCCCAGGCATGCGTGTGATTCTACATTTAGTTAAGCATTGGTTATTCTATGTATGTATATTCCTTTCTAAAACATCACGTGATATATAAATAATTTTTATAATATGCAATAAAATATCTGACAATTCAATACAAGAGATAATGTGCGTCATATGAATGGGAAAATACGGTATTTCTGTAACTTTGAAAAAACACACACAAAGTATTGGTGTGCATCAGGCCCATATTTATCTATTCTGCGACCCTGTGAACTAAATAATTTACCGCCCCCTGAAAACAACCAATATTAGAGTTGAATTCACAGTTAGTTTGATCGCTGAGATGATTAGTGACAGTTTTAATCCAATTTTACTTCAAGGTCATACTCTAATTCCCAGAAAGGGGGCCAGATTTTAAAAGTAGACGCAGATTTTAAAAATAGAAAATGGCAGAGTGTTGAATTGAGGAGTTTGATGCAATAAGGGCGTAAGTCTGAAACATGCAGTTGGAGAAAAACGATGTTGAAAATTTAAGTAGTGTTTTTTTTTCTTACATAAAACAATGTAATATGCAGCATTTTATTCCGATATAAAATTGAAATGTCACCAGGAGGCTAAAGAAGGATGACGAAAAGGGCGTAAACTCGCTTACGCCCTTATTACATCAAACTCCTCAATTCATAGTTTTTGAGGTCGCTAAGTTTAACGGTATCAATTTTCATGATGTTCAAGTTCATCCTCACCCTTGGGGTAGGGATAGGAGAAGACTTTTTTAAAAATAATCAGATAAGCTAGGTAATTAGTAACTACTGTAATTAGAGCGAATTAAACACATTAACATATTTTCTCGCGTTTGCGTGGGATTGTGTGGGATGGTGGTTTTAAATATTACTTTATTGTGCATTTTTTAAAAATTCCAAAATTTTGACGCCCCCTAAATTCTGCCGCCCTGTGCTCGAGCACAGAATAACACTTACCTAAATACGGGCCTGGTGTGCATGCAAATTGTTCACCATCCATTTCACGCATTTCGAAGAAAATGGTTAAATGATTTGTATTTAAATATTGATTCTCTAACATTTATATTAGAAATGATTGCTGCTTCTGTATTTATAGACTCAGTAACTATGCTGCCAATCCTTATTATAATACGAGATAACGTCTCAATCTGTGTATAACGCTTATTCATAATAATTTATAGAAACCTAATAGATGTCGCTAGTGCGCTGTTTGTGTGACCCCAATAGATGGTGCACTCTAATTTGCAAACTTAAAATAACTGTGACAATTTAAAAGGAACTTTAGAACTGCGTTGTTTCTAATTTAATTGTTTGTTAATAGGATAAAAATAATTATTTGAGAATAGCTTGTAAATATTTTTAGATTTGAGCATTAATATTTGTCTATTTCTATAGTCATAGATAATAGAAATAAAGATAAATAAGAAGAAAACGAAAGTGATAAAGTGCACAAGAACAAAACAGGAAGGGACAAACTTTTTTCTAGATGGAGAGAAAATCGTAGATGTTAAGACGTTCCCCTATTTAGAAAGTCTAATATCCTTGGACGGAAGAAGTGAAAAAAACGTATGTTCCAGAATAGCACATTCTAAACATGCATTCAATAAGGAAAAAAAGGACTGCTAACGTCAAGAAATATGTATTTGGACGTTCGAAAACGATTTATTAAGATTATGGTATATAGAGAGTGGTCCTTTACGGATCAGAGACGTGGAAGTTGAGAAAAGCTGAAATATCCAAACTGGAAGCATTTGAAATGTGGTGTTGGGTCAGAATGCTGCGCATATCATGGACCGAAAGAAATAGGAATGAAGACGTACTAAAGAAGCTAATGAAGGACGAAAGGTCATGAAGATAATACGAGCAAGAAGAAACATCATCCTTGGCCATTTTATTCGGCACTCTAATTGGATTACCGTGTTGATAGGGGGAAAAGCAAAAAGAAAACGAGGAAGAGAAATACCAAGGATAGAATATCTAGATGCAGTTACGAAAAAGATGTCTTATCAAAGTATAAAACAGCTCTCCCAAGAGGGAGAAAAGTTTTTAAACTTCCACGTTGTCCACCAACCTATGCTTGAGGTGAGAAAGAAGATTTCTATAGTAATAATTATATTATGATGAGTTAATTGGAACGTAAATTGCATTGTTTCAAATTAAATATTTGAACATGGATAATGATGAACATGAGTATGGTTTGATGTTTACGTATTATTAACGTAAAGGCCGTAATCACATTTAAATTCGAGCATTAATATAATGTGTAACCGCTAGTTGGTAAACAAATTAAAATATAAAGTTAAAAGTAAACAACAAGAACTCTTAATTGAGGTCAATTTTAACCTACAATGTACAGTAAGACAAAGGCTCGTGGGAAACAAATGGTATAACTAATGGACTTACCGAAGATATGCCAGTTCCATATTTTGAAAACCATCAATTGTGAAATTCTCTCCTATACCATCCAATCCTACCAAATCTCTTTCTGCATTGATTTCTAGTCTCGGTACCACAAGTGGATCGAATGGGATGGTCCTGTACTCTTTCATACCTGAAATTAAAATGAAACTCATCCTAGGAAGTTAAACAAATCATGCAAGTAAATTAACAACGGCCGTCCATCCAGAAAGAAACCTTTTCGTTATGAAACGTAAAGGACAAATGATATGTGAAGGGATTTATAGAACAAAAAAAACTACGAGACACATCTCAGAAAAGGGGCGATTTTCTATAACATGACACTTACAACATTGATGAAACATCACGCGAGTAGAAAATGCTCTAGTATTCTGTACATGGAACAGAAGTAAATTATCAGTGTAAGGTATCGTACCTACGAGTAACAGCAAGTGGAAATGACTTCCAATATAGAAAATCCCTTCAAATGTTACGTGTGTTCTGTAATCCGATTTCTGAACGCAAAAGGACACGATGCAGCTGATATTAGAGTGTATGTGTATTGACAAACACTCACTATTCTTCGACATGTCATCCAAAATTGGCGAAGAGGAATGCTACTCTCTGGAATTTTCTTATTCATGAAGAGCGCCCGTCTACACACAGTTCACCGTGTTGTTGAGATAATTCAAAATATTCAGATGGGAGCATTTTAATCACCCCTCATATAGTCCCGATTTCGCCCATATTGATCTTTCGTTTATTTGTTGGTCTTGTTTCTTCACCTGAAAAGATGAGTAGCTTCTCAATGTTCCAATGGCAGTGAAGTTCTCAGAACATAAGTTTTCGATTGACTGAAATAAGAGGCGATAGATTTCTATACGATGTTTCTAAGTAATCTTGTGCCACACTACCAAACATATTTCTGGCTTCTTCAGGCCTATGAAGAAAAATAGCCAAGGTGTAGAATCTTGTATGGAATCAACGACACACTCTTTTTCTTTTCATTTTTATTTTTTTAAATGATCCTCGTAAATACTTTACAATACTTTTCAACATATCCAACCACTTATTATAACAAGACATTAGCTCTTTTATGACGTGATTTTGTTGTGTTGTCATCAACATATTAAACATATTTTAGCATTTTTCACCGCCAGGAATAAAGTGCATTCCGGACGAAATGCTTTAACTTCCATTAAAAAAAAAATGTGGAGCTTTAAAATGAACTTTCTGCACGCAAAAGTTAACACGATATTCAGTTTTGTCGCACATTTTCTTGATACCTTACGTTCGCATCTATACTATCTCGCTACTTGGCTTAATTTTTCAAAAAGGAAAACAAAACCAATAAAAATAATAATAAATCCTCACATATAAACGAGAAGACATTCTTCATTGGGACGCATAAGAAAGTTACTTTCTGGATGGACTTCATACAAATATTTTTATATCGGTGTTCTAATGTACAGTACCTTGCCGTGGGGGGCGAGCGGGACAACGGCCTCGGACGCCGAAGGAAGGGGCCAGAAAATTCGAGAGGAAAAAGAAAACATATATATAAAATGGAAGGAAAAAGTAATAAAAAGTGCTCAAAATCAAGGAAAAGCAGGGTGTATTATTGAAAATTTACTTGCTCTTCGCTGCTGGTCTGTGGAGTTTACTCATATGTACGGGGGGGAGGGGGTCGTAGTATACTCTCGCTCCTGGCGCTGATTTTCCAAGCCACAGCACTGCTCATGTACGCACCTGCTTTTTAAATTTCGAAATCAGGATCTAAATCTGAATCATCAATTTCACCTTCCGAACACGATCTAAACTGTACTTTTCTAAAATCTTTGATACTTCTCCTATATTCATTTTACTTTCTTCAAACAAGACAACTTCTGTAAAATTAGAGTTTTGGAAACAAAATAATCCACTATTTTATCGAACGTGCTGCAGTAAAACGGAGAAAGTTGATCACAACAATCAACCTGCAGAATGTTCGTTTACTTTTCGCTACGTATCAGGTGAATAGCATTTGTTCAGGAACTGAGTCTCAGTAAGTATTTAATACAACCGACAACCGACCGGAACTCATAATAAGTTACATAGGGGCTATTACGTAGAAAACGAATTAGACTCGGGCTCCGGCGTTTTGGAATAAATGTACACTTTCGAGCTTAGGATCTAAAGTATTAAAAATACTGTTTCATTTCCATTCTAAAATGGGCGGGCCACAGAAGGTTACGCCTTCTCTAAGGCCAGTGACACCAAATTAATAGTAAATAAGGAATTTGAGATGGATCTAGGATTTATCATATTTATTTATCTATTTATTCAAGCTTGTTATGATGTATTGATTTTTTAAATATGCAATTTCATTCTCATCCAAAGATGGGCAGGCCGTAAAAAGTAAGGCCTTCTCTGGCGCTATGAGCATTCATTTATTGGTAGTATCACTGGGAGATGGATATCAGGATTCATATATATACTTAAGAATACAGAAGAAGGATACCTGAGCATGGTATGTGATTTATATGATGAAGTGCAGTAACAGAACAGAAGGATATATGATGTTACTTGTGACGAGGGTGTAAATCTTTTGCTCTTGGGGTACTCAGAGCGGGCTCAAACACTTGAAGCACTGTTACAAAACAAAGGAGTTCATTGATGATATTATGTGCAATAGATGAATGGATTATGAATATTTACGACGACAGGGGCTATAGTGAGCGGTGCCCTGATCATATTCATGGATAGTAAGAAGGTATCTAACGGTGGATATGCGCAATGTAATAGCCCTGGAGTCTGGTCTAACAGTTCATGCATAATCGGATGAGCGTCTGCTATACGGCGTTGAATGTAACGAGAGCAAAGATCATGTTTTAAATACTAGTAGCTAAGTTAGAACCGCTATTCCGCAACCTATCTATGGATAATGTAAAATCAGCTTTGTATTCAAATTTCACTTAAATTATTTCACCAGATTCTAGCCAGAATTAAATAAGACCATTATCTGCACTGTATTTTGCAACTGTTATATGTTTCAGCACTACTGGAATGCTTTAAATGTAATATAACAATAATTTTTTGAAAACACTGAACTCTTACGTGCTAGAATTACCAAGACGAACACAATCTCGAACTCAAGTTGTAATTTTAACTTGACAGATGGATAGATGAAGCTTCATGAATGTAAACGCGATAACGCTCACCTCTAAACATATGATATTTATTTATAAACGAGGCTATGAATGTAATCTCAACTTTAAAACTTAACATCAGGTTTTATTGAACTTTTCTAACTAAAACAATTGTTTTATACAACTAAACTACAGAAAGTGTAAAACTTCAACTCACAATGTTATTAAATCTAACAAATTTTCCCAATATACTCTTGAGCTAAGAAACGTCATTTGGCTCTGTATTGTTGCTACTCTTTCAACAACCTATTTTTGTGATATTACAACGTGCTTATGACATACAATTAAAAGCAAACATTTATAATTACTTGTAAATATTTCAAACCGTAACAAATAAAAATTATTTTAGCAATCCCGAAGCGATTAGCAAGGTTTGGTACAAATTGCTGTAGCGTGAATTAAATCTGCCGTTTACGATAGATGTTAGTGATGGACACTGAATAGATTGTTATTAGACTTCCGAACTATTCTAAGTGCAGGAAGTCTTACAGAACGGCTTTGTCCATCTGTCCTCTGTCGTCAGGTATCAGAGGAAAAAAGGTAAGAAATATAGAGAAGCGGTTTTCTTCAATTGATTCAATGTCTCAGAAATAGATTCTATCTTCTCTGTTAATCTCTATTCAAACCGGAAGTGGTTCAAACTAACCACTTCCCGTTTCAACATTTATCGTTAGGGTAGGTAGAAAGAAACAGATAGCGCAAAACGGTTTTTTAGCAAACTATTCAGTGTTTCAAAACAACGTATCACGACATTCTACAACGCTCTACTGAAACCGAAAGTGGTTGAAATTTACTATAACGTCTGGTTTCAATACTGATTTTCATGGAGCAAGCTGGTAAGAGATATCAAGATGCTTCTTCTTGTAATTAATTCATTGTCCCGAGAATGGGCTCCATTTTCTACGTTAATTCGCTTTTTCAAACCGCAAGAGGTTCATACCAGTCATTTCCTGTTTCAACACTTATCGATTTGGAACACAAATGGTAACAGATATGCACAAGCAGATTTCTGCAATCAATTCAGCATCTCAAGAGAGCATATAATCACAACCCACAACACTCCACCAAATCCGGAAATGATATAAATTTACTACATCCAAAATCAGTACTCATTTCCATAGATCAGGAATGGTAAGAGATATCGAAGTGATTTTTTTTCAATCGATTTATTGTTCCAAGAATAAATTCGATTTTCTCCGTTAACCCTATATTAAAATCATACTTTCTGTTTCAAATTTGGCTTTCGTAGAACAAAAACTTTAACAGATATCCAGAAGCGGTTTCTTGCAATCTAGTGAGTTTCTCGAGAATAAGGTTTATCTCCTTCTTTAACCTTCTACTCACTACAGAAGTCGTTTAAATTAGCTATTTCTGGTTGCAACATATGTCGCATTACCACAAAAATAGTATGGAATATACCTAATGGAATTTTGCTATGCATTCGGAGTCCGAGAAAGAGGTCTACCTTTGACCTTGTTAATCTATTGCAAATCAATGGCTAAAGATACTTCAAGTTTGAGTATTGAATTTCCAAAGTTCGAAAATCTATCGTAGTTTCACACTGTGAAATGAAACTTCTTGTTGGTTTTATAAACACCGAAAACTTCCGAAAATCTATCAGTCTTCGTATCGTATCTATATTTGTCAGTTTTGTATTTGGTCTGCAATGAGTTCTTCTTTAATTTTGTCTCAGCTTCGTTGTGTTGTGTATCTCCGTTATTTTGTTCTATATTCATTTTATGTTTACGCGCATTTCTTTGATTTCAAGTTCTGCATAGGCGTAAGTACATCTTGTGGTAGTTGCGCGTAAAGCTATGAAATGATTTCCTCTCGAATTATCCTCCGTAGCAGAAAAGAAATTGCTGCCTAGGCATCTGTTTCATAAACTCGACTTCATCAGGCGTAGCAGCTGGAGAAGACAATGTTTCATCCATTTCATACTTGGATATTGGTTTGTTCTTTGCCCTCCTGCCTTCCTTTTACCATGTTAATAGATATGGCCCTGAAAACGATCTCTAACGTTGTCGAGAATTAATCTTCAAATCTTATAACTTCTGTTAAGATGTTTCTAGCAGGTGTTTTGCTGCTATCATGGATTTATCTTCTAGTCCAGAATTCTTGCTATTCCTTTATGTTTTTAGAAATAATGTTTTGAGTTTTGTTAAGAGAACAGTGTGAAGAAATCTTATTTTTATGAGTGCTCCATTCTTAATTATTTCAAGTTTATTTGAATATTCACTCGTCCTTCCGCTCCGAATCGAGAGAAAGATGGCCAGTGTCTATATTTGAAAAAATTATTCCAGAATTTATGTTGGAATACGTACGAAATTCCTGGATAAACCTCAATCAAGAGAGACACCCATCGGATTCGACCCCAGGACATCTCGATTTGCAAACCATGAAAGCTAACCATTGGTCCACACCATCTTGAAAAATTCGACAAATTTTGAAGCTCTTACACTAATGCTTTTATATTCATTTTTATCTCATACACCATAAAAGTTGATTGAGTATTTATACTAGGTTCTTTTGCATTGATTGTGTACACATTTATTGGAAAACAAATATATTATACATAGAGGATCACTTATCTTGAAACGCCATAGGAACCTTTTAAATAATAAATAAAAAAAACTATACAAATTTTGAACATTCAAATACCATGAACAAGACATTACTCGACGTACTTTCCAATTCTACTAGGTTAACAACATTGCCAAACGTCATAGTTATAATTTTTCAAACGGCTGTACCTCAGGATATTCCATATTTCAAATCTACATAGTAAACGAAAACTCACAGTAGTATCTTTTTGTACTTTCATTATTCAGTGTTGCAAACTAAGTACATTACAGCGCAACTATTATCTTTTCGCAATCAAATTTTGAAGGCCTCTACAACAGTAAGAACGCAAATGAGACAGGCATGGTAATACACATTGAAAGCACCTTAGTGTCCAATACTATGATCATGTCATATTTCAAATAAATAAATAATAATAAACTTCCAAAGAATTGAAAATTTTACTTTCTTCGAAAAAAAAATCGGAAAAATTCTTAGATAAGGATCATTTTCAATCACGTTTACGAAAGAGGTAAAAATCATAATGCCGTTTGCCGCAATTTTATGCTTTAAACTATTCCGTAGATACAACAAACATTCGCAAAGTTTACAACACTGCTTAAAATCATGTAATTGCGAGAACTTGATGTAATTACAACTTCCAAAATCTGTTTCTATAATGTCAGAGAAGCAAAGGAAATCAACAATTAGATTTTAAAAATTGTGCAAATATCTCTTTTTAAAGTAGTATAGCAATCTCTACTCATACTTTCCTGAATGGTTTGTCATATTAAATTACTGTAAACGGTGTTAGTATTTTAAACTATTTAAGGGATTAGACATGTTACTATTTATCTAAGCATCTTTTCTAAATGATGTTCCTAAGTCACATTTTCAGTTTTTCATAACTCAAGACGTGAGATTAAGAAGTTGTACGTTTAAAATTTTATTTTATCCGAGCGAAGTGGGTAATCTAAGTTTTCGTGTATTAAATATCTGTGTAGTATTGCTGAGTATTTGTATGTTGATTTATATTTTTCTACAAATATTTTTAAAAATTATATTGATAAAAATTATAACAAAAGTGTTAAAAATACTGCGTCATACAAGAAACCGCATGTTTCCCAGTTATGCCCCAGTGTCGTATATACATTGTTGGTTCTTTATTATAAAACGCTTTTTAACTCTTAAAATAATAGAACAAATCGTTGAAATTTGGTACGATTCAAAAATTGACAGCAGAACATTGTTTGATATACTTTGCAATATATCGTATAAACATTGTTTCCTACAGGATTACGATTTTAGGATTTTAGATTTCTGGGCATTTGGCATCTAAGGCCATTTAGCCCGTTGCGTTTGAGGGATGACGTCCTTAGGCGAGCACACCATCCGGGGAAAGAGAAGGAAGAAAGGATTGGGGAAGGAAGGAAGCGGCCTGGGTTCTATAAGTTAGGTAGCATCTCGGCATTTGCCTGGTGTGAATGAGGAAAACCCAGGAAAACCTCATTCAGGATGGCTGGCCTGAAAAAGTTTTTTACACTTTTTTGACCGAGTGCCCCCACCGGGAATAGAACCCGGGACCGAACGCGAGAGCGTTAGCGACTATTTTGTTTCTTGCAGGAGTACCAATGGTTGCCAAATACTGAATCTGGGTATAGCTACATGAAATATGTGTGTTGAGAAAAGTAGAATGCTGTTTACTCGTTTTGATTATGAATTTTCACTTTGGAAAGAAGGCAAGGATTGGAAACAACGATTCTTTAGAATTTATCATGATAAACATAAGAATAAGGCAATAAGGAAAATATTCTCATATATATGTTAGTGTTATCACAAGAATTCATGAGGTTATACCAATACATATGATATGTGAAAAATATGCTTGTAGTAATTGAATAAAATAATAATACGATTAATTCCCGGTGAGGACACTCAGTCGAAACAGTGCAAGAACTTTATATATATATATATATATATATATATATATATATATATATATATATATATATATATATATCGGTCCTCTTCTACGTTGCATCGTCGAAGTAAATAATAAAAAAAAAACATTCCAGACCAGAACCTCATTTATGTTGAAAATTTGATTGAGATCGGTCGGGTGGTTCAAGAGATTAAGAGTCACAAACGTAGTCGCTTTCAATTTTATAATATAGATTAAGCTTATCATATAATTGTCAAATATTGTTAATTCTCTACGCGATTTGCTCATAAATGTGTAATATATTTACTTTTCATACGTACTAAAGTTATAAATATCCTTACCTGATATAATATGAGGAATAATATGTTCAACTCCTCTTCGCACACATGCTTTGTAGTCTGGTAAACTTTGTTTACAAACTTTAAAGTAATCAGCTAGAAAAAAAGACAATATAATTATTTTCACCTGCTATGAGGGACATGAATGATATACCAGATTGAAGATGAAAGAAATATAAAATCAAAATATCCGTGTGCGTAATGGGAATCAAACCTACATCAGCCACAACGATTTGACATCGTTTAAACACATCAAACAAGTTGACAAACTGAAATAGCGAACGTATTAATTTTTATTTTATGTTTGCTTGTTTTGTTTGGATTATTGTTATTGTACCTTATTATTCTAGTATATCATACAATAATACAGAAATACAAATACGTGGATACTCAGGACAGTAGAAGAGGGACTTAAATACGTCAAAACCTTACCTCGCAGTTCTCAGCATAATCCTTCAAATTGCTAGGCTACAATCACCAGCATTCGCACATAGTTGCCTGCTTCTTCTGTTGTACGATTATTTATTTAAGCGTGGAGTGAGCAAGGGAAATTTTAAAAATTAACTAGATGAAATGGCCGTTCAAGACATGGTGAGAATAGGTTTAGGGATAAAACAGAGTGGGCCAAAGGTCACGAAGATTTTTTAACTGTGAATAACTCTTTATGTATCATTAGTTTTCATTAATATTCACAGACTTAAAGAGCAAGGATGGAAGTTTGTCTAAATTACATGTAGAGTATATTCTCCTCCATTTTGGGCCTCACAGATATGGGACCTGTGTAGCACATGATTCAGACAGAAGTCAACATTTTTGGTCCAAGTGCCCATATGTCTCCACGAATATTGTTTGGGGCTATCTGAAGAACAAAATGTATGTGAGCATACAATAAACAATATAAGAGCTCAAGGACATAAGTATGAACATTCGAACCAGAAATATTGCCCCTTGTCATGAATCGGCCCGTATCTGTGAGGCCTATGGCATTGGACTGGCAACTAAACTTGATATGCCAATATCTTATACTCCTTTTGTGCACCAAGGAAAATTTTACATGTACTAACAATTGAGATCATTTTGGCCCAAATCGTCGGTGTTAAACTAGATACGCCAATATGTTGCACTTTCTTTTGTACATAAAGAAAACCTTAGCATACAAAAGCGGTATAAACCATGCACTAAATATTGAGACTATTTTAGCGACAATTGGCGTTGGCGAGAATCTCGCACGAAATTAAGATTCGCCAATATCTTGTACTTCATTTAGTGCACAAACCAAATTATCGCCTTCAGAAGTATGTATTTACGATGCACAAACGATTGAGATCATTTGGCACCAATCGGAGTGATAGTTAGTTAGCTCCTAAATCGAATACGCCAATATCTTACAGTTCCTTTTGTGCATAAACGGAATTTTTACTTGTACAAATGTGCTACAAATGATTCACTAAAGATTGACACCACTTTGTCTTCAATCAGTATCGGTAGGGTGATTGATATTGATCGGTAGGTGATTACTTGTTCATTGTTCGCAAGAGTCATCGTATTTATTAAACAAAACCATAGAGGACACGTTTACAACGGGGTAATCCTTATAAATATTTGTTAGAGACAACATTGAGAAGAGGGACATACTATACCATTGGAGACGGCTTTGCTTCACTTCCTTTGAATTATCATTTTAAAAGTTTATTGTCACAAAAGCAGTTTGGTAAAACACCTCATTCATTATGCAAAAATGAAGAACACGTTCATCATAAATTTAATTCAACGCCCCTAACAAATTAACAGGATTGGTTCCAAATGTCAACTAGCTTCAATTTCTTCAGTTTGCAACCAGAGAGTTGAAAACGTAAAAAAAAATAAAATAAAATAAAATAAAATAAAAAATAAAAAAATAAAATAAATTACATTCGTCATTCCAGACGCGAGTCACCAAAAATTATTCAGGCTAACGCTCAGCCTTTATTATCATAATCATTTCCTTTTCATTTCACTTCACCTTTCAAACTAGTCTCCTTTCTTATAAAATTAAATCATTTAAATTTTATTTATATTCAAACATAACCAATAATTTAAGTTCCTTGCAAAACATCAATTTTCATCCCCATGTTTTACATGCCTAAGTTTAACGTTTTATAATTATAATCTAAACTATTAACTGATGCCCTACCCACGGCATAATATGTTTTTCTTTCCAGCACTCTTCTAACCACGCGCGCCGATACGTATTCCACTTGATCCCTCCTAGTTTAGGCCAGGTTTGGATGATATTCCGGCCCATTTGTGGTTCTGTTGCGGGCTATTCTTTTTAAAACACACTATGTTTACGTTTCCAAGATATACTGGTTAATTCGGAAACAGATTCTCTGTTTCCGAATTCGTACACTTTTCTATTACGTTTTAACCGGTTTTGATGAAACAGCAACTTTGCACTCAGTACATTGAAGTTTTGTTTCGTGTGTCTTCTAATTCTAGATTAAATTTGGCGCCTTAGATAGATATAGAAAGGAAAGAGAATATAATGGAGTGGTATAAGTGGTGGGAATTGTAGTACATGTGAAGCTGGTGATTACTCTTCACAGAGCATTCACTACGTGAGGAAAATTTTGATTTTCAGAAGCATAAGAATCAAACGTTCTCAGTCTAACATGCAGTACAAGTTCGAGAAATTAAAGTTTTTATTTTTACTGTTTTACAATTACTCCTTATATCCAAAATGAGATGAGTATGTAAAAGAAAAGTTAATAATTGTCAAATTAAATCTTGTACTTCTCCATCGGGATCGCATCTGGGACCACGTGCACAAACATACACACCAGTTAGTGGTCCAGCGAGGAAAGTTGTGGAAAATCAAAACTATGTTGCAAATAAGATCTTGCATGATTATAATGTTAGCTTCATACCCTTTAAACTCCTATACACATTGATCAGGTTTCGTATTTTTAATAATTCAATTAGTACTTTACGAATATATGCCACGTCTAGATTCCTGATTGTTGAGTGAGAACGTTTACACGTTTACTTGTGAGACCGTGTAGCAAATCAGACTCTCAAATTCTCACCAAACATCCACCTTAAACATTCTTTTTTGTACATTCCAAAGTATGTTTCAGTATTTATAAAAAACAACAATTCCTAATATGGAGTAATAAGAGTATATTTATAATTTTAATGTTTCGAAAGTGTTGATATTCGTGATGATATGATACATGAACATAATTAGTTAAGTAGCACTCACTCTACGTTCGTGAGTGGTTAACGTTTGGCTTCACAATCGCAGTGTTCTTGGCTCAAAGGCCGTGATTTTTTAAAAACTCTTCATTCTGCAAATGTTAAGATTTCTCTCTCCATGTTCAACCACCTGTTGCTTCAAAAATATTTCTCCTTCTTAGTTCGACAACTGCGGGTGTAATGTTTGCAGATTCGACTGTGAACTTGTAAATCTTATACTTCACAGAATTAAAAGCTCCCTAGGAATATGGATGATGTCCGACCATTTCTTTCTTCAATTTTAACCATGCAAATGTGAATGCAAAAGATGTGCCCTCATATCTGAATCTCTCTTCCTTCCCTCTCTCTCTCTCTCTCAATGTCATCTGTCACGAACTAACATAGTCTAGGCTCAAACCCCCGAATTTTCAAACCAGATGTAAGCACTATACGCCCTATAGATTCGTTGTTAGTAGTCTGAGGATATTTAGGCATTTCAAACAGGAAGCATAGATATAAAAATCAATAAAACAATCGCTTTCGTTGTGGAAATGTATGTGTGTGTAGGAAGCTTCTTTCGGCAGGAGATTGGTGTTAAATCGATAGGGAAAAGCTGGTTGAAAGATCCCTTATATCTTTGGTTTATGCATCACGCCCTAACTGTTGAATTTCTGGTTGCGCGATATTTTAGAACAAGTTTTTAACATTAAGTGTTACAGGAAATATTTGATTCATTTTTAAAATAATTAATTTATACTTTCAAATATTTCACCTTCATTAGAACTTCCTTATTCGATTAGTGAAAACCGCATCCCAATATGACCAACATGTTCTCGATATAATTGAGTACAGGCTTATTTGATTCAGGGACTGATGATAGGATTAACTTGATAAATGAACTGATGCAAGGAATAACTTGAATGATGGATTGACACTAGGAACATGTTTCATCTTTCAGTTTAATGTCCCACGAGGCTAAGGGAGACGATAAGTAATGCAAGTGAATGATGACTGAAGAATTGGTGGAACGAGAATGTGGAAGAAAATGGGAGAAAACCCACGGGCATGATGTTATCTACTGCAAACTTACTTGGCCAGGGAAGAAACATGTTTCATGCACTTGTTAGATGACTGATACTAGTCAAAACTTGATTGATGAACTAATGTTAAATCATAGATCATAGATGTAAAAAATACCTTGACAGATGAACTGATATTACAAATAATTGACTGATGTACTGCTTTTAGAAATAATAGATGAAATTACATTAGAAATTTCTTGGTTGATTATTTATCGTTAGAAATATCATGAATGGTCAAATACTATTAGAAATAACTTTAAAACTGTTCTGTAAACATTATTTCAACCACTTTTAGTGCAAATACACATACTTTAAGTGTGTGTTGCATAACAATGATCTGCTAAAAACATCTTCATCTAAGAAAAAAATATTAACTTTGAAGGTGTTCAAGGTTACATATTCATCATTTCTAATTTTTTCTTATTGCAAAACACTGTATTTGAATTTTGTATCACGTTTTGGTGGTAGATAAGGTTTCTTACAGCCTTAACCTCGACATGTAAAATAAGTCGAAATAAATAAATAAAAATGAATAAGATTGAAGAATATTTTTTTTATAAAGATACGGAGGTGATATAGTCTATGAAGTTGATACATTTACACTAATAAAAGAGACAAAAATTCCTGTATTATTTGAAAATAGGTGTCTGGAAAGAATGGAGAAAGTTAACAGAGTGAAATGGAACACTAATCATGAATTGTTAAAGCAGTAGGGAAACAAAACGTTACTGAGGACAATTAAAAATTACGAAAATAAACTAGTTGAAAAATTGTTTTAGAAGAAATGATATTTCGAAAGATGTGATAAAAAATGCATGTTGAATATAAAAGCAGTGTTCGAAGTGGAAGAAACGGAGGCGGTATGTTTTATTACGATTTTGACTCGGCATACCGGTTATCTAAATATTTAAATACAGTGAGGGTATGTTGCCTAATAAATCGCATTTCTATTTACACAATGACTCAAAACTTTTCCGTAGTCATGGGGGGCATGGAGAGACTATGTCCTCTGCCACCTTTCTGAGAAACATGACAAATATCCTCTTATATTTTATTACATAGAATTATAGTCGGAAATGCTCTAAAATCGAGTTTTTATATTGACAATTTGTAAATAGTTTTCCACGGGAAAATTTCCGGACTCCTACTCGACTGAGAGGTATTTCAGAAGCCCGGAAGGTCCTCCTCCACAACAGACAACCCTTAAATCCGTTCATGCTCAAAACACGGCATTTACAGTATATACATTAAGAAAGAAGACATATGTATATAAGAAAGAAACAATTGAATATAGCACAACAAACTTTTGAGGAAAATATTTATGGAAAGCAGATTTTAAACTATCATAAATGCACTGTGTTATACTGTTGGGAGACTCGAACAAAGAGAAAAAGAAACTATTTACGGTAAACACACTAGTCATGGACACGGATAAATTCACCGCCAGTGATGGATACTTCGCAGGAAACGTGTAAAAAAAATAAGACATTCACTGATGCAGAGAATTTTGCATTGTGCTGGAAATTATCTATGTGATGTACTCGTTCCCCTCAAGATCGTTATGCTATAGTCTGCTAGATCTATGGACGCTGCAGTTGTAAAATCATGGCGTCGATTGCATGGGCTTGTTTTTACATTGTGTTAAGAAATTGAATAAGGTAAGAAATCACTTGGCAGCAAAGATGTGAAGGTGTGTGTAGGTATGTGTTTTCCTACGCACTAATATTGATATAGGAAAGGCATAAGTGTGGCAAAAATGTATATTAATAAACTGAACCGTCAATATTGGGGGTGTCCATAACTGGTTAGAGAAAGGTGCTATTTGCCAGTGTTGGACACCTTCTGTGCATTACTGGTAGAACTGGAAAATGTCTCAATAACACAAATATCAAAGCACAAGTATCATGAAAGCTTTATGAACAAACTGGCTCAAAGAAACTGATAGCTTGTGACGTTTACCAGTAATGGACAGTGGGTGTGTACTACTGATGTAGCTTAGCAACTTTGGTCGAAATACGGACACTTTTCGCACATTCCGGTTTGTATATACGGCGCGATTAAAAATAACTACTATAAATATACCACATTGACTTGATCCCTAGTCTTCCGTCGCAAGCGCTGCTATCAGCTGAAGGAATTCCACTCACTTTCTCTCGCTTAGCAGCAGCTGAACCCTTATTGGCTCAACGCATGGGTGTGTGAGGGTGCGAGCGTTAGTTCGCATTTCTGCCCAAGACATTTTGGCAGCACAATACAACACTTGGGAGGTGATACTAGAGGTCAAAAGACGACAAAAATATATCTTATGTTGTTTCCTATGGGACCTCGTTCTGTTGGTAGAGCCCCTTAAAGATTTAAATGTAAATGATGTGTTTGGTTTTTTGGCAACTGTTATTTTACGAGTAGGCTCTATACAACTTCTTGCCAATATCCGACACCATTTGCGTCATCTTTTTAGCCACAGTTGCCGAAAAGCCGAAAATACATTTAAAATGTGAACTCCATAAGGGGCCCTACCAACGTCACGAAGCTCAAAGGAAAACATCAAATAAATGTTTGTCTTATGTCGAATAAATGGTATTTCAACGTGCAACGTATCAGAACAGTTCTAACAGTTTGTAACCAATTCGTAGTCTCAATTCGGGTCGAAGATTTATATGTAACCAACCAAGTATCGGGTCGCTGTTCGAGCTAACATATATTTGTAATTGATTAGTGTCACTGTTCGTTGTCCTACCAATAAGTATTCTCCTGGACACCTGGACTTACCTAGGTAGGACGTTGAAGAACCTCTCCAAGAAGGGATTACAAATTGTTTCAAAATCGCTCGTCGGTCTCAATGATGGGATGAGCATTAGGCGCCGAGAGGTTCGGATATCTCGAAAACCCCACGGACGATCAGACGAAAACCCCATAACGCACACAAATATCATTCACACACACAACGAAAACACGCTGGATTAATTAACACTATACTTATTTATTAGAATACTATTTAGAAAAAAATAACGAAGAGAAATGATCGCAACACTTAACACAGAATATATATAATAATTTCCACCATCAAAATCGCACTTTACATTTCACTATTTTGTAGCCCTTTATCACTTTGATTTATATATAGAAAATTATAATTGAGATTTCACTATAAATGCTTTCCTCACACCATTGACGCACTCGGGGGATTAGCACTAGGGGAAAAATTGCCGGGATAATCCCACGTAGCAATCTAGTTGCTGCTCCAAACAATCCTGAAGAGTTGAGACAAGTCTTCAGTACAAAAAAAAAGTCTCCAAAGTGGAATGCTAATGTTGGAGGCAGCGTTTATAATTTATACGCACAAAGTATGAGAACCTGGGATTGCACTAGTTGGGGCTAGCCGTAAGTAAACGTCCTTTACCGGCTAATAGCTTGTGCCCCTTAACACAAAGTCATACTTAATTCCCGACGCGATGTGCGTAGTTACGGCTTCCAAACCTGGAGTCAAACTCCTCGAGCGCAAAGGTTCGAGATACGAGTTGCAATGGTTGACTGAATAATGTTGGCAGTTCACTCTAAAAAACAACCCAACTAAATCACCTGTATGCACATGCAAACAGAATATGGAAAAGAATTTATGTTAATTTTAGTCCACTGGCCACGACGCACAAGACATTGCGATAAATCGGGCTTGAGAAAGTACAGATAAGGAACTGAAAAAGCGATGAGGCTGGCGTCGTTCTGGTCGATTCTACATCTGATGTGCTCCAAATCTCAGTATTTCCATAAATGATTAAAGAAAGCACTTAATTCAGTTTCAAATAATTGCAGAATAAGTCAGAGAGAAACACTGTGCATATTAATAAGTCAGGAAGAAACACTGAGAAGGTTCGCTCTTTACTGAAATGTTCTCACCAAAAAGCAATGTTTTAAATATATATATATGAAGAAACGATTAAAGACTTTTTTGTCCAGTTGCGTGGGAAAGAAGCAATTCCCACTGAAGAAAGAACTTATTTGCGTCGCAGAATAAAGTATAAATCGAAAAATAATCACTGTCTTTAGGAAATATACAGAGCGTCCACAAAAAATAATTCTATAACCTGGTGGTATTTATAAGTTATTGAGTCTCAAAATTTCACGAGAAAAACTATTACTATTTAAACGTTGTTTAAACCATGCAAAGGGTCTAACGATGATACATCTGTGTTTTATCTTTGGAATTAATTAAAGTCACATAGCTTCAACGAGTCAGTGCAAACCGAAGATGCATCTTATGTGAATGATGTTGCTCAACTTGTCCAAGAAATACTTGCACATTCCCAAGACAATATTTTATCAAATCCAAGACAAGCAGATTTGGATGAATCTTTCAAAGAGTTGGGCCCTAGTCAGACAATAAATCTCGCAGCAGATGACACGTCGAACAATTTGTTCATATTCTCGGAAACAATGCCCATGCCTGCTCAACATTCTTCTGCATTTACAGAAACAACTAGAAATCCAGACATCTCTACGGCAGCTTCCTTGATGATGGAATTTGACAGAGGGGACACCTCTTCAGAAACCACAGAATCGAACAATTCAGAACCAACAGCATTTGCTTCCTCATCTACATCCATCAATTCAGAGCCAAGAGCTGTTGCTTCCTCATCAGCTACATCCCACAATTCAGTATGGTGTGATCCTGATGTTCCAACTGCTTTCAAAAGCGCTCTCTTTTGGCCCGAGGACAAACCGAAGTTGTCCAAAAGAAAGAAGTAACGGATTCCTGCTGGTGTTACATCTGAACAATACCGAATTTATAGTGAATCAAACCTTAAAGAAAAAAAAAACAAAATTCAACAGGAGAAGTCACAGAGAAAACTATGACGGAGTTGAAGAGCGATGAAAAGTGTGTAACGCAATCGTGTCGGAACCAATTTATATAATGTAAGGTCCATAAGATATAATCCTGTGGTGGAAATCACCAATTTATATAGCGTTACCCTATAGCCCAGAGTTCGAATATTTGTAATCTAATTTACTATTTTACCAAAATTCACTTAAACACTCCATCTTGATATTACCTTTTATTATAATACGTAATGAAGGAAACATTTACACATTTTAAATAACATACATGTAGATTATACAAGATGGATCCTTTGTTATATCATATATATCTCTCGTTGCTATGACGACCAATAACACATATCGTCATATTGTTATGTTAACAGAACATCAAAACATCAATAATAATATCTAAAGGAAATTAATTCTATTTCTTTTTATATTTTTTTACTTCTTCTTTCAGCTAGCTTCTGCATATTTTAATAGCACATATTCCCCGTAAATACAAGTAATAATATCAGAAATACATAATATCTTTATAAGCGGCTCGCAGAATAAATCAAAATGGAACTTAAAAAGCAGAACTCCAAACAGAGGCAGAAAGAACTACTCTTAAAGAACTTTTCTTTTGCGTTTGTATCGGAAAATGGTACCGATACCTTTCAGAATAGTTTTTTGCTTTATTGTTTATTTTTCAATAATAAAAGTGGCATTTAGTTTCACCAAATGTTTCCAAACACATGCAATTTCTTATGAACATTGGACCCTTTTCATTTCGTTTTGGCACAAGTACTGGTTTTGCTTAAAGTTTTTCAAGTGCAAAATAAATAAAAATCCTACGCACAAATACTGGTTACGTATTAAATTACACCTCAATAGGTTAGACGTTAAAATTTGTTGATTTCTCTTGTATGTCCATCACTGGGTGTCCGTAACTGGGGCATCCACTTTTATAATGTCCATTACTGGTTACAAAAATGAGGTTAGAAGAACAAACCAGATAGTACATTCTACTCGTTTTCTATAGCGTAATGAGTACCATTTTAATAAACGCAAGTGTAAACTATGCCTACCACTAAGAAACAACAAGATTACTACAATTCTCTTCCATCTACAACACATTTTGTCGGTGTTTCTCTTACTTCATTAATTGAATTAGAGAAGAAGACCTGCAAACAAACGACAAGTGCTGCCTAATGACTAAGGGTAATGGACTCGTCAACCAATTTTTAGATTATTATCAATAATGCACTTGGCCAAAGTTTCGTACATTTCCTCAGCAATGTGCATAGATATATCCACAGCGGAATGATCAGAATGCAAAATATAGTCCATATCAACACAATTGGCTTTTTGAGTGCCTATCCATGAAGGCAAGTGTGTAAAAGGTCAAGTTTGTTTGACCAAATTGTATAGTTCTAATAACTCTGCACGTGTTTTTTTCACATACAGACTCTCGTGTAGCAGTGGCATGCAAAATTTGATTTTTGCTGGAATCTTGAATAATTTTAATACATTGCATATGAGCTGTACATTTTTGTGATTAAAGACTTTTTTTCGGATAGCCTGACGGTTTTGAGCATCTGTGCTCCCAAATGCTTTTACAGCTGATGTACACCATTCATTTGAAATTGTAATTCTACAAAAGAAGTAATATCTTTGAGTGCAACTATTTGCCAATTACCGTATATAAAAATGGTTTATTAAAGGTATATTAGCATCCACCTTTCAGTGACTGTATGTCTTGATCACTGAAATACCAGAAAGGGTATGTCTTCATCACTGAAAAACCAGAGGCGGTATGGCATACCACCGCATACCGTCTCACTTCGATCACTGTGTAAAGGATGGGGAGAAAAGACAATAATTTCTAATCCGCATGATTACATCATGACAAGAAGTTAATTGAGGACCGTTATACATAAAAGCATTACCCTTTGAGGCAACTGACCTGTTAGTGACGGCAATACACCTCAGAAAATGATGCACATGACTTAATGAGTTGCAATATAAGCTAATATGTTTACCTACTTGGGAGTAACGCAAACCAAATAAAGAAAAAGTACATACACATGTTTTTTAAAATTGCGTGACATTCCTTAAAATCACGAACACCAATTTAAATATCATGTTGTCAAAGTTCGTATACAGTGCTTATCGAAATGAATACTGAAATTGTAAGAGACATGTGCGCAGATATATAAGAGAGTAATTGTCCTACCTTGGATTTTCGAAAGGCTTTCTGTTTTCTTTGAAATGCATGTCATAACATAATAGATTTGCTTATTTACCCATTACATGTTTAATATACCGTATTTACTGTAGTTAATACAGTTTTTTTAATAGAGGCAATAATGGTTTTGCACAAAGTATTGTGTGCAACAAGACATGTATATTCGTGGCTTTTGCTTGTATGTTGATCTTTATCCCCTTTGGAAAACTCCTACTGTCTTTCTGTTAACGGGTATGTTCTATTCTTTAATTTAACATCTCACAATTATGCTCAGAAGAGTGAAATCATCCTCCACTTAATTTTAGAAACATGTAAACTCATTCAGTTTTTTTCTTTTTTAGTGCTGGTTGAAGGTTGGTTTTAAAATCAGTTTTACAGTAAATAACTAGTGTTGTATTCCATAATGACACTTAAGACTAATTACTTGCAAGCACGAATTCAAATTTTAATTGAGTTCTCTTCGGGCTATATGATTAGTGTACTTGTCTTAAATGTGAGAGACCCGGGTTCGATTTTCGGTTTGAGCTTAGGTGGTCTAGAGCCTACGTTAAGCTGTAGATCAAGTTTTAATTTCAGAGTGGGTTCAATTCTTTGAAAACATTAGATTTGCGTACTCACACACGCACACAACACACAAAATAGTAATATTTAAATAAAATGGAAGTTTTCGCAGAGTGCAGACTTCTAGGAGAAAATAACGTTAAAACTTGCAAATAATGTTAAAAATTTGTACCATATCAACAACTTTCATGCAAAAAACAAAGGCTGGTACCATATGTGACAAAAGACATAGGTAATCAGTTTTGAAAAGAAAGGTGAAATCTACCAGTTGAACGTCCCGCAAATACGCCTTATAGGCTAATGGAACGAATGGTTAAGGCAAATAAATGATTATGGAGAAATTGATGGAATGAGAATGTGAAAGAAATACGAGTACCTTGATAAATCCACTGACACGACGTTGTCCATCACAAAGTTACTTGATCGGGAATCGAACCACGGAACCCACACACCAGAGGTAAGCACACTACCACTACGCCACTTTGCCCCTATGATTAGTGTTGCTACATGCATTCATTACAACATTGTAAGGACTTCTTTGCTATATACAGGAAGGTTCGTAGCTTGAGGGGGCAGAGTTAGTGTTCAATCTCTTGGTTTGAATTATTTGTAAAGTTACTCATTTTCTCTATATTAAGGTAAATACAAGATGCCTTCCGAATATTCTCCTATGGGCGGCTTAAGGCAGATATAGAGGTTTCTAAACAACAAAACAATAACTTTCAATGTTCTTATGTTTCTTCATCAATACCACGGCCGTGGAGGGGAAGAACATTCTCGTATCTCCTTTCGATCGCTTGTGATCTCACGTAACTTGAAATGCCCGACTTTTCCATCAAGTAGGAAAAAAGGAGGGAGAGGGAAATCATATTTCCGGTTACAGTGCAAAATTCGAACACATGTTCAACTCTCTATTTAGTCCAACGTTGCCCACTTCAGATCAGAGGCGTCATTTGTAGAAGGCAAGGGACAATTGAACTCGCTGATCATTAGGTACACTCATGTCCAAAATGATTGTAGCATATCTATAACTGTCTTCTTGTAAGAATATAATTTCATAATGGTTTTGCAGAGTACTTTTAATATTCAAAAAATGTATATATTCAAAAAATGTTTATTTGTGGTAAATTTCATAAGAAAAGAATTATAAATACGAGAATTAGAATGAGTAAAACAAAATGTTGCTAAATGAACAAGAAAGTTTTATTGTTGTTTTATTGTTCTTATTTACTTCTCTTTTGACATGAAATTTGCCACATACATTTCTTAGCCGAATATACACATACTAATATTATAAGAAATACCGAGCGAATTCGTTATCAAATTATATTCCTTCAACAACATATTTATAGACATGCGACAATAATTTTGAATATGACTGTACATATTATGTTGTAATGTCACACGTGGTGTTGTGACTAAACAATTCTACACGCCAGTGTTTACAAACATCACCACATGGTTTAGCAAGAGGAATCTACACACCCGGTGTATTCACTATTACCTGCAGACGACGGACTTCTGGCTTCTCCCACGGAGCAGACGATGACAACGGAGCAGCAGCGCCACCGCCACCCAAAGACCCTTATAAATTGGATGGATGACGGCAACTAGGTGTCAGTTTTCTGGTACCCCTCCTACTGTTTGCCACGGAACATTAGGACTAACTCAACCCAAAACCTCTAGTCTGCTACGGGACTACGTCTATCCCATCTCCTGGCTTTGCCCGCTACGGGGCTCTGTCTCGGAATCCTAACATCAGCCGCTTAGCCTGCTACGGAGCTCTTTTTGCCACTTAACCATCCCTCTGCTTGCCACGCAGCATTGGGTTCCTAACTCCACTCTGATTACCCGTCTACGGCTCTGTAGAGATCCTGTCTGTGACCTTACGGTCAAAGACTACCGGTACTAACATTGGAAACTTGGAGAGATTTTTTGTACAGTGTTTTGTAAAAATACATTTTATAGTGGAACTTTTATAATAAAAGCCGGTAGTGGGAGTCGATTACGGAAGCTCTTTTTATTAACGCTCTACCTATAACTTATATGGGACAAAGTTTTCAATATAATCAATAATACTCCTAACCAATAATCTGTATTGTACTAATGAAAAATAAGTAACTACTTACATCAATTGAGACCGTTGTCCTCTTCTCCCAGGCAAATGTAAAATGACGCTGTTATTTGAGATACCTTGTAGTTTTACTTCTCTCAGTTTTATTTGTATGAAGGTTCTCAGAAAAAATAATAAATTTACTATTTCCAATATATTTTTGGACATTAAAATATTTACGGATCATGAACTATAATTTCGTAAAACTTTTTTCTTGCGACCACATACTGTTAATGTTGGAAGGTTAAATCATAATGGGATATCACTATCAATGGTAAGTAAGAGCCAAAGTCAGCACAAAATTATTCATATTGAATAAGGGAAGCCTCTCTTCAATAATGGGCTGCGCCACATACTTTCGTTTCAGAACCCACAATCATAGAGGTAAAGCCCTGCCTTATAGGAGTGCTTAGAAATCCTTGCCAAATAACTTGCGGTAAGAATTCCTGAATTATTAGCGCCAATAACAGGTGTGAGTTCAATGTAATTAGAACCCGCTTAATAATCCTGTAAAATTATTATGAAACTCAATTTTCTGTTTAATTGAAAATGCAACAAATTCTGAAAAGTGAGTTACTATACGCATATATGTAATAAAATAACTCATTTAAGAGACTTTTAGAGCTCCACTCCACAAAATGAATTAGCTATTTTTATTTTTTTCATCATAATTATTTAGTAATTACTGAAACAATGTTCGCGAAGCAGTACTGCAATGTAAAGCTGCTATAGCCACATTAGTAAATATACTTCTAATAATAATTGAGTGGCCCTGGCGATCATAATGATATGTCACATTATCTAACTTTCGAGTATCCTACAATGTGAAGGTTCAACGTTCCCATACAATTCAATACAATGACACATACCAAACAAATTTTCTCTGCCAGTGCAAATATATTTCCAAAATTGAACTACTTACATACTCTTCTGTGGTTCGATGTTAATTCATTCCACCTGACAACTCATTTTCATCAAAAGTGGCGTTTTTGATTGTGTTCGCCCGAGCTGCTCAATTATGTTTGGACATAATTTGTTTGCTGTAGGTTTACACAAAATATTTCATTTCACTTTATGTCACGTTGGACATATTTCATATTTAACGTCTCTACTTAAAGCTGCTTTCCGTACTTAAACGTTTCGTGTTCAGATATTGTAAGAAACTCTTATAATTCAAGAAACAGAGTCCATTTTTCATTAATTTAAACAGAGCCTACAAACTTTACCTCAGTCTCTCACAATTTTGGTAAATGTTCGGCTGAAACATACTACAAATTGTGCTTTGAAGGTTCATGTTGTTCTTCGTTTTGCAATATTTTACTTATATGAATTTGCACTTTGATTAGAGCTCACGTATTACAAGACTTAAGAAAAAACTGGACACTATGAAAATGTTGAATGTATTCATAGCTATGCACCTGCTTCTTGCTGAAATATCAACAAAGAAATAACTTGTGAGTAGTGACTGTTACACTAGGTTATTCCTATCAGTTCAGCATAGATAACTAATTCCAGTGAGATTTTTAAAAAGAAAATATCATACGAATGATATTAACCTAGGTATTTAAGAAGGATACCTCCTGGACAATTGAAGTTCCAAACAATACCTGTGGACACATATTATATATAAATCCGGGATTTCCCCTGCTAAATCGGGACGTCTGGGTGCCCTAAATTTAGTACAACTTCAACATAGTATTCAAGGCTACCCATTCAAAGAATATTTTATATGATTTAATCGGAACAATCAATTCGTATTGAATTTGTGCTAGGTTAAAGACAAAATTATGAACTTAGTAATACAGTGAAATGCAGACTATAGCAGTGTGTTTGTGCTGAAAGCAAACCATTTGAATCCGGAGTTTTGTAGCGTAGTGGCTTGAAGGTTTTAGCTGACGAATGAGAGGCAAACCCCATTGGGAATTCGAGTCCCTGTGAAGAGTCTGGGCGTTTTAATCTGTTCGCGTTCTTTCCGTATTCGTAGGCCTCACTTCATAATGGTTTGTGTCAATACAGGGCAAAAATTATGTTCTATTTTGCGATAGTCCGCATAGCAATTATAATTATTTTTATACTTTCTGAAACAAGGCTTTGCCTTACTTTTAGTATATAAAAGCCCAGCTTTTCTGAAAAGGTCAAGGTTAGGGTTACTAGACGTTTCAACTTATCGAAACAGTCCCTTCTTTTTGGTTCTAGCCTCAACTTTTTATTCAAGTCGGGATGTGAAAATGTGATTGTTTATTGTCCTTACAAAACATACGGACTTCATTAGTAAGACGTACAATTTAAATCATTGCATATCCATATTATATCCAAATGCACTAATATTGCATCCAATAGCATAAGTTCCTCTGCGTCCTGACAAGTTATAACCCTTGCTATTGCAGCCCAAATATCATGCTAAAATTAATTGATAATACCTATGTAATTGTCATATGATCTTAACTTCGTAAAATTCTGCTGAAAAGTTTCAGAAAAAAAATATTCCAAATTAACGCTTCGATATTATGGTAGCCTTAGTCGAGTTCCTTTCAAGAATAGCTTACTGCTTTCGCCCTTCCATTCATGAACCCTCAAAACATTGCTATGCTGCTTCTAGAGCTTGTATGTTAAGTTTTAAAAGATGTACTACTTACGCAATTTGTATGATGCTCCAATATCTTCTGCATGTAGCATAATCATAATTGTAATAAAGTACTTCTTCATTATTTTCACTCGTAACTTTAAATCACGTTGTTTGCATTCGTATATAACACGTTATAGGCTATGTAACATATAATAAATCATGTATGAAATATGGGAAATGCCAGGAAAGGTAGCGTGTTTATACGAAGAAGCTTCTAAACTGACCAGTCGCAACAAACAATCTACTGGATAATCCTGCTAGTTAGCATTATTTTTGCAACAGACGCGAAACAACGAATAAAAGGAAAAGACGAAACCAAAAGAACCGTTTTGTTAAACAAGAGAGAGAGCGATAACTAGAATGTTAAATGAGTTGCAAGATTTTTAAGAAATAAACAGTGTTAAGGCAGGTCATTCGCACGTGCAGTCACTTGCGAAATACTAGTTATCTCAGCTCCCTCAAGCTATATGTTCGCAACTGCATGTCGGAAACGTTTAACATTTTTGCACGAAATGAAGATCTTAAATCACATTTAGTTCTTTTGAATACTGCATTTAAAATGACTGGTTCTTTCAAATAAATTTTAATAACTACGTTTTTATTAAACATGTCTCTGCAGTGCATTTCCATTTTATAAATAATACTGCATTTGCCGTTAATGTAGAAGATACAGCTTCGAGTCTCAATAGGAGACCTTGTGATTTGGATTTCTTGTTATACTGTTGTAGTTTATGTTTTTCGTAATGTGTTTGGTAAAAATGCACTTTAAATGCCTTACAAATATATGTCACATATTCCAAAACTATCGTCCACGAGATTTGATCAAGGATTTATACATGATAAAATTGTACACGAAGCTTGTCCCAAGAATGTTGATCGACGACAAAAGATCTGCCGAGTAGAAATTTGTCAAGACATTTTGGAAATATGTGAAAATAATCCTCACTTTTTTGGACAATGTTGTCGCGGGTGATGAAACATGAACATTCCAATAGGATCTCGAAACGAAAAGGCAAAGTCCCAAATGGTACACCTCAAGGTGCCTTCGCCTTAAGAAGGCTCGAATGAGGAAATTAATGATCAAGGCTGTGTATATACATTGTGCTTTTTGACAACGAGATAGCTCACGTTACGTTTGTACCTTCCAGAAAAACCGTTAAATCTATATTTTACCTAGAAGTAATCAAAAAGCTGAGAGCAAGGATGCAGCGCGTCAGACCAAACATCGGCGGCGATTAGGAACTTCATCATGACAACGTGCCAGCCAACACTGCCTTTGTTGTGATCAGTTACCTGGCCAAAAATAATTTGGGAATGCTGTCTCAGCTACCCTAAGGCAGCCTTGGCATTCAAGAATACCTTCCAAGATTAGAAATCCAGCTGCCAAGTATGTATCGACGCAAAAGGTCCATTTTTGATGAATTTTATTGAGCAGATATTATTATTATTATTATTATTATTATTATTATTATTATTATTATTATTATTATTATTATTATTATTATTATTTAAATAAATGTTCTTTTTTCATATTTGTAGACTTGGTGGCATTATTTTTCGGACAGATCTTTTATACTGTAATGCTGTGTACAGCTTATTGTTTTACAAATAGCACGTTTAGTAGATACGGGTCTCAAGTTCACTTTAGGTAATATCTATTATATTTCATATTTAAGATCTCTACCTGAAGCTCCTACCAGTGCTAAAAAAAATCATTTCCACATATAGGAAATAACGCTTATAATGTAAGAAAAAGTGTTACTTTTTCATGTACTTAAGTGTATCATATAAACTGTATGTTTCTTTTCCTCACAACTTTTGATTTGATTCCCTCGTGCTCTGAAAGCCCCAAATATCTTCTAGAATACAATTGGATTTATTTGGAGTCAGGCACCAAAGATGGGACTATTTTGCCATCAGCTACTCTAGAAAAGCTGCCTAACTACTAGCTTTCTACATTAAGACATATTTCAGCCACGCCATTTTTATTAATTACTAGCATCAATTACCCTCTTCGCTGGGTTAAATTAAGAGAAAATAGTAATATATTCCGTTAGTCAGTCACTTTTTACTATTATTAAAACGCTCTCTGATACAGGTTATTTTCGATTATTTCTATATTTCTTGGGGTACTCCCATTTCCTCCCACTTTCCCATCCCCAAATTATTCTATCATTATTCATTTGCCTTAATCGTTATTTCTCTTAGCGTAAAGAGCATAACGTGGGATGTTAAACTGAACTATTTTATTTCATTTCTTTTTAGTTTATTTAGGAGCACTTTGCAGATACTATCTCGCTGACTGCCGTCCTGATAAAGATCTCCATTCTATTTTAAGTTATTCACTAAAATAAAAGAAACAGTGAAGGCAAGTTTAATTTACCCATATAGCCGAGAAGCATATGCTTCATAAATAATATGCTTTTAATATTATACAAAAATAATAACACTAAATTGAATCAATCTTCGAGTGAAATTCTAGTAATGATGCTGACTGCCGTCCTTTTGTTGATATTTAAGAACAATAAGAAATAAAAGGCTATAACAAAAATAAAAACAAATTATCCTTTGTTCTATGTTCATAACATAAGAATGTAATGAAATAATAAGCACTGTAAACACAGCCAAGTCTCACACTAGGAATGCACATTCTTTTAACATTAGTCTTTCCAACAACATTTCTTCATTACATAATCAGTTCTACTGAAGCTTTTTAACAGACTTGATATGTATAGTCTTTTCATTTTGATTTGATTTGTCTTTCTGTCATATTTTAGGCTCTCCTGACATTATTTGACGGCAACATCCAAACATTTATTACCTCTACTCCAAATGGTCATGTTATTATGTAGCAGAATGGGAGATTTCCCTGCAAGGACAGATCATAGGGACGTAAGGATCTAGGATATTTGTTTCCGAACTTGCTTCTTTTTTGCTATCTAAGTTTCTATGACCAGAAGTGTACCATACGCATAAGGATGATGGCCTTGAGCTTGGGAAACGTAGTACTCTTAAAACTTACCAATTCGCATTAGGTAGATTTCATCTTGATTGTAGGCGAGGAATCAAGTACATAGCTTGTCAGTCACAAAGAACCGTTTACTTCTATTGGAAAAAGAAGAAAAGAAGAAATGTCAAAACGAAACATGCGAAAGTTGTTGACTCACTTTGGTTTCTATTTATTTTAGTTTCATATTGTGTTCTCATTTTTTTCTTCGTGTTTATAACACACCATCATAAAACTGGTCTCATAAAAGTTGAGAATCAAATCCTGAATCCAGTCAACCTGTTGGGATTGATTCTCTAATAAATTCGTTTACTCTTGGTAATATTGAATAGCCCAATGACAAGAATGGTGCTTGCTTTCTATTCTTTTACTAGATTGCAGTAAACAAAATACCATTACTCATATATATATATATATATATATATATATATATATATATATATATATATATATATATATATATATATATATATATATATACAGGTGTCAACATTTGTAAATGTATCTTCACATATAACGCAAGGGAGGGTACAACAGTATGTTGTATACTTGTATTCTTTATTGTATACTTGTGTTCTCTTTTATCTCGGAGCAATATTTGGTTTATAAATATGTATACACGACTCCAAAAGTGCATTACCACCTGCTATTCTCCTTTTCCTGCAATAGCAGGCAACCCAAAAAGCTCGGCGCTTGGGTTGGTTGCGAATTCGAAAGGCGTTGGAACAAACTTCAATTTTGTAACAAATATATCAGTGTGGCAAACTGCAAATAAGAGAATAAAACAAATTGTTAAGAATGACTATCTTATAATAGTGACGGAGTTGGATGGCATCAAAAGTTACAAAATGATCTTACTTAAGCAGTTCAAACAAAATGAATGGCAACAAACAGATACCAGAGGAAAGCATTTCTCTTCCCCCCACACAAAAAATATCTCATAAAAAAGAAAAAAGTTACATAATGTGAACTTCTAATATAAAATCCACACAAAAATTTAGAAATTTGATACCCGAAAGGCAAGAACGACTGAGTCGAAGTAAATGAAATTGTGCACAGATATTGGAAACATAAAATGAAGGAACACGGGTTTCGTATTTTCTTAAAAAAAACGGTTCAGTGGGGCACGGACCTCTCCAAACATTTGATCACGAAATATCAAAAGTGCTAGTAGCAGTATGTCAGATGTGTGTAAAGGACAAGGAGAATTGCCAGGAAATTTTGTGTATGGACAATACGCAAAAAAAAAGGAATACGGTTTGTTTTGTATTCTACGGAAAATGGGTTTCAGGGCCAAACGAACGCATTCCAAAATTTTGGAATTTGACGACCGAAAATTAAGAAGAAATGAACCAAAATGAATGAAATTTTGTACAGATATTGTAGTCACAAAGTGAGGGAATACGGGTTTCGTGTTTTGCTGGAAAAGACGGTTAGGTGGGGCACGGACCCCTTCAAACCTTTTATCACGAAATATCAAAAATGTTAGTAACTGTATGCCAGATGTTTGTAAAGGATATGACGAATTGCAACGAAACTATGCGCATGGACAATGTGCAAAAAATGAAGGTATACGTTTCATATATTTTCTTTGGAAAAACGGTTTAAGGGGGCAAAAGAACCCAAAACCAAAATTTTGAAAGTTCACGCTCGAAAGGTAAGAAGAAGTGAACCGAAATGAATGAAATTTGGCACAGATATTGCAAACATAACATGAGGTTATGCGGGTTTCGTATTGTCTGAAAAAAAACGGTTAGGTGGAGCACAAACCCCTCCAAACTTTTGATCATGGAATATCAAAAGTGCAAGTAATAGTATGTCAGATGGGTTTAAAGGAGAGGAGGAATTGCCACGAATCTTTGTGTATGGACAATACGCAAAAGCTAAACGAATACCTTTTTTTTATTTTCCCCCGGAAAAACGGTTTTAGGGGGCAAAAGCCCCCATTCAAAATTTCGGAAATTAATGCCCGAAAAGCAAATAGGAGCGTACCAAAGTGAGTGAAACTGTGCACAGATATTGTATACATGACATGAGGGAATATGGGTTTCATATTTTCCAGGAAAAAATGTTTGAATAGTGCACGGACACATACAAACCTTTGAACACGGAATATCAAACTAGCTAGTAACAGTACGTCATATGTGTGTAAAGAATATGAAGAATTGCAACTAAGCTTTGTGTATGAACAATACGCAAAAAATAAACGAAAATTGTTTTTTTCGGCGAAGAATCGGTTTTAGGAGGCAAAAGCCCCCACCTAAAGTTTTGAAAGTTAAAGCCCGAAAGGCTAGAAGAAGTGAACCAAAGTGAATGAAATTGTGCACAGATTTTGTAGACATAAAATGAGGGTATACGGGTTTCGTATTTTCCTGGAAAAAAGGTTGGATGGGGCACCGACCCCTCCAAACCTTTGTTCGCAAAATATCAAAAGTAATAGTAACAGTATGTCAGATGTGTGTAAAGGACATGAAGAATTGCAACATAAATTTGTGTATGGACAATACACAAAAAATAAAGGAATACGTTTTTTTATTTCCTGCCCAAAATCGGTTTCAGGGTCAAAAGAACGCACCCCAAAGTTTTGACATTTCACGCTCAAAAGGTAAGAAGTGAACCGAACTGAATGAATATTTGTACACATATTGTATGACACAAAATGAGGGAATACGGGTTTTGTATTTTCGTGGAAAAGACGGTGAGGTTTTGGCACGGACCCTTCCAGACCTTTGATCACGAAATATCAAAGATGCTAGTAACAGTATGTCAGATGTGTGTAAAGGAAATGATGAATTGCAACGAAACTTTGCGCATGGACAAACCGCAAGAACTAAATGAATAAGGGTTTTTATTTTCTGCGGAGAAACGGTTTTAGGGGGCAAAAGATCCCACCGAAAATTTTGGAAAGTTGGCGCTAGAAAGGGCAAGAAGAAATGAACCGAAGTGAACGAAGTTGTACACATAAAATGAGGGAATACGGTGTTCGAACTTTCCTGGAAAAAGCTGTTGTGTGGGGTACGGACCCCTCCAAACATTTGATCACGAAATACCAAAAGAGCTAGTAACAGTATGCCAGATGTGTGTACAGGACATGAAGAAGTGCAACGGAACTTTGTGTATGGACAATACGCAGAAAATGAAGGAATGCGTTTTTTTTAATTTTCTGTTGAGAAACGGTTTAAGGGGCAAAAGAACCCCCTCCAAAATTTTGAAATTCGACGCCCGAAAGGTAAGAAGAATGAACCGAAATGAATGAAATTTTGCAGATATTGTAGACGTAAAATGACGGAATACGGGTTTCGTATTGTCTGGAAAAAAACGATTGAGTGGGGCACGCATCCCGCCGAACATTTGATCACGGAATATAAAGAATGTCAGTAACAGTATTTCAGATATGTTTAAACGATATAAAGAATTGCAAATAAAACTTTGCGTATGGTAATGCGCAAGAACTAAACGAATACCGTTTTTTATATTTTCTGCGGAAAAACGGTTTTATGCGTCAAAAGCTCCCATCCAAAATTTTGAAAGTTTACGCCTGAGAGGCAAAACGAAGTGGACCGAAGTGAATTAAATGTGCACAAATATTGTAGAGGTAAGATTAGGGAATACGTGTTTCTTGTTTTCCTGAAGGCAAAAAAAACTGTTGAGTGGACCGAGGCTTTGAGTGGTGAGAGGAGTGGACCTAAGCGAATGAAATTGTATGTAGATATTGGATATGTAAAATAAGGTCTTTCGTGTTTCAGAAGTGTTGTGTCTTCATCTGATTTCTTCAAATTTGGCATATCAACTACAAGCACAAAGAGTATAGCGTATTTTATAGTATTTCAGGAGGCATATTTAACCCGTACAATGTTTTTGCGCATAAACAAAAACATGTGTCGATTTGTTTCCAATTTGCTGTTGATCTGTGGTACTTGATCTTATTTTAAATAGAGTCTGTATAATATCTACACACAATTTGGTTTGCTTCGGTCCACTCCTTCCTGCGCTTTTACGGTATTATTTACTTTTTTCGGATGTGGTCTAGGCCCCAGCACTGTTTTTTCCGCAAATATTAAAATACGTTTCATTTATTGCTTTGCAAATTGTCTCTATACGAAGCAATTCTCCATATTCTTCACGAACTTCTGACGTATGCTTAATTGCACTTTTTATATTTTGTAATCAACGGTTTAGAAGGTCCGTGCCTCACTCAACCGATTTTTTCAGAAAAATACGAAACCCAATTACCTCATTTTACGTCTACAGTATCTTTGCATAATGTCATTCAATTCGGTGCACTTCTTCTTGCGTTTTGGGCCTAAAATTCAAAATTTTGGATGGGTGCTTTTGCCCCCTAAAATTATTTCTCCACAGAAAATAAAAAAATGTATTATTTTATTTTTTGCATACTATCCCTGCACAATGTGTCGTTATAACTCTTCATGTCCTTCAAGCACTTCTGACATACTGTTACTAACACTTTTGATATTTCACGATCAAAGTATTAGAGGGGTCTGTGTCCTACATAAACGGTTTTCTTTTTTTTCTTCAGGAAAATAAGAAACCTGTATCCCTCATTTTATGTCTATAATATCTGTGCAATTTCGTTCACTTCGGTCCACTTGTTTTTGCCTTTCGGGAGTCAACGTTCGAAATTTGGGGTGGGAGCTTTTGCCCCTTATACAGTTTTTCCGCAGAAAATAAAAAACACGTATTCGTTTATTTTTATGTGTAGTATCAATGTGGCAAATTTTATCAAAATTGGAGTGTTACACTTAGGAAGTGTTACTTGTCAGTCATTGTAGAATTATTTTCACTGTTCCTCCATCAATAAGAAATTGCCTGACAAGTAAGGGGTCCAAATGGATTAATCGAGTTGCGGAATGAGACGTAGAGCTACTGATAGGGGTGTGGAAATATGTATATGTGCAAAGTTATAAGTGCTGAACGCCATAAGAAACGGAGGGGGTCAAAACTGATGGGAGAAGGGTATGCTGTGTTATTGAAATACATCAAATAAACTATTGAATCGTGAAAATAGTGAAAGATAGACAATGCAAACGATGGTAGTATCACATATTGACAAGAGAAGAATGAGCAGAGTAGATCACGAACCTCCGGCGTCATCTTGATATTCGCCATTTTGAAATCTGTGATAATTTTTGAAATGGAAAAGTTGTGATTTGATATATCAGTTAGGGCCAGCAGGTTCTCAAAATTCAATTATGAACTTTAGTGGTCCTTATCTGTACTTATTTGGAAGATTTAGGATAATCTTCATAGTTATTTACGAAAGCTAGGAGACTGATATTCGTATGTTGAAAGTTTGGATTATCACGAAAACACATGTAAGTTGAACATATCCAAAGCCAAGAAAACTAACCGCGAAATTTGATATCCAAGTTGTATATTATTACATTTCACTATCGAATATCAAATTTCACAGTTACCAAGTGTTCAAAAAGTTTAGCACCGTGGTCTCTATTTTTTTTATTTGTTGCAGGAGGAGAATGATTTATTTTCTGAACATACTTGGAACATTTAGCTATAAGTTGGTATATTAAAGTATTTTTTTTTATTTACAGGTTAGCCATAACGGACCGTGAAGTAGATGTCAGATTGCGACAACGGTCGGTGATGGAGTTCCTCTTCAAGACTGGCGATGATTCCGCCACATCAATTCAGAGGAAGTTGCTCTCTGTTTATGGGGAGGACACATTTGATCGCAGCAGTATGCAGCGGTGGTTGCAGAGGTTTAAAGAAGGTGGTTTCTCTTCTGGAAAATCCACGATGCGGTAGACTATCGACGGTAGTGAGTGATGTGAATAAGGAGACCATTAATCAAATTATCCAAAATGACAGACGTGTGACTACACGACAGCTTCCTGAAATGACTGGTTTGTCAATGGGTAGTGTGGTATCAGTGGTACAGTCACTAGGGTACAGAAAAATCTGTGCACGTTGGGTTCCTAGATTATTGACAAGAGAAATGAAAAAGATGAGGAAGGATGTGTTCGAGGGTCTCATGACGGCCTTTACTGAAGAGAGGAAACAGTGTTTCGACGGCGACATTACCCAGAATGAAACATGGTTGTTTTCGTCCGAATCTGAAGGCAAAACACGTCTGAAGGCCCACCTGCACGTAAAACATTTGATAGTGAGAAAGACCTTATATCTTGTGTCAAGCGATGATGTAAAAGTCAATCCCCAGAATTTTACCAAAGTGCATTTACATCATGGAAAGAACTTTGGACCAGATGCGTCACAGTTGAAGGAAGCTACCTTGAGTAGGCTCAGTGTATAGCTAAATGTTGCAAATATGATCACAAAAAATTTCGTTCTCCTTCTGCAACAAATAAAAGAAATAGAGACCACTGTACAAAACTTTTTTGAACACCCTTTGTAGTTTTCTTTGTTGTAGATATGTGAGCCATTTCTTGTCCATAATACGACTAATAACACTGGTCGGCAAAATGAAACTTTTTTTCGCTCCCACGAACGAAAATAGGTGATTCCTATAGGTTTCGAGCTCCTGAGTTCGAATCCGTAACCCGTTTTCTCCAGGACGTACCAGTTTTCAGAAAGGAGGGGGTGTTTCAATATCCACCCAAAGATGCTATTCTCCACCCATAATAATTTGCACGTTATAATTTAAATATCAATATAAATTATGCAGATAAAATTGAATAAAAAGTTAAGTTTAACACTTAGGTGTCACTTGGTTTTCCTACTCTTCTTGTAATTACTACAGGGTGTCTCGCGTGTCACACTCCAACAGAAGTCTGCTAACATATTCACACTTCCTTTACCAAGGTAGCGTCTCTCCATGGTAGCTATTTACTGGTGAAACCCTTCCCCGTGTTCGTCAGAGACCTCCCCCAAGCTGTACATTTCAGGGAAGAAGTTCAGGTGGCAATCCAGGAAGTCTAACTTTAGGGACATATTATATCCCATGTTACGAAATGAAGTAATTAACCTGCCCACAATGTCTTTGTAATCAGGTTACTTATGATTCCCTAGAAAGTAACTGCACACTTCTCGAAGCCTCCCAAGCCTCACTTTCCACTTCATTAAGCTTAGAAGAAAATGTAGTATCCTTAGAAACGTCTCTGATTTGAGGTCCCGTAAAAACATCTTCTTTCACCTTGGGCTCGCTGACTCTTGGGAATAGTTTTCTGTGATGATTAATTGCTTCACCATCCCGATTCAGGGCCTTGACGAAGACCTTCATGAGCCCTAATTTGATATGAAGGAGTGGTAAGAATATTTTCTCCGGATCCACAAGACGTTCTTCATTAGCCACGTTCATCTCCCCTGGGACCAGTTGCTTCCTTGGCATATATTTTGTGATGGTGTTTTGGTCTTTGGCTCGACTATCCCAATGACACAAGAAGCAGCAGTGCTTTGTATAACCTCCTTGTAAACCGGTGAGAATGGCAATAACCTTAAGGTCAGCGCATATAGACCACTGGGACTGTTCGTACTTTATTTTCTGCAATAGGTTTCGTATGTTGTCGTACGTGTCTTTCATATGTACAGCATGAGCAATACGAATGGCTGGTTTTTCATTGCCATTGTGTAGTAACACTGCCTTGAGATTTATCCTAGACGAATCTACGAATAGCCTCCAATCTTCAGTGTTGCAGTTCAACTTCAGTTGTCTCATAATCGATGGAATGTCACTGCAATACACCAAATCACCATCCTTTGTAAAATTAGGAACTAGGCTCACCTCTCTTTTCCTATACATCGATATATTCATCTTGGTTTAGTAGATTCCATTGTTGAAGTCGTGATGCAAGCAACAGGTCCTTAGACTTGGGGAGGTTTACGTCTCTGATCAGATTATTCAGCTCTTCCTGAATTATCACATGTGGTTCATTACTGTCAGGCACTGGAGCGTAATTGGGATCTGACTGTGTACTCGAAGATTGTGCAACATCCTCACAAGCAGCAGGTTCTTCATCGGATGAAACACTGCACAGGGTGTATGAGTCTGGTGGTACGGGTAAAGGCAGACAAACATCATGTTTCACAGGTCTCCTCGCGGAATCCAAGTTAGGATACTGTATTTTATGCTTCATGTTTTTTGAGAAACCTTCTATATTAGTCAGGCAGAAATAACAGTCTGAAACATGATCACAGGGCTCGCGCCAAACGATAGGTATGGCAAACGGCATCGATTCATGTGTACCTTTCAACTATCCTGTGAGAGTACGCGCACACGAGTTACAACTTTGTTTCAGAGCCCAAACGCGATCCTGGTCGCCGATTTTACACCCGAAGTACAGATTTTAGGCTGTCTTCAGTAACGGTGACAATGGCCTACTTTGTCCCTTGAAAATCACTTCCCCACTTACGTAGCAGAATGGATCTGTCGAATTGTTGCAAGTTCTCGGCATGTTCGTTTAACACAATCGTCAATATTTCACGCAGAAATATTTTTCACCTACGGCATACACAGACACAGCGTAACACCACCTTCTAACACGAAGATCAACTCGAAATTGAAATTTTTGTTTCTCACGACAACGTGGTGTATGTCTTGGCGCCTTTTTCAACAATCTGTCTGTCGTCTAGACAAAAGGGAGCCGATAAATGATCGCAAGTTGATTACTAAATCTTTCTCCGTCAATAACGCCTAGGTTTTAGTGTATGCAGTGTGGAACGACAATAAATCTTTGCAATCCAAGGGGAGGGGGTGCGTTTCCGGGGGGTTGTAAGCTAGAGAAAAGAATTTTCCTGGGATATAGCCTAGTAACAGTTCTTCGATTAAGGTAAAAATTCAGAATTATGCACTCCAAACAAGGAAAACACATATTAAATACGAAAAATACGATTTTTCTGTCAATTATGGAAACAGCAATCCGCCCCCCGAAAAAGACCTTACGTGCTGGAACTTTCTCGATAAGATATTCGTAATCAGCTTCTCGAAATCTATCCGGTACACCCTTTCACCCTCGTAAAAATTCAGAATTATGCACTCCAAACACGGAAAACACATATTAAATACGAAAAATACGATTTCTCTGTCAATTATGGAAACAGCACCCCGGCAAAAAAAAAAAACTTACGTGCTGGAACTTTCTCGATGAGATATTCGTAATCGGCGTCTCGAAATTTATCCGGTACATCCTTTCACCCTCGTGGGAGGATTTTCATGCCGACCAGTGTAATGCTAAAAGACTCAAAGATCGAATTTAGTTCGTACCTTTAGTATTTCTTACAATCAACGTGCAATTGTAGTTCTCAGCCTTTCGAAAATTATGAGCCCCAAAGACTCCTTCTACCATACAAATAATAGTATCAATAATACAACCTATCAATAATACATATTAACGGTAACCCACCGATAAACTGTAAGCAACCCCTGTGAAATGAAATGAAGTATTTCATTTTAAAGAACCACGATTATGCTCTTTAGGCTAAGGGAGACAATGATTAAGGCAAGTGAACGTTGATGGAAGATATAATGGAATGAGAATCACCCATCCCGAGAAAACCCGCACACGATACGATGGTGTCCACCACAAAGTTTCTTGGCTGTGGATCGAACCAGAGGTCCCACGTACCAGAGGTAAGTGTTTACCACTGAGTCATCGTGTCCTCCTCCAATCCCTAAGAGACGCGGGCATCCAGTTAACAATAACTGACATAGAAAAACGTACTTACCATTTTCACACGAAGGAAACTTCACGAATCCCACATTGTGACCGTTTGTCCTTCTTGTATATTGGTTTATCACACACAATATTTAGTATATCGATACATCTGTCAGAATAATAGTGTTTCATCCAAAGTAGGGGCAGGGTGACTTAGTTATATAGCGCTTACTTCTGGTGCGAGATGGACCTCGTTCGATCCCAGACTATAAAAGTTTGTAGTGGATACCGTGGGATTTCTCGGGATTATCCTGATTTCTCCTACATTCTCGTTTCACGAATTATTTCCCAAAAAATAGCTTCCATCTATTATCTCTCTCTATTATTGGATCGGATTTCAGTTTAGCATCACTTCGCTTGCAAAATTACATGAGACATGGAGCTACGGATTAACGTGAGATCCGAACTGCTTGTGCTCCCGCCACTAATCGGAGCCGGGTTTCGTATGCGAAAGTCGCACACGCTACCCCATAGCCATGCGTGATCTCGCTGTCTTCATTAGCCTAGAAGGCATAACATTTAAACTTTATGGACTTCAAATAATTTCAGTTCTTTCTCGATAGTCAGTTCTATACTGATACAAAGTAGATCAATCAAATATGTGCATCTTCCCTTTTTATAATTTTAACGATGTTCTTGTAACTTCGACCGTGTTCTAAGATTCCTGTTAGTTGAAATATCGTATTTAATTGTAGTTAACTTACCTCAGTCAACATTTCATAAAATATCCCAATAATTCTTCAATTTCTTTAGGTGATCTTTGTGCTGCCCCTGTACCATATCGAGTTGTGCATTAATGTAAGCTATGGCTAAAAATAATATACATTTCTTTTCCCAAGACTTCGACCCGACGTTTTGTTCTCGAGTTCCATTTTGGACATTTTTCCGACAGGTTTCTAGCTGGTCATAGCGCCAAGAGGAAGTATTTGTGCACCCAGGTTGTCTTATCTTGGTGTCAGGAATCAGCTCCCAAATGTTGTCGGTGTTGTTTTGAAACACCTTGTATATTTCTATCCTGTTTCTGATTAGCTTCTGATTATTTTCTGAATTGGCAATCAATTTCCAGTATTCCCAATACAAACCAAAAGTAACTAAATTAACTAAATCACCTTCCCCTATGCTTTCTTATTGTATATTAATTATTATATATTTATATTGTAGTTGACAGAGATTGCCAATATTGATTGAAATATCTGGTTAAAATGCTAGTAGAGGAATTCCCTCTTTAGTACAGAAATTCCCTCCTTGGATCCTACCGCCATATTAGGCGAGATGGGATTAGGCAAGATGGGAATTCCCATCTCACCTAAAATGGCGGACATTTTTATCTTAGAGATATAAGTGGCTGATAAATCGTTAGGCGAGATAGGATTAGGCGAGACGGGATTTAATCATCTGAAAAGGTAGGAGGACGGTAGGTAGTGGCATGACGTCACGCCGTCCCCCACGCCTATCTTTGCCCATGGTAATTTCTTAGGAATTGGGGGGGACGCCGAACACATTTTTGGAGGTGGGGGGCCGGTTTCCCCCGCGTTCCCACGCACTTTTACCTCTGCTGGTAAGTATTAATTGCTGTGAGGACTAACGAAAAATTTTATGCGGCAATATTATTATTATTATTATTATTATTATTATTATTATTATTATTAATGATAATAAAGGATCTGAATGATAAATATATTTTCATGATAAATATAAACCTGGATATATTGTTTTTTTTATATATAAGGAATAAAGAGGCTTCAAACAACAAATTGAGAAGTATAATTTTGTATAACAGAAAACTAGCCTTATCAGTTTCACGAAGAACTAAGCAACTCTGACAACTGACCTTCTATCTGTTTTTTTTTTTAAACACAATGTTACAAGGCACAAAACAACGCCTGAGGGCAGCTTGCTTTTTGCCTGAGGCAGCTTCTGTACTAAAATTAAGACTTTCATTCTGTCAATTTATGTGTAGCTATCAGTCAAACACACAGGTTCTTTGCAACGCTGAAATTTACAAGAAAGGTTTTGTTCATCGGTTTACAAGAATGGTTTAGAAGAAAGTCCATCGTACGTTGTAGTCACTTCCCCTCTTTTGCACACTGTCTGACATTTAACTTGTATACTGTAGTGAATTACAGAAGAGAGAATGCTATTTTTTAAAAAAATGACCTTATCAAATAAGATTGAAAATTATCACAATATATTCAAGATAAAAAATATTCATTTAACAGTTGTCGTACTTAGTTGTCTGCACTGAAATTCCCACAATGTGCTTTCTTCTTTACTAATACAGTATGAGCACCGAGCTTCATCGTGTCTAAGTAGTTAGCGTGCGCGCCTTTGACGTGAGAGACCCGGGTTCAATTCCCGGCGAGAGCTCATGTGGTTCGGATTTCACGATTAATCAGTAGGTCCCGTCTCATATAGCCTCGATGCTGAAAGGGACGATAAAATCAACTCAACTCATATTGAGCACCATAGGAGATATAACTTCGAAGGGAATTTTGTCCCTGGAAAATCTCGCAAAATCATCAACGGTACCCACCTAGACAGACAAAACTCACCTAGACAGACAAAATGAAGAATAGAGGATTTCTTCCAGAAAATTGTGTTCGAGGGTGGGGGATCACACAAGCCAGTATCCACGGGGAGTGTAGGGGGCCGGGCTCACCCTAAATTTTTACACGAGAATGAAATATGAGCATTAAAGTAGTCAGCCGTTAGGATTTTTTGTTAGAATGATACCAGATTCGACTCCTGGTGTAAGTTCAACTTTCAGTCCTATGTCATTTGCAGGTCTCGTTTCATACAGATTCGTTGAAAAAAAACTCTTAACATGTGCTATGACTAGTATGAAAACTAAAGATTTGTTTAGCAAAAGAAATATAGTAAATTTCTTGCTTTATACTCTTCCCTGTAATCCAGTTTTCCTGGAGGCGTGATAGTATGGTTGGAAACGGCCTATCAGATTCAAGCTCCGAACCCACATTAAATAGACCATCCTTTATAACCTTGGTGTTGTATAAAAACGAAAAACAAAAATATACTGATAGCTGCAGTAACAGATATAGGAAAGAGGTTTGTAGCTGGTTTAGAAATAGAGAAAGGACAGTACCTGAGCTTTATTAGTATTACTAGCATATATTACCCGCTTCGCTAGGTTGAAATTAAAAATAAAATGCACAACTCCGTATTTCCTGTGTTTAGTACCCGTGAAATACGCTGTTTTCGTTTTCAATGGCATTGATTTAAACAGCATCGGAAAGATCATTGATCATTTCGGCGATCCCAAAAATCATGGATTCGACATTAATATTAGTCATTTTCGGTCATTTATATGTATATTTCCTCCTCCACCATGTTGCGGGCCATGGTATCGAAAGTGTCACTGTTCATCTCAGCGACCCCCTAAAAATGTGGATTCCGCACTAATATCAGTCATTTTCGATCATTTTTCAATGTCTCTTTCTCCACCTCCCCCAAGTTGTGTGATTGAATTTGAATTTAAACGGGATCGAAAGTACCACTGTTGATCTAAGCGACCCAGAAAACTATAAATTCGACACTGATAATGCCCATTATCGACCATTTTTATATATCTCTTTCTCCCCTTTCCTCAAGTGGCGGAGCTGATTTTGCATTTAAACCGGATCGAAAATGTCACAGTTCATCAGAATGATCCCGAAAATTATGGATTAGACACTAATATTGGTCATTTTCGATTATTATTGTTATATATAGCTCCCCTACCCCTCCTCCGTGCTGCGGCACACGGCATCAGAGTTGTCACTGTTAATCTCAGCTACTCATAACACTATGGATTCGACACAAATATTACTCATTTTCGATAATTTTTAAATGTTTATCCCCCTCCCCTACGTTGTACCCTCCGGCTCCTCAACCATCAGGGCTGAACTTGGATTGAAACAACATCAGAAGTGTCACTGTTTCTCTCATCGACCCCGGAAACTATGGATTCAACACTAATATCGGTCATTTTTGATCATTTTAAATTTTTTCTCCCCCTCCCCTACTTTGCATCGTCAAAGTGAATAGCCTAAAGCAATCCCTGTCCCTAAACTCATGTATGTTGGAAATTTGATTGAGATCGGTCAGGTGGTTCAAGAGTGATGAAGTCACAAAGGTAGTCCTTTTTATTTTAATTTTTTACATATATTTCCCCCTCCACCTCTCCTACGTTGGCTCGTCAAAGTGAAACGATAAAACATCCAAGGCCCAACCCTCATATATGTTCAAAATTTGATCGAGATTGGTTGGGTGGTTCAAAAGTTATTAGGTTTTATTAGTTTTTATTTATACGTCCCCCTCTCCTCCCCCTCCGTTAAAGTGAAATTAGAAAAATGTTTCCAGATCCAAACCTCATATATCTTGAAAATTTGATTGAGATCGGTGAGATTGTTCAAGAGTTATTAAATTTTAAAAAAGGTCCCTTTCAGTGTTATATAAATTGATTTTTATGTGTCTCCCACTCCATCTCCTCCCTCACGTTGCTCCGTCAAATTTAAATCATAAAAAGATCCCAGGCTTGAACCTCATCCATGTTGAAAATTTTATTAAGATCGGTCGAGTTGTTCAGGAGATATTAAGTTTTATTTATTTTTACACCCCCTCCTCCTCTTCTCAGTTCTACCATCAAAGTGAATAGCCTAAAACCAGCCCAGCCTTGAAACTCATCCATGTTAAGAATGTTTTCGAGATCGGTTGGACAGTTCAGGAGATTTACTCACAAACATAGTTATTTTCAATTTTATATATATAGATTGGTAGTGTCGAATCTAGATATTTTCCCATTGGGGCAACGTAAAATTTTGCTGCACTTTCCACCATCCCCGCCACCCTTTTGCAATATAACGGCGGATGCATCACTTTTACCACAAGCAATCGTCAACATTGAGACTTTCCCAAATACGCATTCCTGGCTTCGATAGAAGGAAAAAAGTTTGAAGGGCCGGATCAGGGCAGTGAAGAGAAGAGTCATCTCTTTTTTTAGCTACACAACACGACTAGCCGACGTGACGGCCACCATGATCTCGCATCATGTAGTCCTTTTTTTTTTTTTTAATTTTCAATGGAGACCTGCCAACGTATTTTGAATTGCAGAGAAAGGTAGGTTGTATGCTTTAACAATACAAATGTACGAGCATACTGGTATTGAAATTTGAAAGACGTTTAAGCCAAATTGAATTCAGTAGGTGACTGTATTTCCTTTTTACGAGCTTTTGCTTTTTACTTTTGCAGCTTGTCGTCCCCTAAACTGCTGCTCGGAGCGTTCGCCCCTTTCCCCTAGATCTGGCACTGATTATTGGAGATGACTGTGATCTGCACAGAAGGTCATGGCTTAGTTATAAACAATAATATAGTAAGAAACTAAAACGTAAATATAGTACGAATAATAAAATCTCGCTGATTGTGCGAGCTGTTATTCTCTTTTTTCCCTCACCTGATCTAATAGTGATTGTGCCGCACTCAGAACACGAAAAGGAGAATTGACAACGCCACACGCGAGCCCGCCTGAAACAAATACGAGCTGAAACTTCTGAGTGATTCTTTCAACATACATTCAAGGTTTCTTTATGATGACAAAAATCATAGGCGTGCCCACCTAAAATTTTCTGGGGGGGACAATACCCTTCACTCAACATTGTGGGCCAAACTTAAAGAAAGGCTTATGTCATTGTATCCCCCCCTTAATTTTCAAAATGTTACATAACATGAATTAAAGTGCTGCAATTTAGGATAGATAAATCCTATCAATGGTGATAACAGGTTCTATTCCAGCGACACAAACAATCCTATTTATGGTATTGTTGACAATATTTATTATAATTAATGGGATTTCCAGGGCGATGATATTAATTTGTAGGTTTCATGACAGTACAATGAACTTATGATCAGTGACTAAGCATATTATACAAATTAATGTTTTCATTTATGATTTTGCATTGTTTCCCACTTTGACACTGAAACTGCGTCTTTAAGTGCCCTGTTAAAAATCTCCAACCTCTGATAATATCTCTAGCCGTATGAGCCAAAGGAACGTAGATCCTTCTTCAAAAAGCCGCAAAAGCCCAGCTGCTGATCCTGAAGATGTGTTGACAATTCCGTCAGTCTTCATCTTTTCCAACGTAGAGAGAATTTCTTCATAATGTCAAACAACTCCCGTTATTAGACTAAGTCTACAAATTCACTTAATGGGACACAAGGATTTAATGTTTACAATGTTTAAGGCGAGACCACCAGCATTAGCCTCGGTTAGATGAGAAAATCATGACCTCACTGAAAGTGACTGCGAAAACAGTACTCATAGTTCGTGCACCCACTGCAAAGAGTTTCTCACTACTTCTGATGCACTACAGACACCCTTAATCACAAGATTAGTATTGTGAGCGCCACAATGTACGTACAAAGCAAGAAGTTGCTGTTTACATAGCTGTTTACATATAATAGGTGGGACACTAATTCCAGAGCCATCACTCGTATTTCCAGAGCCATCATAAGCTTGTCCACTGAGTTGAGCAATTGAAAGCTGGAGTCTCACCATCTCATCCAGAATAACTGAAGATATAAACTCACCAGTAGTTTTTTGATATACAGTAGAACACAAGAAAACTTTCATGAGAACAGAGATCTTCATGAACTTACCTGGCACAAATACTTAATTGTTCTTCGCCATCCACATCACGGGAACCATCAGACACGATAGAGAACAGAGGAGGGTTTTGAGATTTGATTTTGTTACATATATGAAAAGCAATTTCTGGCTTATGGTTTCGAGATTTCGTTCTGGATTTTAACATCCATGAAATTACATCTCTTCATGTTTCCCTTTATCCGGCTCTTCAATTGTGGAAAATCTTCAGAGCAAAGGCTCATCAACTGAAATAAATTCCTGAACCGGGAGTCATGTTCTCTAAATGCTTGTCCTTGTCTTGCAAGATAACGTATACTTAAGATTATTTTTTTTTTCAGGAATTTCCTGGCTTTCAGTTGTTCATCTAAAATTTGTTTGTTTAATTGGTTTTCTATTGGATTTTTTTCTCTGCGTGTAGCGTAGTACAGCCAGTTTATGGCATTCTGAAGTCTCGTGTATACTTAATTTCTCTTTAGCCTTCTTCCAGTTGCAAAATCCTAGAGTAGAGAAATCGTCTTCCATGGTTTTAGTAAGAACTTTAAAAAAAATGTTTTTCAAGATCTCCATACAGTAAAAACAGAAAATGACGTTAATTTTGTTTGGATAGGCGTGCAGCCACGGAAGTAACCAAGTTGGCACACATTTCAATGTTAGACCTTTCAGGGACTGTTGTGGAAAATTTGTAGGTAACACTAAAGTCTAATTGGGCTTTGAAAGGTTCGAAGGGTGGGGAAAACCTGAACCACTTGCCAGACGTGGAGATTGAGAGTTTTTTTCTATAGACACTAATGGTGATGGCGACCAATACAAGATTTGAATTTCCATTGTCAGTTTCAGGTTGTTATCCATCAGCTGAACTATCCTTTGAATTAATTTTTCTTTTTTCTTCAACAATGCTTTGGCCCACGTGCTGTCTTCTTTGCTTTTTTCTTATGACAAATTGATCCATTTCAAACAATAAAACAACATTAAACAGAAACAAGAGATGAAAAACTTCATATCAACATTATATTCACAGTAACACATAAAAACAGCTGTCTAAATAACGTTACTGTTGGAGAAAACACGCTGCAAAACATGTCCTTTCAAAAACAGTGGTGCACTTGCGCACAGTCCAGTTGACCAAGTTCAACAATACATTAGAAAGAACACACAAAGAGACCTACGTTACCCGCACACGAAGAAAAAGATCTTTTAGGCAGGTTTTGAGTTATATTTCCGAAGCTAAACAGTGTTGTAAGTCTTCCATCGATTATCGAGGTTGGCACAATAATGGTGGTATTTATACACGAAGCCGATACAGCAAGAGTCGGTATATTAAATAAAAAAAGATCATTCCACATTTTCTCTTTCCTCTTTGTAATGCTATAAGTGTAGAGGGAAATGAATCTTTTTAGATACTTAGAAAGCAACATTTTTTTTCTTGCCGCTACCGCTTTCTTGGAAGACTAAAGATAAAATCTCAAGGCAGAAATATTTGAAACTGAGCATGAAACTTTTAATAAGTACTAAGTCAAATTCGAAATATTTTTGCCTTGGAACCAAGTTGTAAATCTTTCACAAAGCTGTAGCTGCTCAGAATGAAAAGACACACTAAGAATTGCGTACTTTCAATTAGAACCTACTATTTTCATAAAGATACTAGCTCACACACACAATTAATTATAATGTCAGTGATAGGCTATATGGTGTTCATTGGGCCAAACACTCCAAACAATAAAGATTCATCTTGCACTGGAGAAATAGTTATGATTCGTTTTTCATTATCATTTGACCATAAAACAAATGCCGGAGAGATACCTCGTATACAAATGTGCGGTGTTGGGATGTATAATTCGTTGAGATATGATGCTTTACTTTTTAAATTTTCAATACTTCCGCGTACTCCTAAAAAATGAAATAAAGAAATAACGTCCATTTAAAAAAATATTCAATTATAACTCAGCAATCTTCACAAAATTTGCAATCAATCAGTGAAAACGGCATCTTTCCAGAGCTTGTAGTTTCCGAGATACGATTGTTAAAAGAATTTGCTACAAACATATAAACGTTTCTTGACTACAAACATATAAACGTAGCATTTTAATATATAGATATTTCAAAATTTTATTTTTGCCGCAAATGAATATGTGCACGTGTTGTGGTAGTTTTCGATACAGTAATACAGTGTCGCTAATATTCGAGCTAATACAGTGTCGCTACCTTCTATACTTCATTTATAGATCCCTGGTAATTGTTACAGAGTTTTCTTCAATGAAAATGTAATTCTTTTCAATTCAAGGAATTATTCATTGACAATCGACGTTCCTATTCCAGTATTTCATCATTTTTGCCGAGATATTTGGTGAAGAATTCCTGCTATATAATTTTCTGGGGGGGGGACAATCCCGTCCTATAAACTTTCTGGGGGGGGCGTCCCCCTCATCCCCCCGGCTGGCACGCCCATGCAAAAATTATATTGTATATTTTCCGTTGAACTTCGCTTACAATATTTTGTTCTTCTCTCCAAGATTTTAAGTTCAATCCCCTTCTTTCTCTTCGTTGATGAAAACTAACGACCTTTTTTACTTATTCAAGGCATGATTTTTTTCCCCACACAGGTTCTGAACTTTTAATTTAGAGGTTGAGAGTAGCAGAAACATACGAGCTTGATATTCCTCCGCGAGACCAACATCCACTCACCACTGAGTTCTGTTGCTTGCCACTAGATGGCAATATAAGATGCAGTTACGAAAAACGAGCAATTAACGCTTTGAATTCCACTAATTTCACTTACAAATGTTAACCTATTGCATTAGTGCTGCATCATACGTTTTCCTAAGATAATGTAATTTGTCCTTAGCTCTTTGGTTTCTCTCAATTTCCAAGCAGAAATACACCAGATGCTTTTGATCTTCATTAGCACATTTTACTTTCTATTTTAAATAATATTAAATTTGGATACTAAATAAATTAATTTTCACTAAGATACAGACAACCTAATAATTGCACAGAAGAAATCAGTACAATCATAACCTTGAAATTCCGTCTCGTTTCGGCTTAAAAAGTGGAATAGTTTTCCGTATGAATCAATGGGGATCATTTTTAAAATTCCGGCGGTATTCAGTCCTCTTAAATGGAAACTGTCGCCGATCAATAGAAAGTTAATATGGGAGAACTATAAAATAAAACAAACAGTCATTTATCAATCTACAGGCGAATTTTTCTTCGTCGCCACCGGTGGGAATACGGGTTTCTTATCATTCTGAAAAAAAGAAAACTGATTAGGTGGGACACAGACCCCTCCAAAACTGATGGTGAAATATCAAAAGTGGTAATAACAGTACGTCAGAAGTGCTTGAAGGACATGAAAAATTGAAACGACACATTGTGTAGGGACAATACGCTCAAATAAACGAATATATTTTCTTTCTTTTCTGCGGAGAAACTTTGTTAGGGGGCAAAAGCCCCACCCAAAATTTTTAACGTTGAGGCCCAAAAGGCCAGACTAAGTGAACCGAAGTGAATGAAATTGTGCACAGATATCGTTGACATAAAATGAGGGAAAACGTGTTTCCTTTTTTCCTGAGAAAAAGAATACCGTTTAGGTGGGACCCAGACCCCTCCAAAACTTTGATCGTGAAATATCAAAAGTGTTAATAATAGTATGCCAGAAGTGCCTGAAGGACATGAAGAATTGAAACGACACATTGTGTAGGGACAATACGCAAAAAATAAACGAATACGGTTTTTTATTTTCTTCGGAGAAACGGTTTTAGGGGGCAAAATACCCACCCAAATTTTGAAATTTGAGGCCCAAAAGGCAAGAAGAAGTGCACCGAATTGAATGACATTGTGCACAGATATTGTAGACGTAAAATGAGATAATTGGGTTTCGTATTTTCCTGAAAAAAAAAACCAGCAAACTGGAAATAAATTGACACGTTTTTATGCTCAAACACATTGTAAGAGTTAAACGTTCCTCCTGAAATACTATAAAATACGCTATATTGTTTGTGCTAGTAGTTGATATACCAAATTTGAAAAAATCGGATGAAGACACGACACTATAAAACTCGAAAGGCCTTATTTTACGAATCGTTCCACACAACATTTTTTCTTTCAGGAAAATACGAAACACGTATTCCCTCATCTTACCTCTACAATGTTTGTGCACATTTCATTCACTTCGGTACACTTTTTCTTGCCTTTTTGGGTCAAATTCCAAAACGTTTGACGGAGGCTCTTGCCCCCCAAAACCCGTTTTTCCCTCGAAAATAAAAAAGTATTCGTTTATTTTTTGTGTATTGTTCATACACAAAGTTGCCTTGAAATTCTTCATATCTTATACACACATCTGAAATACTGTTACTACCACTTTTGATATTTCGTGATCAAATGTTTGGACGGTTCCTGCCCCACCCAACCATTTTTCCATGAAAATATGATACCCGTATTCAATCATTTCATGTGTACAATATCTGTGCAAAATTTCATTCACTTCGGCATACTCCTTTTTGCTTTTCGGGCTTCAATATCCGAAATTTTGGATGGGTTTTTTTGCCCCCTAAAACTGTTTTCCCGCAGAAAATAAAAAATACCGTATTTGTTTATTTTTTGCGTATTGTCCATACACAAAGTTTCGTTCCAATTCTTCCTGTCCTTTAAACACATCTAACATACTGTTACTGACTCTTTTGATATTCCCTGATCAAAGGTTTGTAGGTGTCCGTACCTCATTTAACCATTTTTCCCGGAAAGTATGAAACCCGTATTCTCTCATTTCATGTCTACAAAATCCGTGCAGAATTTTATTCACTTCGGTACACTCCTATTTGCTTTTCGGGCGACAATTTCCGAAATTTTGGATAGGGGCTTTTGGCCCCTAAAAGCGTTTTTCCGCAGAAAATTAAAAACCCGTATTCGTTTATTTTTTGCGTATTGTCCATACACAAAGTTTCATGGGAATTTTTTCTGTTCTTTAAACACATCTGACATACTGTTACTGGCACTTTTGATATTCCGTGATCAAAGGTTTGGAGGGGTCCGTGCTCCACCTAACCGTTTTTTCCAGACAATACGAAACCCGTATACCCTCATATTATGTTTACAATATCTATGCCAAATTTTATTCATTTCGGTTCACTTCCTCTTACCTTTCGGGCGTCAACTTTCAAAAGTATCGAGAGGGTTCTTATGCCCCCTTAAACTGCTTTTCCGCAGAAAATAAATAAAACGGATACCTTCATATTTTGCAGATCGTCCATGCGCATAGTTTCGTTGAATTCATCATGTCCTTCACACACATCTGACATACTGTTACTAGCACTTTAGATATTTCGTAATCAAATGTTTGGAGGGTACCCTGCCTATCCCAACCCTTTTTCCAAGGAAAATACAAAACCAGTATTCTTTCATTTTATGTCTACAATATCTGTGTGCAATTTCATTCACTTCGGCTCACTTCTTTTTCGTTTCGGGCGTCAACTTTCAAAACTTTAGGTGGGGGCTTTTGTCCCCTTTAACCGTTTTCCGCAAAAAATAAATAAAATGTATACTTTCATTTTTTGCACATGGTCCATGCGCATAGTTTCGTTGCAATTCGTCATGTCCTTTACACACATCTGACATACTGTTATTAGCACTTTTGATATTTCGTGATCAAATGTTTGGAGAGGTCCGTGCCGCACTGAACTGTTTTTTTTTTTCAAGAAAATACGAAACCCGTATTCCCTCATTTTATGTTTTAAATATCTGTGCACAATTTATTCACTCCGGTTCAGTTGGTCTTGCCTTTCGGGTGTCAACTTTCTTAATTTTTGTGGGTTTTATAATAAAACTTTACATTATGTAACTTTTTTCTTTTTTATTAGATAATTTTTTTGGGGGAATGGGAAATGCTTTCCTCTGGTATCTGTTTGTTGCCATTCATTTTGCTTGAACTGTTTAAGTAAGATCATTTTGTAACTTTTAATGTCATCCAACTCCGTCACGATAATAAAATTGTCGTTGTTAACAATTTGTTTTATTTTCTCATTTGGAGTTTGTCATACTGATATATTTGGTACGAAATTGAGATTTGGTCCAACGCCTTTCGAATTCGCAACCAACCTGACCGCCGAGCTTTCTGGGTTGCCTGCTATTGCAGGAAAAGGAGAATAGCAAGTGGTAATGCACTTTTGGAGTCGTGTATACAAGCCAGTTTATTTTATAGAAGAAAAAAAGATAAAATAATATAAGATTATTATATATATTTTTAACAAGGATCTTATAAAATAGAGGATCTGCCCTTACAACAAAATTTTGAAGCCATACGTCACAATTTCGCCACCCCTACTCTGCCCACTCCGCCCAATAGGATTGCAATGTTTAGAGCCAAAAATCACGGCGGAAACGAAAGTAGCCAATCAGACAAAGGTAGAAACGAGAGTAACCAATCAGACGTGCCGATCCTCGGTTGCTTTTTGGTTTCACCGATTTAATAGGATGAAGATACATATGGGCACATCCTCTATTTATAATATCCTTGATTTTTAATATATAAAATTGGATATTTATATGTAACTAAGAACGACTAACTGAAGGTCGTCATAGAAACAACAAACAAGTTATTATGTAATGTAATGTGATGGACTCGCTGTTATGTTGTATGTGAGTTAACGTTTTACGAAGCTCCAAATGATTTAACAAAGTGATTTAAAAGTCGGTTAATTATACTATTTACGAACCAGTGAGTTTGTTGTGTCAGATATATTTGTTAGATATATTTGTTACAAGGGGTAACTATTAAACTGAATATTTCTAAAGAAGATAAAAAGAAAGTATCCAAATTTTTGTTTGCAAAAAGTTCCACGACTTGACACCTTATACTTGACAGACTTCAACCCCAAACAATATTATCTATTAAGAGACTTCAAATGAACAATGTGTCATTTGTATAAACAATAGTTTATTTACATTTTTACGAAATTTATCTTAAGATAGATGTTGTAAATTATTATTGTTCTTTAACAAGTTTCCACGTACAACCACTAAGGCCAATTTAACTTGGAATTATATACAATATACAATACAACAGTGGGAGAGAATGTAAGATTAAATTGTTCGTGGTCTATATTTAAAGGTACCCCGTATTCCAAAAAGAATTAGAGTATTGATTATGACTGTATCTTCGGAATCTTCGGAAACAGTAAACCAAAGACGCCAGGTTTGAGCCCGCAATTAACCGTCACAATTAGGAATAATTGAACCACTGATTGGAAAAAGGGAATAAGTACATTTTTTTGCGATTTTAACCTGAGATAGCAGATGTGTTCCTTTAAGATAGTTACATCGTTGATTAGAAAATAGGAATGTTTGGGCAACTGTATATGACCAATGCGGAAGACAAAATCTCTCACTGATTAGAAAAAGGGAATAACTACGTTTCTTATTTCCTTCTTCCAGTCACTACAGGACACCACCACAACTGTGAGACTGTGTGTAAGTAGATAACCACCAGAGCCCTCTGCTGTCGTTACGATACTTCGCCTTCTTTTCGCATTGCACAATCTATAGAGAACTTTTTGCCCCAATCAGTTACAGATTTACATGTTTTCAGTGATAAAGTAGCGGTCAAAATTGCAATCATTCAATGACATAAATGCTTTTCACCCTGACGGTGTCATAACGGTTCAGGACTATACAGCAATATTTGCCTGTCAGAGGTCACAGTTTTTACCATGTGACCGAAATTTTGCTGTAATCAAACCAGAACTCAAACGACACAATCGCATTTATTTACCAGCACAGTATAACCACATGCTTGCGAATGCAAGAAATACTGATACTCCATTTCAGGTTTACGAAGTTGTCAATGAAGAAATCTTAGATTTTAAACATTGGTGGTAACCGTTTTACAAGAAATCTTCAGGTAGCAATGTGGACAAAACAGTGAAATTCCAAGTAAGTAAACAGAGACACTGTTTACAAAGCAGAATCTCCAGGTTATGTGCAAGCTCATAAGTTTATCAATGGACTAAGAGCTGATATTTTTCGATTACTCAAAAGTAATGTTACAAACGTTCCACTGCCAACGTCAAAGGCATACAATACGATTGGCAAGTCTCGATCAATCAGAAAAAGATCAACGATTCTTCACAAATCATCAAATACATACCTGACCAATACAAACAGTTTTATAAGATGATTTGTTCATGGAAAACCACTGACCAAGAAACTGTAGAAGACGAAGATGCAGACGGATAGGACCCTATGTAAACCCATTCTACTGTGACATCGTATTTTGCTACGTATTTTTTTCAGTTGTCTATTGCATTAGTTTTCTTGCTGTACGAATAACATGTGCTGTACAGAAAAACGAACGGTGACAATAAAAGTGTTAGAAACCTAATATGCGTGATAGTTCGAATACATATATCCAAGATTAACATACAACATTGCATTCAACATGTACATTTTCATAGCTCTCTATCATAAACTGCAGATTACATACCCTACATACAATTACAATTGCGTCCAACATTAATTGATTGGAAAAAGGGAATATTTTTTTCCATTTTTAAGCTTTTCTAACCAATTGCAGTGCTGCAATACAATATTCTTCTTGTTGTCTTAGTGTTTGTTAGTTGTTTTGCTACAAGTAATCAATTATACACTTTTTGAAACAAATACAAACAACTCCTCGAGAAGGTTTTTTAGCGTTATTGAAAACTTAGGTCTGATGCACTTATTCCCTTTTTCCAATCAGTGATTCAATTGTGCAAATGTGTTTTCTTCTTTTGAAAGACACGTTGAAGTGTTATTAAGTGTAGAGTAAAAGTAACGTTCATGGAAATACATAATGATACAGTATTTCGAGCATATATGTGAGTATATGCTGGTTTTGTCACCTACATGTCTAAAAAGAACATTTACAAGGACATCACGCAAAAGAACATTTCCAAGGAAAGGAAACAAAATGAACACAATTGTCGCATCTACAGTAGAATGAAAAAGACAAAAGAGAAAAAGCAACGCTTGGAACGGATTTGAATGTCATTATCTTATAAATCAGATATGCTTCTTCAGAATACATTCGGCAAATTTGTTCATGTTAGCTTAGTGGTACAGTCCGCAGCAAAATAAATTGCAACATGAGCATGTAAGTTTATTGTGAAACGACGAAGTCTTTTGCTCCAAAGTAAGTGCGCAAAAGAGGAGGCAGAGGTTTCTCCTGGTGTGATTCGTTCCACTTAGATGTTATGTTGATTCCCTGCGTTGTTAGACGTAGTTCCACAATAAACCTACATGCTTATGTTGCAGGTGTTTTGCTGCGGAATGTACACTTTTCCCGCAGCTAGCGAACTTTTAAGACGTGTCTTAGCTTTGCTTCTTCGACTCTACCATGGTTGTGAAACTGTACATGTTCTATAGAGATTTAATTGATCTAATTCCCATGGTGCTTCCTGACTGTTTTGAAAGATTTTTAGAATCTCCCTTCAGTGTTCGTCTTAATTTAGTTATGATTCAGTAAAATTTACGTTGGCTGCTACAAAAGTTTGCCGAATCAAGTTGATATTTGAAAAAAAAAAAAAAATACCAGAAATTGGCAACCAATCCTAAGTGAAATATATCAATGGATGGCTACGGCGTTTCCTGGAATAGTTTCGATATACTCAGAAATTTTAGTAATATCTTAATACTGCCCCGGTCGCTGTGCAATTTAAACGCAACGATAATATCATAAATGTAGTGCATTTTTTTCACTTCTAATAATATACAAACAATGTGTATTTAAGATTTTCCTTTGGGATTTCCTGTGCATTTCATCGTTGAACCGATAACTCATTACGGTCAAGGTTATAAAATTGAAGAGTAATATTGGAGTCTGTCCTTCTCAACTGACATTGATAGTGGTGTCCAACTCATTCAAATAAAACTGCAGAAACATATACCGTCTAAATTGATTATTGGCGGTTGCAAAATGAAGCGTCCTACGAAAATCAAGCTATTACATTATTTTTCTGCTCCGGTGTCATTCTATCCTGTAAAACGTTCCCGTTCAACACAGTCATCTGGAACCTCTACAACCCAGTTTCAAACGCATGCGAGAAGTTAGGAAATCTCTCTGTATTGGCAAGTATCCATCGTACTTCTAAAGATGAATCAAGTCTATTATATCCGTTCTTTCAATCACCGGAGGCGCAGAATTGTTGTAAACCCTACCTGAAAGATTCTAAGGCTTTTCCTTCATTACCAACACCAGTTCCACCAAAAAGGTCGGAACTTACAGCAGAAGTCACGCAGGTCTACCTCCAGAGAACTGTATCGAAACTGAAACGTGTTCTACATCTATACCGCTTAATAATGATCATACGGACCATGGGCGAATTGAAATATCATTGAATCTTTTTGATCGTCTAAATTCATATATGAATATAACCTACGCTATGTTGTATAATCATTCTTTGTTATCAATAAGTTGGTGTTTCTTAAATGTTTCAAATATTTAGTCTGATGATGATGAGTAGCTGCATATTTCATTTAGATCGCTTATGTTTTCAGATTAGAATATGTTGACTTAAAAGGTTGTCTTTGTTAGAAATAAGTTCTATAAACTTTGTTGTTGTTTTTTCAGCTTACTTCGTTTGGTCTTTACAGCCTGATGACTTCAACTTACTTTGAAGCAAAATTTTCTTTAAATGCATTATTGTATTTCCCTCTTAAGAGTAACAAAAGAACAAGGAATCAGCTACTTCATGTCTTTGTCTTGTCTATTCCTCATAATTCTCTTCACATCTGCTGCCATCTTTGAAAACGAAGGGAAACGAAGTATGTAAAATTCTCGATTTCTTGCCTTTATTCTTTCCTTGGCTTTCAAACAACATAGTTGTAATCCTGTTTCAAAGAACGAAATATCAAAGACAAAGTTTATGCATCAATTCTTCGACAAAATTAAAAGTTCGAGGATAGAATATAAATATCTGTCAAAAATAATTTTCAAGTAGTCTTCAAGTCTTAATCAGATTTATTATTTAGTTTCGACCATTATACTTCAGAGACTGGTAACTTACGTTCGCCTGATTTCAGTTTTTGCTGATCCATTAAGTAAAGTGAATAAGATACCTTCGCAAAAATTTTCTTTGGTCCGTTGATGAGTTATTTTTAAGTCAATTATCTTGATTAGATCTCTCCACTTGAATTCACCTAGCCAACATTTGTCGGTCTTTTTGCTGAGCTCATATTAAATCGTGGAATACAGATTACTTGCAATATATATGCGTATTCATCCTGAATGTCTTTTACGTTTCCGCTGTTGGAAAACCATATTTTGTAATCTTATACTTCTTTGAAGTTAAATAAACTCTATTTTGCATAGCAATATATTTCGTATCTCACCAATTACATCGTTATTTTCGTAAAATGCAGCTTTATTCTCACAGATTCCAATATGTTATTTGTTTCTTAAGTTACAAGAATATTATGAAGTATATATACAACATTTACTTATTTTAGTCAAGGTTTTAGGATATTGAGATTCAATATCCTTAAAAAGAAGAAGAAAGTATGTTAAGTCACTTAATGTAACATTTGAAACTCACATGGAACAAGCTAGTTTGAAAGTTCGTTCGCTACACGACGAGCAAAAGAATATTCACTAAAAATAACTATGTTACATTCTATCTTGATCTACACTGCGCTGGTTGTAAAGAATCAATACTATTCTTTATTTGTGTTATCTCTTGTTTGAGCACTAGGAAATATTTATGCTATTCTACTGCGGAATATTATCATGCACACCACAGATAATGCAGAAAATACACACACTTTCCGCACTTACAAGGAGAAGGCAGTCTTTGGTAAGTGAACTTCGGGGCCATTTTTTGCGAGGTGGTAGTGCACATTTAAAGAGTTAATATTACAAACTGGAAGAGCGCAATAGGCAAAAAAAAAACAAAAAAAACGGAGAGAAACCGTCTTCAAAAGGTTTTCTATTCGCCACATATATCGTATGACGCGCAAATTTATCAAGTGGCGGCGTGGCAAAGAGGAAAATCTGCGACGAATATACAAACGGTCCCGGGTTCAATTCCCGTTCGATTCAAACTTCGTTTTCTTTTTTACTTTAACAAATAAAGTAGCCATTTGTAACTATAAATAGGATATTAATTCACCATATGTTAATAATGAATAAAAGAATAGAAATTATCAAATCACTTGTAAAATCTTTCAATGATCTATGTTAACTAGCAAGAAAACTTTACCTATTCCGTAAATATATGATATCACGAGTTATATTATGGTTACGACAGTCGTTCTGTAATAAATGTTCATGACGCTTCGTGTCTACATCTGTTGACGGTGTGCGAATTACAATGGAGTTAAGGGGGAAATCTCTTTTGCTAATATTGGATGTTGCTATAACCAAAGGAGATTTCCCCCTCATTCCCCTTGTAATTCGCACACTACGAACAGATGTAGACAAGAAGCATCAAGAACATTTTTTACACAACGACTGCAATAACAGTAATATTTACGAAATAGATTAAATTTTGTTCCCAGTTAATATGAAACGTTGAAAGATTTTACAAGTGATTGAAACTTTTGTGACCGTCTGCCCGGCCACAAAACTATGCTTTTGGACGACCAGTGTATTTCTTTTTAACTTTTATTCATGCAACGAAATTATTATTTTATTCATAGAAACGAACAGCTATTTTTCCTTCTGGTGAGAACTTCAATTCTTTCTGTTGTATGCAGGTGTTCTTCGGCCGTTCTTATCGTTTCTCACGATTGAACAAAGAACTTGTTGTTTTTCAATGCAACACTTATCGTCTAGCCAGAGTGCTTCGTCGCAGCAAACTTATTTTTTCTTTCCCTAAAATAGTTTCCAACTTATAGTCTTCGTCACCATGACTGTTCCGCATATACTTTTTTATAATAACATTTATTAAGATTGGGAATATTTTTGGATACGAAGTTGATATTGTGTGTGAATGATATTGTGTTTGTCGTGTTCTCACACACTCATATTACGTCATCCTTCCTGCCGTGGGAACAAGTGTTCATGTCCTGCAGGAGTCGTAGGTGAAATGACTCATACACACAATTACCATCGTTCGCTTCTTTTCACTGAACTGTTTTATGTATAACAGTAGTGCATAAAAATCCAATAATCATGGGAAGAATTTATTAGTTTAGACTACCACACTTTTTTCAACTTTTATTTCCAAGCTTCACTCTCACGGGAACAAAAGAAATGTTGCCAGTGTTCTTTATTATAACATCGACCCATTGGTATTGTCTATGAATGCAGAAAACATTAACATTTTCTTTATTATTTGATAGAGTGCGTTGTCAACCCTAAGTATCGAAAATGGGTTGTTCCCAAGAGAGAGTAGAAGCGAGGAGTTAGCAAAAAGAGTTCGCAGTAAGAGGAGTTAGCAAAAGTTCGTCGTAAAGAGAGCCAGTGCAAGACATCTTAGGAAGTGATAGTATGAAGAACGTTGTGTTGCCACATTAACATATAGGATGTAAAGCAAAAGGACAAATAAATATCTTCTGGATATGTAGCGTCCTTTTGGAGACAAGATACTTCGTTGACCAGCGTTTTTCCAGCATTTCCTCTTTCCCTTTGTCATTATTACATAGTGAAAGTCTCGACTCAGTGCGAAGAGTCAATTTATAGTGCAAGTGATATTTAAGCAAGGGCTATGTTTCTAGTGTTCGTAAATAGTGTGCGCATATCTACATTTACCATGCAGTGTTAAGAATTTATTCTTCATTTCGTTTATTCGATTGCCTCAGTGCAATTTCTTCCGTTTGAGCACTTAGCTCTGTAAAGTGAGAATTTTGTGTGTTGTACATTTTATTCCGTTCCGTACCCACATATATTCATACTTAATAAATAGGAATTTACCTAAGTAAATATCATCGTCTTCATTCATGTGTGTGTGAATTCCTGCGAGCAGACGGCTTGCCAGTTGCGTATACGTATGTGTGTGCATACGCAAAAGTAAGTATAATACAACCTGAGTCTCAAAAGCACCAACGTGGCTCATGTCAAATCACTTGTTACATTTCAATATTACCAATCAGCGCCCAAACATAGTATAAGCCTGGACCAGAATTGTTATCAGCTGTTTTCTTAGGGAGTTCTTCGGGAGCCAGCACCCAAGGGAAACGGTAAGTAGCACTTTCTATTGTCTTAATTCATTATAAACATATGGGGAATTAATATTTTACTTATAGTTACAAATGGCTACTTTATTGGTTGAAGCAAAAAACAAAAAAAGAAGTTTGACTCCAACGGGAATAAAACCTGGGACCCTTTGCACTTGAGTCGCAGATCCTTCTAACTCTACCACGCCGTCACTTTATATAGTTACGCGTCGTACTGTATATGTGGTGAATAGAAAACTTTAAGACGGTTTATCTCTGTTAATTTTGGACATTGCGCTTTCCCAGTTTGTAATATTAACTCTTTAAATGTGCATTACCACCTCTCAATAACTGACCCCGAAGTTCATTTACCAATGTCTGCCTTCTCTCTGTTAGTGCAGTGTGTTACGTAATTACAAGTATGTTGTCTTGGTCGGTAATCCGTTCGACTGCTTGCACACTATAATTGAGATATATGGTTGCAGAAAGCAACTGTCACAATGTTCTTCGTACTGGTTGTTTGGGATTACACTTGTGATCCCTAAAAACATGCCAAATGCTATCTCCTTTAACACTGAAGACATTAAACCAAAGATAAAAGGAAGTTTGTACATATATTTATCCCTATCGATCTTACTTCTAACACAGTCTTGGATAGCAACCGTTTGAACTGAAATAAGATTAAACATAAGCGTAAACAAACTCGTTACGTTGGTATTTCTCTCTTTTGGCAGCCGCTGTGACTCAGAGGTAGAGCTTTCACATTTGGTGCATGGGGTCCTCGGTTCAATCCCAGCTCCCACCAAGTTAATTTTGAGGTAAACGAACACCGTGTGCGTGTTTTCCTCGGTGTTCTCTAGTTTCCTCTCACTTTCTTCATTACACAATTTCATTCATTCCTCATCATCACCGTCTCCTTTACTCTAGCCGGCATAACTGTGGGACGTAAAACTCAAAGATTTCATTTCATTTCTTTTGGCGTCATCATCAATCCAGGGGCATTTATCATATACTGTTCTTGTGAGAATTTGTTTGTTATTGCTGTATATGATAAAGATCGTCAAAAACTCTAGTACAGAAACTTCTGTATCTTAAAACTCAGCTTCACGAACAACGAACAGTTCGTGCATGAAGTGATATTCTTCTGTATTTCTGCTCCCTAGCTGATCTATATTCTTCCAGCAATTGCTTGTTCTTGTACAATGGTTACCACACTCGATCTCCTTTGATGTACAAATTTTATAACATCTTAAAGAGGTAAAATGTTTATTTTTCTACTCTTTCGAATTCTTAACCCTCCATCGCAGGCGTGCTTAATTGTAACATCAAGCCATGCGCGCGGAGTCTCACTACGCAATATGCATTTATCTTCTTTTTAAAGTGTATTTTGTTTTGAAGAAATTTTAAATTGTTGAATAGGCCTATATTCTTTTAAATGTTTTGACAATTGCCAACGTACATTTTACAGTATAAACTCCTTTGAGCAGTTCTAATATTTTATTACTCTACCTGACTTAGCCAAATCTAGCCAGGCAAAATTGAGGCCAACACTGGCCAGAGATTTGACAAACTGGAACTACAATTCAGTGTGAGTAGAGAAACCATTCGGTAGCATCTCCATCAACTTAGGAAGCACTACAAGTTTGGTCGATGGATCCCACATGATTTGACTCCGGGCCAGGAGGCAACGCGAGCAGACACCTGTGTTTCTTTGCTGTATAGTCTGAGGAAGGAGATATTTCTGGACAGGTTGTTGACATGTAATGACAAGTGGGTTCTGTACAAAACTTCACGTCACCGCCACCATTGACTAGCATCCTATGAACCGGTTCCAAAACGGCCGATACCAGCACTGCACCAGAAGAAGGTCTTCCTGTGTGTTTGGTAGACTGCTCGCGGCATCGTGCATAAGAAACTGCTACTAGCACCTCAGAGCATCAATGCAACTGTGTACTGTCAGCGAATTGAAAACCCAAAACTCTGGAGGCAGAACTTGTGAATCTAAAATGGTTCCTCCTGTTACAGGACAATGTTTAGCCTCACGTGGCTAGAATGACGCGGGTCACCTTTCTACACCTTGGATTGGAAACACTATTAAGCCACCATACTCCCCAGACATTATACCGTCCGATTATCATCTGTTCCATTCCTTGGGCAATCACTTTAGCTTGCGCCAGTTTAAATACCTAGTAGAAGTGCACACGTCCCACCAAGCTCTACCGTGATGGAATCCATGGCCTTCTAAAGCTTTGGCACAAGATCTTCGATGGTGCTTGGGACAATGTTTGATCTTCCAGGTACGTCTAAGGTAACATATTGATCTTCGAAGGTGGTGGGTGAAATAGCGACAGAACTCTCTTGGTTACCCTTTATATCTTGAATAGCAAATTTTTACGGATGTGAAATGTTCCAAGAGCCACCACTAACAAAGAGGATACAGAGAAAGCACGGAGAGTGGGTTTGAGCTATCAAATCTAAGGAAAACAATAATGAAGAAACATAATTTAGAAATAAATAAGTCAACCATTATAGTGACTATTTTTTAAATATGTATATTTGAATAATTTAATTAATAATTTTAACAAAAGGGAAACTTTTATCAGTTGTTTTCCCTATCAAACACTCTGTAAGTATTTTCTTTGATGACAGTACTAAATGCTTCTTCAATGGCCCAGACATACTCTTTAAATAGATGCATTTAATTAACTCATCTATATTGATATTCAGGATTCGTTCACTAGTTCTTCACCTATCCATTGCAAAAACAGAGTGACAACAAGGAAGTTTCGGCATTTGGAAAATCATTCCAATCTGAAATTATATGAGAAATAAGAAATAAATATGTGGACAAAATAAGAAGAAACAAGTGTAAAACAAAAATACACTATAGCATAAGTTTAGACTATGATCTTACGAAAGTCTCTGTCTAATGAACTGTATTAATTTTAACAATCTAGGGCAAAGAATATATACATTAAGTTTTTTATTTCGTGTAATATAATTTTGGGTAATATGCACAGTTCGATAATATGAGCAAATCTGTTTTCCCAGTATTACTCATAAATGAATTTTACAACTGAATTTATTAGTTTGTAACATTCTAAGAGCATTTGTAAACAGAATGCAGATAAACATGATGCTTGTGCAGTTATTTTTCGTTATTTTGGAGGATACAAAAATAATTGTAAAGTTGCTTGCAAAATTTCATTTGTAAGATTCAGTATAAAATAAAAAGAAAACTTTACGCCCTATATAAACCTTTAGATATAAAAATCAGCTAATTTTGGTAATCTGTAAATATTGCGTTATCACAACATAGCAAAGGTTGGAGCATCACAACTCCATTCCAACTGCAATGCTGCAAGTTAGTAAATATTGTTACTTTCTGCAATACAAACTTATTTATTGTGTATAAAATAGAGGTGGTAATTAACATGCAGTCAGCAAACTTTAGATAAGCAAAAGAAACTTTTGTACTATGCATATATTTTAATCATAAAACAGGTTTAAAATTATTGTGACTAGGAATCATTTTGCTTCAAACTACAACCGTTCCAACAAGTGAAAATATACTATTATGAAGAGTGCCGTGCCTTGGGGGAAGAGGCGAGAGGGGTGACGGCCCAAGCGCCGAAATAAGGTGCACGGAATTCGGGAGGAAAAAGGAAAGGAGAGGAGAGATTGAAACTCACTTGCAATATTTTAAATAAACAGCAATATCTTTTCAATTGAATATTTAATTTGACCAGAGTCAAATCTATACTTGTGCACATATAAAATGGAAGGAAAAAGGTAATAAAAATTGCTCAAATTCAAGGAAAAGCAGGATTTATTTCTGAAAATTTTCTTACGCTTCGGGCCAACCATAGTGTCGATTCGCAGCTAGTTTGTCAACCTAACTCTTATGTACTGTGGCGCCGTCGTATACTCTCGCCCCGGGCGCTGATTTTCCACGGCACAACACTTATTACGAATTTGCATAATTTTTAAGCCGTAATGACAATGATCAATAGCGCAAATAGTCCGCAATCAACAACTACAGTAATGAATGTCTTTTATCATAGCTAACGACTGACTGACTCTGCATTTTAATTTACTCGGAAGTTTAGAATCTGCATCTGCGACATATTTGGGACAAATTGCAAGTACTTTCAACATATTTACTTTTAAACCCTGAAGTTTTAAAATGGTGCTCTGTGTCACCTATTAAACTATTAATGAAAATCACACAACGTTTCCCAATCGATGTCTCGCAGGATACACACACACACACACACACACATATATATATATATATATATATATATATATATATATATATATATATATATATATATATATATATATATATATGGGGGCCGTTCGGAAAGTAACCTCTGATTGGTTAAAAACGAAACACCGAAGTAAACAAGAAATTATTATAAATATAGGAAAACCATTAATTTCTTCTATTTTTCAACATACAGTAGTTTCCATAAACATTCAAGTACTTATCATACCTCTGTACTATCTTAGAAATTCCATCAGCATAAAACTTTACTGCCTGTGCCTTAAGCCAGTCTGTGACCGCTTCTTTCAGCTCCTCATCACCAAAACCTGGAAATTTGTGGAAACTAATCGGCAAGCTCCGAGATTGTGGAACGTCTATTTTCTCGAACTTTCTCATGAATTTTCTGAGCGAGTTCATCAGGCATCGCTGATGGCCTGTCACTCCTTTCTTTATCATGAATGTTTATTCGTGCACTTTAAACAGACGAACCCATTCACGGACAACTCCTTCACTTATCACACTTCGTCCATATTTGGCACAAAGTTCCAGATGAATAGTTGCTGCCGAATATTGTTTTGCCGTAAGAAAAAGTATAACAGCTCGCACTTCAAAAGTTTTTTATTGCAGCACACGTTTTGAGACGCTACAAAAGTGGAACTAGTAATCAGACCACCTTTACTCTACCACGGCTGGATGAAGACTAATCTACCGCATCGTCTCTCTGAAGATGACAACGCACCACCACTACTTTACGCATAGTGAACAATTGGTTACTTTCCGAACGTACCTCGTATATATATAAGTACATTAATAGATAAGGTAAGGTAACATTTTTTTCTTACTATTTTGGGAAGATCATAGAGTAAGGAATTTTTGAGAAGACTCTGTTGGCGACATCTTTGAACACCGCACTGTAAGCTTCCTCAAACGCCCATTTGTATTGCGGGAACAACAAATCCATATTACTGTTAAGAAGGTCATTCACTAATTCTTCTCCTGTAGAAGAGAGAGAAAAAAATGTATATAAATATATTGTACATGACATAATATTTATACAGAGTTTGTCCGCAAAGTAGTAGGACTATATTTTTTAAAAAAATAGATAGATATATTCAGTGACTTCTATAGCGGGTAGGCCAGGTAGACACAGGCCTACCCAAAGCTTTTGAAAAATATATAAACACAAAAAAATAAGAAGTAAATATATTTTCCACCATTTATATTAATGGTAGATAATTATTTAACAAATAGCATCAACCACTAGTGTAAAAGTAATTTTCTACTGTCATTAATCAATCAAATGAGTATATGTATCCATAAGCGAGGGAACGGGCCTACCCAAAATTAAAATCCTAAAGCTGCCTCTGGATATATATTCACAATTTTGACACATCGAATTTATAGTTTCCAAAATATGTTACTTGATCATTACCACAGCGTTTCCAGCGACTCTGCCAATCAATGAAGGATCCATCGAACGTAAAAACTGGAATGCTCTTCAGCCCCCTCATTATGACATCTTGAGTGACCAGAACCGAGCCGTAGTGCCGTGCTTTCATGACCCTTTTCAGTCAAGGGAACAGGAAGAAGCCTAAAGGTGCGACATTTGAGCTGTAAGGTGGTTGGGAAAGCTGTGTGATACCATGTTTGGTCAGGAAGTCCATGTCAGCAAAAGACGAGTGGCTCGGCGCATTGTAATAATGAAGCTTTTGTGATCCAACGATTGCTGAACGGACACGGGTGACTCGTCTTCTGAGTCTTCGAAGTATTTCCACGTAGATTGCAGCATTCACAGTCTGACCATGGGCACAAACTCTCTGTGAACCACTCCTTTGTAGTTAGAAAAGATGATGCTCTCTTAACTCCCGATCGACCCATGGTATTACTCCTATAAACAGTCTTGATCATGTCATTTTTCTTACTCACAGTTTTACCCAGTTTGAAGCAAAACGTCACCGCATAACGCTCCTCTAACAAACAATTCATTCTACAGATAACTAGGGACTTTGAAAGGGGTTTACCTTTCTCAGTCTACACTCCGTGAAAGTTTGGAGACAACTGGCTACCGTGCTTTGGTACCTAAGACCCCTACCTTCCAACCAGCGCAGTAACATCCCATTGTTGACCACGTTTTGATGAGAAAATATCAGTCCTACTAATTCCGGAACAAACCCTTTTGTGCAACCGTTTGTGTATATATATACATAGTTAGCTTACATGACGAGATTCGGATTCGATTCCCGGCAGAAGTTTATGTGGCTCGGATCCCACGTTAAGTTGTAGGTGCACGTCTGTTATTTTCTCGGTGCTGGAAGGGGTTCTAAACTGCAATCAAATTGAAGGTTGTGTATAATGTGAGAGAAATGCTCATTCCAAGTGCATCATTTCCAAAACCCGGAGAAGAAAATAGATAAAGAAAGAAAAGGAAGAAACTGTTTCCTTTTCACGTCATAAAACTATGGTAAACTATCAGCTCAGAAAACTAAGACCAGTATTGAGTATTTTGGTAAATGTCGTTAAATGAAGGTAATAAAGCAAAAATAGAATGTTTATTTCAAAACATTTATGCAACATTATCTTCTTATCAACAAATATTGCATTATTTTGTTTTATTTCAATCCATCAGAAGTATATCTAACGATAATGTCGAATTATGTTCTCTAACATTACTGTTATACAATTAATGATATAAAATTTATCAAATAAAGACTAACTATTTGACTCACTTATTTCAGCAACAAAAAGATAAAAATAATCACTAACAAAACGTCATTACAATTTTTTTCTCTCCCTCCCATATCTTTTTTTCTTTCTGTTTCTTCTTTACAATTACAACTGAAAACTGTACACCTATACATTATTTTCATTTGAGAAATACCCCTTCTATGCAAGTCGAATACGTCGACATTTGATTTTGCTAAAAATGTGTTGTTATAAAAGCTATACATTCTTCTCACAGGGGATTTATTTAATGCCTTTGTGCGATCTTTCATTAGATGAAAGTTACTAAATTAAAACGGGTTTTGTTATTGCGAATATGAAAGTAGATTTCTGATCATAGGTTTTGCGAATCTATGTAACTATGGATCAATTCATGAAGAAAGCACAGATACGAGTTACTTCGCTGAATTTTAAGTGACTTGAGTGAATAGTGTTGTAGAGGTATATAGATATTGGTAAATGTTTGTTTCTTTATAGGTCATAAAACGTACATATTCAGATTATATTACTTTAAGTTTACGTGAACCAATTTTAGTATTGGGATTCCAAACTATTGGTGCATATGCTAATTTTGAGTATACATAGGCAGTATAACCTGCTAAGAACATCAGGATTTCTGAATTCATTTCAAGCCTCATTAGAAATCTGAGATTTCTATACACTTTACTTATTATTTGCTTAATATCGTGGCCAAATGAAAGATTTAATCTTATCATCACTCCAAAATCGCGTACATAGTTATCTCTCGTTAATAGACCATTATCCATTTCCTATTGAAATTAAAAGAAGTAATAAGTGTTTCCTAGTGTACGAAAGTACGCTGCATTTTTTAGCATTTATCAATAGATTGTTGATTTTAGACCATTCATGAAGTGCATTGATGTCACTTTGTAATGAGAAAGCATCTCTTTCAGTAGTTATAGTACGATAAAATTTCAAGCCAGCTGCATGTAACAATTTATGTGATTCAATTATACTAGATAAACCACTTCGGTATGATTAAGAGAACAAATGTATCAGGTTCGAATCCTGTGGAACACTAGAATATGCTGTGTGCGGTTCAACAAAGTGCCCTTGTACACAGAAACTTGGTTCGAGAACATAGGGTGCTTTGAATCTTCGTAACTTTTACGTAAAGTAGAACATAATTAGCTTCTAATACGGTAGCAGTATATCATGATTGATTATATCAAAAGCATTGATAAAACCTGCATACCACATCTGGTTGATATTTGTTGTCAATTTCTGTAGCTACATAATGAGTAAATTCTGGAAGATTCGTTATTGCTTATTTTTTTAAGGCATAATGTTATGTTGTTTTAGGGAAATACGTGAACGTACATGGGAATATATATATATATATATATGTGTGTGTGTGCTTCTACATAATTATTTAGAACAATTTAGCTACTGCAGAAATAATCGCAATCGGTCAATGATGTCTTACGTCAATTGATCCATTCTCTTTGGGTATTCGACAGACTCTGCAAGTTTCCATATTGCTAGAAAATGAGAGCTTTATTGAATATAGCTTGCAATGGATATTTAACTATTTCAGAACAAGTATTGATCAACTATGGTGGAAGTCTGGTCCAGCAAAGTTCTAGGCTTAAGCTTTTTTTTTTTTTTTTTTTTTTAGCATTTTCAATTTCATAAACTTTGGCATCATGAGGATCGATTTAAAACTGATCAAGAATATTGGAATTGATGTAGTCAGGTAGAAAGTTTTGGTTCTACTCGATTTGTTTAAAAGTGATTCTTAAATGAATTCGGCATACCCAGTTCATCATCTAGCATTTTTCTATTATAAATCATTGTGTTGCATTTTGTGTGTCGTTGTTTTGTTCTTTAAGTAAATCTAGAAGAATATAGGATTTGTTAGAATGTTAGATCCACAGCTCCGAACATGATATTTGTGTGCAATAGAAAGTTCACTCTTTAATGTAGTAGCCCGAATTTCCTAGAATTTATTTAAAACGAAATTAACATCCTTTATATTTCTTCTCCATTTATCCATGTCATACTGTTTACTCCATGTTATAAAGTTTTACCACTTTTGTGTCAAACTTATCGAACGACTTTAAATTACACAAAGTTAGGAAGTAACGTAACTCATGACATACATTTGCAGGGGCAACAAAGTCAAACTCAATCTCTGTATGCTTAAAAGGTTCCACCTGTAAGAACAATCCTACTTTCTGGCTCTACTATATTGTATAGATAGTAAACTATCTATATATTAAGATGGATCTATACTAGAAGCAGGTGAAAAAATACACTACATGAAAAGGTAGACGTGAAATTCTCTATATAGTAACTTTTACGAGAATGAAATAAAAAAAATATCTGATGGAGAGAACGTTTTTACCTTAAAGTCATTCTTTATTGCCAAAAGCACGCCACCTCGTGATTTTTTCTTCAGTAATAATTATATTTCTGTCAGATCGTACAGCTATAAATCTGTTGTTGGGTAATTCATGTCCGTATGACTATCTGTTAACCACGAATCAGTTATCTTATTATTTGATTATCTTTTTCAGAATATCTCTAAGGAAATAATTAAGTTTAGTTTGCAGTCCTCCCGCGTTTTGATACTAAAATAAATGTATATGTATTTACTTGGTATTAAAATAAAATATGTACTAAAATAAACTTGTTTATGTCCAAAATATTATACTTGGAAATAGTGTCATAGGTACTTATTGTATTAGCAGTTGTAAGTGAGCAGTTTTCGCAGAGTCAAAAGTGGTTGATTTTGCTTTCCGGTTCACTCCATTGATTAGAATTGAGTCAGGTGTGTTACGCTGACTTCTGAGATAATATTCTTCTAGCCAGTGAATGACAGGTACCTGCTGGGATTTAAGTGAAGGACGGCTCGTGATGTTCTCTTCAGCAGCAAGGGTTCCATTCCCATTTAAAGTTTCAGAGTTGACTTCTTTCCTCTGTTCATTTTCAAGTAATCCTGAAAGTATGCTTCTCCTTCCATCAGAGAATAAGTTATGTAATTGTATGGTTAGATTACCCTGCATACCAGCTGGTATCATATAATGGTGAAGATTTCCCCTTTCGTTTATACCACAGAGGAATAACCCAATTCCATATAGATGTTAGTACGTCGTAGTTTCTTTTTCCTATTTTAGAGAATTACTTCCTTTTCTTTTCGTGTAAGAACTTGCAGAGAATTCGGGAACATTTGTTTGCAATTGTTTCAGGACCCTTTCTGTGGGATCTCTAAATTTCATGGTCTCTCAAGTCTAATTGAAATGACCCCGTAACAACTCACACACTTTGGTTTCGATATCACTCCAATTTTCACTAGTGTTCTCTTCAACGCCTTTAAAAAGTTAGACTTTGTCTACACTACGATTTTCAAACCATCAATTTTATTCATTACGACAGACTTGTATTGTTAGAGGTCACTTAAGTCACTTTTCACTTGATCAAGTTTGCTTTCCACTACATACGCACTGTTCCCGAATTGAGACTAAGTTCGTTTAAACTTTCGCACTTCAGACATTAACGATTCATAGGAACCACGCAGAAAAACGATCAGTTCTTTTTTTATTTCTAATATGTCATTCTTTTGTATACTTATTTGTCGGGATGTTGCTCAATATCTCCGATTGTTGACAATATCATTACGTCCATATCTACGCGAATACCACATTTAAGATTTGAATTAGTATGTGGAAAAACTTATTTTCATCCTCTTTCTTGTCACAAACAAAATAACCATATTCTATACCTTTAGATAATTAAAGTGGAATCCATTGTACGCTTGAGTACTCTTCGGAAAGGAGAAAATACATGCTTGTCTGCTTGAATGCCCCAGCTCTTTATGAACATCTCATCATATTTTCAAACTATCAAAAAGACCTAAGATCTGCCATACCTTCTTCCTTTCACATTATAAAAGTTAATAAATTTTGAGCAAAAACAGCCTATACATAGAAGCTATATATATATATATATATATATATATATATATATATATATATAGCATTTGTACTTTCACCGTGAGTCATGATGAATCATTGTTTCCAGTTGACCATGAGTCACAGTAGACCAGTGAGTATATACTGAATCAGTTCTTCGTGGATTACATTTTCAATGCCCCACTCTCTTTCTGGAAAGTGAACCATACATTTGGCCTGAAATGCGATGCAACAGCTTTCTGTCCGTCTGTCATATTAACACTTGTTGAAACCATGGTTCGTGGCAACATTCTACATCTCAGAAACTGGTTGTTAAATATATTTCTTTACCTTTTGTACAAGACAAAACTTGTTTTGGCATCAATTTCTAAAAAAATATATAAAAACAAGAAATTGAATAGATAAATTTATCTAAGCAAGACATATACTTACCCCATGTTCCGAATCCTCCCAGGATACCACTCATGTATATTTCAGCGTGTTGTTGGGAAATTTCCGAAGTTACATTTTCAATTTTCACATATTCTACACCATTTCTCTCTTCTAGGACTCCATGTAAGCTGGTCAGCAAACGAACATCCGCTATAATATATAACATACATCTTTACATAGTACACAAATAGATTATTTGTTGACTTTATTCTTAGCAAATACTATGGTGGTGGGTGTAAAGCTTCAATACTATTAGCATATGTGTATTAAGGACCCCAAAACATTTTAAGAACTATCGTTCCATTTTCTTTATTACGTTCAAATGGATGTAGTAGAGTATGAAATCCCGTAGCGAGGTAACATGATAAAGAATATAGTGTAACCTTTGATATCTAACTGCTGTCAATCATGAACCTCTAAAAAACTGGAGGAATTAATTGAGAGACAAATTTGTGACACTTTTCTCTTTTTAATAATTTAAAATAATCTTTCCTACTAGCCAACAATGAATGAACTACAACGAACTTAGATAAAGTGAGATAAGCTACAAATCTCACTTACCATTGGCAGACTAGCCCAGCCTGTTGGATTGCAAATATTTTCCCACAATCAACGAAAGGTCCCAAGAATTCATTTAACCTCTAGCCTTAACTCTCTACTCAAACTGGATCTAATAGAAATCAACTCAACATCCGATTTCAACTTTGATGTACATAGAGCAAAAATTATAAGAGATAGCAAGAATATTTTTAATAGATTTAGAGTTCTAACAATAAGTATAATATTCTCTCTTAACCCTCTATTTAAACATCTAGTGGCCGGAATAAACCACTTCCAGTTTTAACGTTGATTACTATCGAGTAAAAACGGTAATAGTTAGCGAATAGGAACTTCTGCAATAAATTAAGCGTCCAAAAATTACAAAAAATATATTTAATCTCTACTCTAATATCTTTATTAAAACTGAAAACGTTAGAAATCTTTAGCATTCACGGTTAGTATACTAATTAAAAAAATATCACACCAAACTTCTTCACACGTGACGCTGCTGCTAGTTTTATTCTGAACGAGATTTAATTCCATTGCCTCAATTATTTCCCTATTCGTTATTTTGCCATATGCGTTTGGTTGCACAAATGTTGCAAATTTGTGTACTTTTGCCGATAGATTTGATTACTTGATTGAATTTGAAAATTAACATTATACCAAATAAACTATTATATTATCTAATATTTACAGAACTCCGTAAGTCTCTAGAGTTTGTGCCCAATTCCGTTTTCAATTACAATTGATTACTTTCCGACAGGATCTCAGGTAGTTCAGATTCCACGTTAAGTTGTAGATCGGCGTCTCATACAGTCTTGGTGCTGAAAGGGAGCCAATCCCTAATCCAACCAATAATCAATTAAGCCAACGGAAATTAAGCTAATATATATATATATATATATATATATATATATATATATATATATATATATATATATATATATATATAAATTCAATGGAAAGATAAACCCTTTTCATATGAAGGAGGTTTCCATACGCCAATAGTACCATTATTACAGAAAAGGACAGCTACCGTAAAGAACTAAGTTACTGAAAATAGTCTGTCAGGTTTCCGATTTCGCTTACTTCTGCTTTTGTATGCATTCACATTATATCTTAAACTAGTGAGGCCTCAGGTTCTTAAAAAATAAAAATAAATAGATAAATAAATAAATAAATAAATAAAAATTCAAATCATTTAACGAACTCAGAGTTGTAGATCCTGTAGTTCAAATACGAACTCAGTTCTATAATCATTTTAAGGTTTTCAATTAAAGTTAGTAGATCACTACTTTGCCAATTAGTGAAGATCTTATAATGATTGTATATATGGCTTGTAAGTCCTAATAGTTCTAGAGCCTAGTACTAGTACATAAATGACATCCTATGTGGATAATGATCTAGCATCTAGCTGTATTATGAAAGTCCTTCTGTTTTTACTCCAATCTTAGCAATATGGTTCAAAATTACAAAATCTTATTACCTTTCCTTCCTGAATCTAAACTAATCTTACCTACAAACAGTTCCCATGTTTCCTCTCTCATATATATTATCTTGTGTTCAATATTTACTGTACGTTTTCCCCACTGTGATTTTCATGTTCTTCTGTGTTTTTTTCGGTTTAAGGGAATAATCATGACCACTAGCGTGTTTAGAATTTTGTTTCAGGGGGGGCTATGAACAACACGTGAATAAGCACTTATAGTTTTCCTTTTGGGGGCCGACAAATTTTGAAGTTTTGCATATAACTAATTTATTTCGGGGGGCTTGAGCCCGATAGCCACCCCCTAAATACGCCACTGATCATGACCAATAATAACAAAAAGTCTTCTGGTTATTTTCATGTTTTCTTAAACTTAAAGGCAGTATGCATTATGTCGAATTTTCATTCGTTATGTTGCTAACAAACTGTTCAAATTCATCTCTTACATAGTGGAAGAAAATAGTACTGTCTATCTTTACAAAATAATAAATGAAATGTTTGAAATTTCGTATTTTTTTACAGGTAGCATTTATAAGATAATATATAGGCCTACTTACACTTGACCAAAGAATTAATCTTTATTCTTTTTAGCTTGAGAGTTACTTGTAGTTATTTGGTTTGTGTAAAAGTTTCAGTTAGTCATACTGCGATACTTGAGAACTGGCTTTGATCGAAGTTTAAATATATCTAATAGTCTATGAGTGTTTAAAATTCTGCTTGAAATTTTCAGAAATATGCTAGTATTCAATGTCCCTATTTTTCTTTGAAATTTGTGAAATATTTTGTTGTTTAAAATTCCAATTTCTGTTTCAACCTTGTAAAATATCCTAGTGTTTAAAGCTCCCAGTTTTAATAAGTTTGTGAAATGTTCTAATGTTTGACATTCCATAATTTTTAAACTTTTGTTAAAAAGTCTAATAATTAAGTTTTAAACTTTTCTTTGAATATTGTGAGATATTCAGGTTTTAAAATTTGTTTTTTTTTTTTAATTTGGGAAATGATATTTTGTTTACATTTCTCACTTTTCTTTAAAATTTATGAAATATTGATTTATCTAAACTTTCCAATTTACTTCGAAATTTCCTACCTTCAAAGTTTCAATTTTTCTTTGAATTTTCTTAAATATTCTATGGTGAAGTAAAAAAGAACAGCACAAAACAAACTCTATGTAGTGTTTTACGAAGTAAATCTTTAAAATAAATCAAACATACTCACATGCGTTTATTCTGGTTGGCCCTTCTCCTTCGACCTCTAGAAATAAAAACCTCCCTTTTGCTTTATAGTCAGCACTAACGTTGGTAAATGGAAAGTAGAAGTTGAAAAAGAATTTTAGATTTTGAGGATCCACTCTGAAAATACGTAGAGAAATACAATTAAATCTTGTGAAACTCTGTATGAAGAAATATATACAATTGAAAATAGTTTTTAATTCATACAGAAGAACTAAATTAATGAGTTTTAGAATGATGTTTGATTTTTAACTTTTGAATTGATAATTACAGCACTTGATGTAGTTATAACTTTAGGCTTCCTAAGCATCTTATGATAATACATTGACAATTTTTGACATAAGGTCTGAGAGGTAGGATACATACTCTAAATATAATGAAAAAACAACTGATATCAGTTTCCAATCCATACGTTTCGGGATCGCTAGGCACTCCTTATGCCGTTTAACTGCAAGTTTAGCCTGAATCAGCATAAAGGCTAACAAGATGTTAGGCGGAAAAGAGATGATATCACGGATTCTTGTCATTACCCTTTTATTTAAATGCCTATCCGTATGGGAGAGTTGCAACAGAAGAATATGCAACCAAAGAGTTTACATCAGCTTAACGCAAGCAAACTAATCTTACTGTATTTAAAAGCTTTTGATAAACTCATCCTTCTTGTGCAAAAGAGGGGCATTTCAGCTGGTATGGTATAAAAATGTACGACCAAACGGTTGAAAAACCCAAAGCTACATAAAGCAGAAATTGTTAATAGTTACAAATCACTGAATATTATTCGATATTAATTTTTAGACATTAGCTGATGGGCGGTAATAATTACTTCCGTGGCAAATATTCGCAACTCTAGCAGAAGAAATTTTCCTTTGCTGGATTACGAGTAAGTTGAAGAAGTAATATTCTTTAAAGCTTGAAGTTCAGTAAATGTGCAATAACAATAATTGGATTGACATAATACAAGATAGGGCCAATTGTAAGTTTTATTAATTCTATGCAATGATTCTGCGTAAGTGATGAAGGTACCTAGCCAAAGTCAGTTTAAAGTTGCTCTAATCATCAATAGAAATCAGTACTTTTCCTGTAGTACTTTTCCAATCCATTTCGATAAGGAGCGACAATATTCGCAACAACTCACTCAAAATCAAGAGATTGATTTCGAAGCTTTGCCCAGAAACAAAGGAAATTAATAGTCAGAGGTTAATCCGTGCACTTTATTGATATCTTGTTATTTTCAGTGTTGGAAAAGTTTCATTATTGGGGTAAACGCTGGGTAATTACATGTAAAAAGTTTTCTACGTTACGCGTAAAATATTTGTATGTGTAGCACGTAGAAAACTAGAAACAAGTCTACAAATTAAAACAAAGAATATTTATTTCGCTGATTATTATTTGGTTTAGTACAAGGAAAAAGTTCTAAAAGGATTGTTCCAAATTTGTATGGACCATCGCTGAATTTTGCAATTTTAAAAACTACCATATTGATTTACCTGTTTGGGTAACTAAGAAATAGGTATTACAGTTTGTGCTCATTATTATTATTATTATTATTATTATTATTATTATTATTATTATTATTATTATTATTATTATTATTATTATTATTATTATTATTATTATTATTATTAAAGTAGTAGTAGTAACAGTAGTAGTAGGTAGCTAGAGTGAAGAGATATAATGAAAATTATAGTTACAAGACACACAAAATCTGAATAATTTTTGATGCAGAGCGGTTTAAAATTTTCACGATCTGTGCGCGATAACAAACTTTTGCGACTGGTTACCGGTCAGACTTTGATTGTAGAAAATAATTTCGAGTAAAATTACTTTTAAATTTCAAAAGTTACAAACACAGGGAGACTGAAAAGTATTTTTTTATATATAAAGTTATCTATTTTGAAGCCTGAGAGGAGAACATGGAATTTGCTAGTGAGAGAAGTTTGTTTTTGGGGCAGAATGCAAGTTGTAGGATACATAACGGCAATAGTCGCAATTTTGAAATTTTATGAGGACACGTCGCGTATCAAGTAACCTGACTTGTGGTCATGAATCCGAATGTATAATTGCATCTTCCATATCTTCTTTGACTTCTATCTTATGAATAAAGCGTATATATGGCGTAGAAAATATAAAGGAATAGTTTCAACAAAAATAATACAGCTCGAATTGGAAGTTCTAAAGCATATATAAATACATATTTAAAAGTTTAAAGCTTATATTAATGCTTAAGAGCATATTCAGCATATTCTGTAAGTTTTACTTCAGAATACACTTATAATACGCCATAAATACAATTTTAGATTGTATTTTTAATGCATTTAAATGTTTATCCAACAGAATGGCATTTTGCATGGGATAATGAAAGAATGTATATTTTATAAAGGACTGATATTGTTAGCAACCGATCAGCAGAGCAAAGTCACTTTCTATTGCCAAGATGTTAACAGACATCTGATAACGATGAATCATTTTAAGACCGTGTAGATATCAATTCAGAAACTAGAGACGCCAGGAATGGTGCTCAGCAAATACTTCGTTCTAATTGATGAAATTCAGCACGAGCTCCAGTCAGTTCCTGGTGAATTCGGGCGCTCTGTGGAAAAGAAATTGACGGTTGTTCTTGCCAGAAACCCAGACTACAATACAACTGAAGATATGGGAAAATGCTTTCAAACGTTATTTTCCAATTTGCCAGAAAATATAGATATTACTATCGCTCCTTTCTGTATATATTGTCCGGTAACATCTGTTGCTGTTGATAGGTCATTTTGTGGCTACCTGACACCAGAAAATGTGGAGAAATATTTCTAATATAATGTATGGGTAATTACGAGAAGGAATAAATCCTTAAAAACGAAGTTATTTTTTGTACATAGGAACATACAGAAAAGTGAGGCTTCTATTGTTTCGTGTGAAGTAAATGCATATTAAAATGTAATTAAGAAGGAAAACTAGAAATTGTGTTCTCATATTACTCTGTTCATTTTAATCTCAAAATCTGTGTATGTTTTAAAAAAATTAGGATATACTTATAAACTGTAAATATCATAATAATAAATTCTGACGAGAAGTCCCTGAAATATAAAGTACACTTTCTTTCCGTATTATATTTTACCAACAAAACTTCTCTCACTACTTCGCCGCATGTTCGAAAGTGTTTTCTTTTATTGTATTGTTAGTGCATATTAAGTACATATTTTAGCACATTTAACAGCATAGTTGGTTGCATATTTCATGAATTTTAAGTGCGTAAAAATCGGATGTCTAGTTATGAAGATTGAAAGTTTGTAAATTACCTACCAACGGTAGGTATACGCTACACCACTTAGTCTCTCTTATAGTCATGCCGTCAAATGTACAATCGTAATTACCGTATCAACTCCGACTGTACACGCAGAAGAATGTTCGGTGAAAGGTAGTTATACTCTTACTGAATACGTTCCTGTAGTTGCTTTATATCGCGAAGTTCCTCAGCACACACCATCTGCTTTAGGTGACCTCACAGTTAGAAATAAAGCGCTAAGAGATCAGATAATATAGGCGGCCATTACATGGGACCACGATGACGAATCCACTTCTCTAGGAGTTGTGCGGCCATTACATGGGACCAGGATGACGAATCCACTTCTCTAGGAGTTGTGCGTGGAGCCATGAATGCACACCTACGCCATAATGAGGAGGGATCTCATGGCGTAGAAAATATAAAGGAATAGACAGGAAATTTTCGTGTGTATTCAGGGAGGGAAAAATATTTCGGCAGGAATGTCATATGCCGATGTGGTATTAAAGTAGTATCGATGAAAGATAAACCAATGATGCCTGTAACCGATATGCCACACAACACAACTACGCTTGCAAAAATATGTTCCTTAATTTGATCAACACAGTTCGAATCACTGTGACACCAGCACCGGCCTCCCCTTTTAAACAGAAAGATGTTTCGTCGCTGAACAACATGTCACGTGAAATCGATGGATTCAATTCTTGCTGGTTCGTAGTAGTCAGCGTACAGAGAATCTCAGTTTTTATTGTAAGGACCCTAGCGATTGGTATCCAATATCCGTTTAATGGAAGACTGGCTGATATTACTAGAGACCTTTTTACAAAAATGACAGAACCGCCGTTGAAACCTCCTCATTGGTGGCAACGTTTGGTATTTCACCACGTACTTTATCTTGTGCCAGTTTCTCAGAATTCGACAGTCACATACGCGACGATGCTGTGCTAGACTGGATATATCTTGGAGTTTGTCTCCTCTGTGATGCCATGGAACTGCGTTTCCTGAATGTTAGGATGGTATCTATCTCTTATACCTTTATCAGAGACATCTTAGATCTAATGCAATAGAGATTCTGTTAGTAACAATGACACTTTCAAAACTTTCAGTATCCTTGTGGAAAAAACAGAAGATATTGAAGAAATAATTACAAATTTGATTTTGAGCTCACGCCAGTGCTACTTGGTGTGTTGCATGTCCCTAATCCTATTTTAAATTTCGAACTTGCATTCAAGATGGTGAACATGGTCACCATTTATCCTACGTATTTTACCTTTCTTTACTATTATCTCTCATTAACAGATTTCGCATTTGTCTCTCATGTTTCACAATAAAACGATGTCCAAAGACTTTTGACTCACACTATGTGCACTTTTCGTATTATACTTCGTTCCTTGCATCTAGTTTTCTTCTCGAGGTCAATTAAATGTAACAGAGTTTAAATTATTTGTGGTTTTTATATTTACTACAGTCCGTGCCTTATGTAAGAAACCGTGCGGCTACATAGAAATCAAGGTACAGTACACTGAACTGTGGAGTAATTAATAAGGTCATAAGCGTTTAAACAATCAAACTTGAATTGAAGAAATTGAAAAACCCAAACAGATAAGCACTCAAGTAATCTTCTTCCTCTGTAATACCGAAATGAAAGAATGAGGACCGTTTTGTTTTGAATGCTTCCGAAAAAGAATCAATTGATCATAGTCTCGTCAAAATTTTGAAATGCAAAGTAGAAAATCTCGTTGGTTCTGATAAATATGTAGATTACAACTAAAACTGGCTTTCATCAGGTAGACCTAAGAAGAGCATCCTAAACCTGCTTAGTTGTAAGATTGACTTCTACTTTATTATTATTATTATTATTATTATTATTATTATTATTATTATTATTATTATTATTATTATTATTATTATTATTATTATTATTATTATTATTATTATTATTAATATGTTCTGGAATTTGACCATTGACCAATAAACTCAGAAACTTGTGAAATATTAAAAGTAATTTGACCTTAGTTCTACGAAGTGTGTTAGAAAAGTAATGGATCTGATTTTCTGACAAAGATTACTTTTATTATTATTTATATAAATCAAGACTATTCTCTTCAAAATAGAAAAGCTACACAGCGATGGAAGCATTGTTTTCATTCTTCGTATCAATCCAGGAAGGCTTCTGCTGGGATACCTTTTAGCTCGTCGGTTGTTCTCTTCTGTATATTTTTCAAAGTAAAAAAATGAAGCTCTTTCAAGTGATTTTGAGCAAGGGGAACAAAAAGAAATTACAGAGAATTGGATCTGGCAAATATGGGCTGAGGAATCACAAGAATGTATTTTTCTGCCACAACAATCTCATTCATGAAGATTCCGTGTGACACGGTAAGTTGTCTTAGTGCAGCATCCAAGTGCGTATAATGCCTGGTCGAACACCTGCCACCCTTTCTTTGAATCTTTCACAGACTTCCCGATAGAAGGTTTGAAGAACAGTTTGTCGGTGTGATAAGAATTCCTTCTGAACGATCCTCCGAGTTTCAGAAACAAATAAGCATAAATTTGACATCGGATTAGCTCATTCTCACTTGCTTTGTTCTCAATCTTGAAAGAAAAAAAAAGTGTGCCATCTGGAGACTTATGCCCTGGATAGGGAATATTCTACACAAACCATCTGTAATTTTTTATAAGCTACAGTAGCGGATCCCCAAGCTCTACACAAAATTGGATGTTTCAGAGTTGCTTAAACTTTTACCCGTTCATTTTCATAACGCAACTCAGAAACACAACTTCACTTCAGGCGCTCTCAACAATCCTGTAGCAACTGGAACAAGTTCAAACTTGTATTGAGTCAACGATAAGAGTTTAAATTAAATATCATATGAAGATGAAAGCAGGAGCAGAGTTGTCTACTAGTGCACGGTGTTGCCAGTCTCATTATGTTTCTTACACATATGGTATTCTGACTTAATATTGGTTATTACGTACTTGATATACGTAGCTTGTACATCATCCATTCCGTCCACGACATAGTTTCTGACCATCACATCAGCACCCACCAGTCCACTGTCTTGCCAAATATCAATTTGAGGAATCTTGAACGGACTTAGGGGAAAAGTTCTAAATTCTTTCATGCCTGAAAATAAAAATAAAAATTGAATTATTACTAGGTACTTCATTAAAATACTAAGTGAGAAATTGAAAAAGTTTATCCTCGAAGAAGCGTGGGTAGGGAGTTGAAACATTTTCTTTCACTGCTATTGAAAATCTGGGCACATCATATAGGCAATACATCTGGTAGGAAAAAGTATTTTCGATTTACAGATTAAGGGTGTCTCATTTATGAGTGTAATCCCAGATGTAAGACCTGCTATTTCTTTTAGAAATATAAAAAATGTTTGTCGTTAATAATAATACATTATTTTAAAGCTTGTATATCTATTTATTTTTCTGCATGATCGACATTTCGGCCGATTATTTTTTGTAGTTACTGTGGCAGTTTTTTTATACCCATTCGTATAAGCTTGCCGCTGTGTGTTTGAGGAAGGTTGACCATCATAACTTGGATAAAGAGGAATGCCGCCACTCACGTGCGTCTTGATTGGTCTCAAAAGTGAAGTGGAACGACCAGGTTTTGTCATCCTTCACAATCGACTCGGATGAAGTTGTCCTTTCCTTCTGTAAAGGTAGGAAGAAAATTAGTCGTGAATTGCAGTATTACTAGATGCAAACTCACAACATCCCTTGCAGACGTATTTGATATTCGTGCACGACTTAACACATACTTCTACCAGTTAGCAGTGAATTTCAATCGATTTCACTCCTTTGGCTTTGAGAAACTGAATAACAGCGCAGCTATAGCACTGTCAGTAGCTCCAAGTGGGAGCTCCATTACAAAGGCATTGAGCATACCTACAGGTGCGCGCAGGTTTGTTTGGGAATGAGGGAAACAACATTATTCTTCCTAACAAGTACATGAACGGTTACCCTGCGTACAGGCCCGTATCCGGGGAGTCTAGGGGGTCGCCCCCCTAAATTTTTGCTGCCCCCCTAAAATGTTCACGGTAGGTTTGCAAATAAACTATAATATGGTGATGAACTATAATATGGTTGGATCGGGCCCCCCTAACTTCAGCCCCCCCCCCCCTACATTTTTGGGCTGGCTACCGCCCTGCCTGCGTACCCAGCATTTCAGAGACTGTATTTAGTTCTGAAATTGCCATCGTGGTTGCAAACATTTTCAAAATTTCACCCAGAAGTACTCGAATAAGTGAAGAAAACTTTCAATTATTGCATATAATATCTTGAATGTTGTGCATGAAGGAATAACATTTGGTATTTTAACATAATATTGGACACAAGATCTTTATACTTCGCTTCTAAACTTTTGAGCACTTCAACTCCAAAAGGAGCCCCTTTGTTCATAGAATTTTTTCTGCTTGAAATTCCAACCTATATATGAATATAAATTCTTGCTTTAGCTTCTACGAACCATATAAACATACTCTCTTTGTTACTATGTAGAATGTTGTTGCATATTTTACATATAATTACAAAAACGTTCTGTTTATGAGAACCTAGTATTTTTCAAAGATGCATTTGTGATATTGCAACAAACAGAAATATCTCATTAAAAATGGAGACAAAATATCAACTTTTAAAAATAATATTTTTTTTGGAACTATATACTTGGCAATGCAAAAGTAACACTTCAGTTTCGTTCACCAGCCGGGGCAAACAGAGAGGTAACTGCCTTTTAGCCAGGACAACTGGGTAAAGAAACAACGGTCTTTTCCAAAATAGCGTGCGAAGCAACAGAAGTAGAAAGCTTTTCGGCGACTGACAGAATGAAAGGAATTAATTAAGATAAACGAACAACCTAACAAAATAACAGTTGTATCCAGAATAAGTTGTTTGGTGGCACAAAAATGGAAGAATAAGTCGCAAATTCGAGATAAAATTATAAAGTCTAATTGGTGTGCCAACTCGTATTTCGTGAACTTCTCTGCGCACTCTGAGTTGTACTTTAGAAACTTCTCCGCATCTTGTTCGGTACGAGTTTCAATTTTCTTCACGGGTCATTTGTTTTGTTTTATAAGAATAATAATGTGAAACAATATTAGTTTGTGAATTCTAGGAAAAGAAAAATAAAGAAACTCAAAATGCAAAAATTACTTTTTTTAAACAAAATTTAAAGTGATTATGTAATGTTAATTGGGAATTTGATAGTGAAATGTTATTTCCTCTGTGGAATTTGCACACCATTTATTAATGTAGGGAAGCATCAAAGAGCTATAACGAAGTCTTTTACTTATCATAAAATTCCGATACAATAATCATTATTATTTTCTGCGTGGCATTAGTGCGTAAAATTATATGATTCAGGCCGATATCTCAATGTCTAGTTCTTTTGTAATTTCCTGAGGTTATATGGAGACATGATCTAGAATCGAACACGGTAACTACTAATGTCAGTCTATATATTTAACTCCTTTCATTTTCTTTTTATTTAATTTTTTAAAATTTATTTTTGGAGAGAATTATATTTCCGTCGCAGCACTCTATTGTACTGGAATACACCTTTTGAAAATGATTACTGTAGGATATCACCAATTTTTAAAGTACGTGTTCTAAGAATTAAAATTTATGTCAAAAACAGAGCGTCTCAAGAACCCCTCAAATGAGAGAGAGAAAGTTGTCATTTAATAATAATTGTACACGTATCCCAGCGTTTACAAAAATTCCACTTTTAAAGGTCGAAAAGGGCAATTTAATGTTCCATTTTGTTTCAACAAATCGCAAAAATAAGAATATGGTTGAACCGTTTAAAATATGTTCTGGAACATAGGTAACAGTTACCCGGAACCGGGTTTCTTTACTTAGATTAAAATGCATCTCCTAGGGGGACGAGAAGGTTTAAAATTTGACAAAAAAAAAAAAAAATAGTATTTCCAGTTACAGAGGTAAAACTTGGTATATAAACTACTTACTAGGAATGCAATGGATATACCTGATTGCAATGAAATGAGCTGAGCGAGCTTAAGCAACGTAATCCGTTTATTGTGACTTTTTAAAACATAGTTGCTTTTACGTCGATAAGGGACCATTTTATCTGCATGAAAACTTTTTCCCCATGTTACGTCTATGGAAGCGTTTTTCGGTGATTATTCCTCGATGGTACATCGGATTTTTGATTTCGACCTATGTTTTCACTCAGCACGACATACTCTATCAGCGTGCTAAGTTTGGTTGAGATCGGCCAAACGGTCTAGGAGGAAGCGTTTTTCGGTGATTATTCCTCGATGGTACATCGGATTTTTGATTTCGACCTATGTTGTCACTTAGCACGACATACTCTATCAGCGTGCTAAGTTTGGTTGAGATCGGCCAAACGGTCTAGGAGGAAGCGTTTTTCGGTGATTATTCCTCGATGGTACATCGGATTTTTGATTTCGACCTATGTTGTTACTCAGCACGACATACTCTATCAGTGTGCTAAGTTTGGTTGAGATCGGCCAAACGGTCTAGGAGGAGTTCGCGGACAACCAAACGGCTAACCCGAGTATAAGAGCTTCGCTTCGCTCAGCTCAATTAATAGTAATTGGTCCTTTATCCCAGCGTTTTCAAGAATTCTACGTCTAAGAAAGGAACAGACAATTTAATTTCTCATTTTGTATTCATAAAATTTCTCATTTTGTATAGATAAAGAAACAGTTAAAAAATTTAAAATTTATTTTTAAACTTAGTATTTCTCTCCAACTGACAAGTAACGGACATGAACCTGTCATCCGGGCATCCGAATCGAACCTAGTTCGATAAACATAACAAATATATGTTCATACACAAAAAATTAGGTACCATGAACAGCCGAGTAAGCCCCTGGGACCCATTAACCCTGTAAGTATAAAGAAAATCGTAGACTCGCAGTGAAATAGCTATTGCATCAACGCTGTTTATTGGAAAGTCATGGTTTATAGTTCATTCTCTTCAGCATAAAACAGGCTTTCCAGAGATGCTATGTATTGAGACCCATAACGTACTTAAACAGGTAAAATCGGGAGAATGTCGGAAAAATTCCCTCCAGAATTCCCTCCCATCAATTTTGGACCCCTCTGGAGTAGCCCTGGGTAAAGTATTCAAACCAAATGTATCTAGAATAATACTATAGGGGATGATAAAGGTGTTTACCAAGTTTTGTATTGATAGATGGAATAGAATGAGGGAAAAACTTGTATACCAATATATGCTTTCCCTCCATACCTATTCTATCTATCAATACAAAACATGGTACACAAGTTTCGTATCCCCTATAGAATTTTTCGAGATATAATAGGATTGTGTGTTTTTACCCGGGGCCACTCCAGAGGGAACCAAAATTCAAGGGAGGGAGTTTTGGAGGGAATTTTCCCGACATTCTCCCAATTTTCCCTGTTCAAGTACGTTATAGGCCGCAATATATAGCACCTCTGGAAAACATGGTTCGTACTGAAGGGAATGAATTATAAAAGATGGCTTTCCAATGAATAGTGTTGATTCAATAGCTATTTCACTGCGAGTCTATAGTTTTCTTTATACAGGATTAATGGGCTCCAGGGACTTACTCCGTTTTCCATAGCACCTAATTTCTTATGTGTGAACATATATTTGTTATGTTTATCGAATGAACTAGGTTTGATTTGGATGTCCAGATGACAGGTTCATGTCCGTTCCTTGTGAGTTTATCTCATTAACGAAAACGTATTGGACTTGTTTAATAACCAGTTTCGTAGCAACAGTATGTTATTTTTTTTTTCTCGTTTCCTCTCCTTCTTTCCTCTGTTCTAATATTCTGTCATTTCCATCACTTACTTTTTCATATCCTCTTCAATTAACGAGACGCTTGCAACAGAATAAAGTAAGATTTCGAAAGATAAGGTGAATGTCAGACGGGTTATTCACATCCAAGAATAACAAAAGTAAGCTTCTGCCATCTATCGCTGAAAAAGTATACTATTATGATTATAAGTAAAGACTTCTTACCTGCCATTACATATGGAATTATAGTATTTATTGCTTCTTTTATGCATGATTTATACTCGGGATCGCTTTGACTGCATAAATGGATGTAGTCGGCTGTAAATAGAAAAATAAAAAAATAATATAAATAAACGAATATTTATCAATTGAATCAAATAATAAGATTACAAAAATATAAAGAAATAAATTTTCATCTTATAATAAACACTTCTTACAATCGAACTGACTCAAAGTTCTCACAAATAGCCGTGAAGATTAAACTCGTCAGTAGAAAATTAATTTTTTGTTGTTTATGTAATGTCCAGTTTCAGAACAACATGTTATTAAAATTTTCCCTTTCATTCTCTCTGTTCTAATATTTTCCCATTTCCATCAGTTAAAGTATTTCATGTCCTTTTCAATTAATCACAGATACTTGCCACAGACTAAGGTAAAATTTCAAAATTAATCCCAAATTACTTACCACCCGTCAGCAAGTATTAACCCTTTTTAAAAGACGTGACGATTGGCCAACGGCCATAAACTCTAATTGTCGATTTTGTATTAACATAAATTACACACCTACATATACGCACAAAAAATAAAAGCTCTGTGCATTGTTTATAAACATGGACTCCTGGGTGTGAATTTGATGTATTTTCATACCCCAAATCCAAATTTCGAAACCCGAGGACGATTGACCGTGTCTTATTTTGTTTTCTGGTCGAAAAACCTGAGCGATTTTGAATAGGAAGGGCAAGTTTTTCCCCCGTAGAACAAAATTGACACGGACATTGGTCCTGGGGTTTCGAAATTTGGATTCAGTGTAACAAAATACACTGAATTCATACCCTGGGTACTCTGCACAGATTTTTTTTTTTTTTTTTTTTTTGTATGGTTGTGTTACATGTATATTTTCTATGCAAAATGGCTCAAGTTTTTCGCCCACAAGAAAATTGACACCATCGATCGTCCTGGGATTTCGAAATTTAGATTCTGTGTAACAAAATGCATCGGATCCATACTCTGGGCTCCGGTGCACATAACGTTTATTTGTGTGTGTGTGTGTGTGTGTGTACGTGTGTGTACGTGTGTGTGTGTGTGTACGGTTCTGTTATTTTTAAAAGAACCGTCATAGTTTCTTTACTGTTATTTTTAAAACAGCGACTATTTTTTTTTTCAGAAAGTGGGACATAAGATGAATAATGTATTCAATTTGAATAGGGGAATAGAGATACATCCTTTCATTACAGGATGAGTTGCATACTTCCAAATTTACACTTTAATTACTTTCGAGTGTCGATAGGAGACAAGAAAGTATGATAATCGTCAAAAAGTCGAATTCAAGTTTTTAATTCCTTTAACTGTTTTCCGGACTCTTTACGGCGAAATTTGATTTTTCGATGTCTTCTTGTTGGTAAGAAATTTTATTAAAAGACTCGAGAGAGCTTCAAATTTTCTTCTTTCTGCTACGAATAAAAATAGTTTACAGAGCATGAAAAATACTAGTTTAACGCTTTATGTATATATATATATATATATATATATATATATATATATATATATATATATATATATATATATATATATATATATATATATATATATATATATATTTCTTAAATAATTCCTATAACAACCTAAGAATATGGCATAGGCTATTTATCTGGAAAAAAAATTTAAAAGGATAAGTTACTCGAGGGAGTATGTTCTTTTCAAATAATGTTGTCTAAAATTACTCAGACGGATTTATTCATATGTCACGTATCAACATTTCCTCAGCCAAATTTTCTGTCTTCACGTAGCAGCATCCCGAAATGGAAAATTTTAGAAACTATTGTGTGGAGCTATTTCAGAATCCTTGTTTATTCCAAGAAGAATCACGAAATTAACTTTAGAGACGAATTTACTGGGTTTTTCTCATTTACATTCACTCCTTCTGCTCTCATGAAATACTACCTACAAGTCGCCATTGAGTTCTTTATTTCTTAAAGTGTACCGCAACCCGTATTACAGTAGAATATTTATGGTTGTATACGAAGTAGGCTTTCAAAGCATTAGCAGCTTTCTGCTGGCGTACTTAGCTCCAACTCCTGCACGTAAGAAAGACATAGAAGCTGGAATTTAGATCATAGGTAAGAGAAAGAAAATACGTTGTGCAAAAAAAATATGAAACTATATAGGAGGAATTGAATAAAACATAAATAGCAGTGTTTGATTAGTCGTAAATTCATTTGTAGATTATCTGCAAAACCATCGAATATCCCCCTTTACCTGTCACCATTCCATTCTATCTACTTTAGATTTGCTGCATTCTTTTACTCTACGACTGGTTTACTAAGAATTCGATCGGTGAAATTCCAATCTGAACTATTATAGATTCTGGAACTCACTAATGATCTCCAAGTAAATCAGATTAAGATAAAATTGATCTTTAGTTCTAAATAGTTTTCATTCTTTTTTTAGAATCTTATAATTAAGTCTATAAGCTGTACTAATTCAGCAAAACTCCTCTTTCACGTCTTAGTCATAAGTTATACCTTCTTCATTTATTAGAAACAATTGTAGACTGAAAATGAAATCTGTGTTAAGTGCCAAAAATGAAAAAAATCGGTTTAAAGTCAAAATGTGGGCTATGTGCTTAGCACTGCTCAGTTAAAATCGGGCTGTGTAAGTAGTTTAAATAATCGCCAGAAAAATAGGCATGTGTCTGAGTCAGCAATTCTGACGTAAAATCTGGACTTTTTCTGAATATTTTCATTTTGACACTTAGGACAAATTTTATAGTCAGTGTACTTTTTTCTTTTTTTTTTTTTTTTTTTTTTTTTTTTGTATATACAATATATGCGAGTATATTACAGTTTTGAATTAAGGGGGCAGACTACTAAATATTTTTGAAAAACTAATAATTTTTCTTTTTCCCGTTTTTCGTAAGTGGAAAGGGATAATAAAATGTAACTTACTACAATAATAGATAATGTTATTCTACACCTGAAAATACGAATCGGAAGAATTTCCGGTGTTGCCATCCATAGAAATTACAGTGTGACCAGAATTTGAATTACTCAAAAATCTAGCTAAAGGCAGCGACTAGAAAAATGAACTCAACGGTAATTGATGACTTATCATGCTGTCTACCTTTCTTGTTTACTACTTTTAAAAAATGTTTCTACTTATTTTGTAATAACTTATTTATTTTGTAATAATTTATGTAAGTTTTACAAAATAAATAGAAATATTATTTAAAAAGTAGTAAACAAGAAAGGTGGACAGCATGATAAGTCATCGCTGCCTTTACCTAGATTTTTGAGTAATTCAAATTCTGGTCACACTGTAATTTCTATGGATGGCAACACTGAAAATTCTTCCGATTCATATTTTCGGTTGTAGAATAACATTATCTATTATTGTAGTAAATTACATTTTATTACCTCTTTCCACTTACGAAAAACGGGCAAAAGAAAAATTATTAGTTTTTCAAAAATATATAGTAGTCTGCCGCCTTAACATTCGGTATATTGTAACGAGATGTTTAGCTTCTCGGTGAATTGACTGTATATTGTTCAGACAACAAGATTGAAATGCTGAAATAGTACAAGCCAGCCCCTTTTTTTGAGAAATATGCGCGAGTTGAAGAGTTCTAGTTCGAAACTCTTTAGTGAAACAAATATTTGCAGATCAAAAACAAGATTAGAAAATACCCAAGCATGGGATGTTAATGTCATGGGTTATATCAGTCCTGAGTGCATTGTCCCTGGACATGTAGAATATAGTGTTAAAGTTTTGTTTTTGCAGCGATGACTCTGGCTTGTAAGCCCACTGAATTAGTTAGTGTGTTTTTCTTATTGAAAGAACATTATTTAATTTGATTCAATTTCGAATCCTTTACAAGACTGTTTGTTCCTTGCAAAATTGACTCTACACTCAGGTATAAAATTGCGTTATCTTTTAATAAATTGTTTTACTTCTTTAATCGGTGGTTTAACATCTTTCGATATACAACTTGTAAGAGCAATTGAGACATTCGTTTGACGAAGACTCTATCGGCTCATGGACTCTTTTCTTCGGAGATGAGTTTTTTTAAAAAAAACTCGTCATACCTGATTCTATAACGTACGAAAATTTAATATGGCATTTTTGAGTGAAGTTCTACAGGGTTTTTTTTTTTTTTTTTTTTTTTTTTTTTTTTACCGTATAATAATGTTTTTCATTGTAAATGTGTCGTCATTTACTCTGCAACTGTAGCTCTGTTTATCTTTGTGTGTGTGTGTGTGTGTGATTCTGCAAGTGGTATCTTATGAAGGAATGGTTAGAAATTAATTGCCATCCAAAAAGAATGAAACGCGTGATACAGAAAATGAAAAGACAAGATTTAAAGCATATACGCTACGAGCTGATAGACCGATAAACAGGCCCGTAGCCAGCCCAAGAATTTAGGGGGGGGCGGTAGAAGTTAGGGGAGGCCCGATCCAATCATATTATACTTCATCACAATATTATAGTTCATTTGCAAGCCTACCGTGAAACTTTCTTAGGGGCCAGCCAGAGTTTAGGGGGTCCCGGCCCCCCCTAGCCCCCCGTGGATACAGGCCTGCCGATAGATGGAAAGATTTTCAAGGCATGAACAGTGGTGCTATTCTAATTTTATAACAACCGGTTCTGTAAATATATACAGAGAGATAGTGGGAGAGAGAAGATAGTAAATGGACAGGTAGATAGATATAATTCTCATTACCACCTTAGGTTAGAATTAAATACTGTTTCTATTATATTTTGTAGTGCCACATTCAGAGAAAACCGACTTGAAAGAGGGGAAAACATATGACAGAATATACAATAATGTATTGTTAGTGAGGTTTAGTGCATATAGCTTTAATGCTTTGCAAAACTAGTCTTTTGCTGTTTTAAAATTTCAAATGTTTATTGTCACCAATACAAATGTGAAGCTCTCAAAAAAATTAACAATTAAGACCAGGAAACCTTTTATAAAATTGACTCCGAAATTTTATCAGTCGCATCACATATATTTCTTGGTGCCCACCCATTCAAATTTGTGTGTGCCTATTGAATTTAAACAATGAAATGAAATGAAATCTTAAGCCGGTTAGGCTAAAGAAGACGGTGATAATGAGAAATGAATGGAATGGTGGAATGAAGAAAGTGGGAGAAAACGAGAGAGCCCCGAGAAAACCCACGAGCACGGTGTTTGTCCACTACGAAAGTCCACACGGCGCGAGGTGGGATCGAACCAGGGACCCCAAGCATCGGAGGTGAGCGCTCTACCACTGAGCCACCGCGCTCCCCTTGAATTTGAACAATTCAAAGTTGATTGTTTCCATAACAATGCAAGAGAGAGGGAAAAGTACAGAAGTGTTTTCACAAATTTGCGTTTTACTTCTTTCACTCTTGGTTAGGCCATTTATATGTATGCATGTTTGTATTTAAATCTGGGCACAACAAACAGTTCTGCGAACTCGAAATATCTTAACATCCGGTTCTGGTGAACCGGCTGAATAGCACCGCTGCGCATGAAGAAATGTTATTGGAAATGTTTCAAGAAATTGAACTATGATTATCAGGAAGACCAGAACTCCCTAGTGGCTAAGCAGTTGGTATTCGCGCCTTTGACGCGGGAAATCAGGGTTCCATTTCCGACGGAAGCTCATGTGGTTCAGATCCTACGTTAATATGTAAGTCTACGTCTCATATACCCTCGTTGCTGAAAGGAACATTAAACTAGAAGTCAGTAGAATCAGGAAGAATATTTTAACTATTTTCACTCGAACAGTAACACACAGGAGGATTCTGGCATACTTGCAGATGCAACAAAAACATATTTGCAGTAAGAACATAAAGTACACGATGTACACAAATATGGTCAAGCAGGAATTCAAAGTAAATATATCCTTGAATCTGGTCACATATAATAAACAAAGAAAAATGAAAGATTTTAATATCTTCTTGTCACGTCTCCCACAGTCAGAAACTGGATTCAATATGTTACGTGCTCTACACTCACAGATTGCATTTCTTTACATTTATTTGTTCTCTATATATCATCGGGTATTTTGAGTTCTTTGGAAATGGGCACTTGAGCACCATTACAAAATATATTGCAATATGTTGAAATAATATGAGCAGCTCGGAGGAAGATAGTAGTAAGAGATAATTTAAAACCTTGGAGTATACTGGGAAAGAAAGTTCAACATTCCCATGGAAGGTAATGCGATGATACCAAACAAACTTCCGCTGCCATCTTCCGAACATTTCCGAATTTTAACTACCTACATTCTGTTCTGTGGTCCAATCCCTGCCCATTCCACTAATAATTCAATTTCGCCAATAGTGGAGCTTACAATTATCTTCCCTGAGCCGCTCCTGAATCAACCATGTGTAACAGCCGGCCTTCGAAGCCTTTTAATCCAGCTAGCCTGACTCGTTATTGAAAATGAATTTCTTACAATCTCTTTAATTTAGCTCAAAGTTTTTCTTTTGTTCCTGTGATATTGGTGTACGACGAATTGTTTTATAAATTGAATACGTCTGTTTAATTCTTGTGAAAATGCACATTGTCTCGTACGGACCTCGACGTCAGTAAGACCTCTGCGATTGGCTCACTCCCTGTTCCAACTTACATACGCCTAATCTAAATACTCAATAATCGGTGATGCCAATTTAGCCTATTTTTGGCTACATCTAGCCTATTTGGAGAGGCATTTAGCCATACAAATCTATGAAATGCTTCTAGCCTTAAATATAGCTAATTTCATGAAACTCTTTTGCCATTTCTGGCTTTTTTATTATCCGTTAAATTAATTCGAAAAATGCCTTTTTCTTTGAAAATAAATGTAAATTTTTAGAAACTAGCCTATTTGTCATTATACATTATGGTATTAATTGATTTATCTAGACAGAGAGTGTTTTATTACCCAACAAACAATTGTTTTTCATTCTTCTCTCTCTCCACTCACAGATTTACAACTACCTAACAAAACTTATCGACTCAGAAAGAATTTTAATGTCATTCCCGTAAATGTTGCTACTTTTTAAAATGTTTTAATTTTCGCATTTCGTTAGAAGAATGAAAGCTTTCTAATATAAATTTTGTAAATTGTTCGGTTCCTTAAGCCACAGAGATTGTTCTTGTATATCAAGGGAAACAATAGGATATCTAATTAGCTTGAAAACACTCAATGCAACCATGATAGTTCATGTACGGAGAAATAAGAAGTGTTTGTGAGGACTATGACTGCCGAAAGAAGTACTAATGAAAATTGGGACAACGGCAGTCTAGACAAACACAACCAATCCATAATCCAACAATGTGCATCTAGTTCCAGCGCCTCGGCTATCTACGACGTCATCGATGATGACTTATTTCAATTCAACTGATAATATGGCTGTTGACTTTCACAAATCAGGTCAGTTATTGATGGATTTTATTGTAATTTAAATCAATATGATGCTTGTTAGTCTACAGCGAATAAAATTCAACATTTCAAATTTTACTATTCTATAACTCACTTATAATCCTACACACACACACACAGAAAAATGGTTTAAAATCTACAATGTGGATTATAGGTTAGCAGTTCAAAATCTAGCCATTTTTTTTGTGTAAAAAAGCTTTTTTCGGAAGACCAGCTAGCCTATTTTTTTTTTCAGGAGGTGTGTGCAACACTGTTAATAATTACTTAAACAAAATATTCATTATATTAGTACTTGTTCGAACATAAACTATGTTTCAATACCCAACTATAAGCCTTTAACTACGGAAACGCTTAAATTTACATTTATTTATTTCATTAGGCCAACACAACAGACTTAATGCTCAGTTGAATATTTACATCTTCTACAATTGACAATAATAACTTCGCCAAATCTGAGAAAGGAAATGATACAAAGCTAATCGGCCAAGGACTACTATATGTAAAGGAATACTATTCTGGTATTCACTTCATCCTGGGAAAACTTGATAACGATAACTGAACATAGACTTGAATTCAGAATCGTCTGATTGAGAAGCAGAAACGATACTCAACTTTCGTCCCCCTACAGTTTAGTAAAAGATTCAGAGGCAGATCTACAACGTGAAAACTTGGGGGCAGACAGCTAGAATCCACACTGTGGTAGGTATATCATGAGATTACTATAAAGTTCCAAAATTATATATAAATTATAGCTTAAATTATTTTTGTTACTAAATAACTAGGAGGACCTAGGTTTCTCTGCTCCGGGCTAGATCCGTCATTGAAAAGATTCAAAAATACTTCATATAAATTAGTGTCACGAACATATTCGGTCATAATGGGAAACAACAATCAATAAAGCTTGTTTTTCTTTTCTTTTAGCATTCTTGTCAATTTTAAAGAAACCTGAATCTTTCTTAAACTAAAAGTTGTTTGGAGGTCATTGTTTTTGCAGTTACTGGCAAGTTTTTCTTTTATCTTTTTAAGAAGAGTAATAAAATAAGTTTCATATGTATATAACTAAATAACACGACATGTTTGAATTAGATCAATGACCTACACTAACTTTGTTTGTATTGTGGATGCATATGTTTTGCGACATGAAACATATCCAAAAGCATGTAGGAAGTAGATGTAATATTGCACACATGCTTTGCATTTGAAATAAGGATAATGCGAACTGAGAAGTTTCAACAGCCATTGCACACATGCTTTGGATTTGAAATAAGAATAATGCGAACTGAGAAGTTTCTTCCTATCGAAAACAATCTTCTTTTCAGAAAATTTATTTTTTGGGATAAAGAATTATGTTTATTTATTTGTTTGTTTATTTATCATCACAATAAGCAGAAGCCCAATTACACTGTTGAATATGAAACAGTACAAATAATAATAATAATAATAATAATAATAATAATAATAATAATAATAATAATAATAATAATAATAATAATAATAATAATATGTTTTAGTGCCTTACGGGACATTGTACATACATCAATTTTATCATGCTTTCCAAATACTTTGTTATAGGCAAAACATATTCTTCAGAATGGTAATTTCAACATAATGTTGATCCTAATATTTTTGCAACAGAAAAGTTTTGTATTTTTAGTTCGAGTTCTAACTGATAAAAAATGGAAACTTAATATTGATATAATTTTTGAGCAATCGAAATTATTTTGTACTCGGTTCAACTCAGCAGGAGATCAGTAATACTACGCCTTTGTTTTAACGAGAAAATATTGAGATTGTCAAAAAGGTGTGCTATAGTTTTCAAGTGACGGATAAATTCCAGTTATTTTCCACCCCAAGAACCTAACAAATTTTGTTTAAACCTTTTCAAATAGTTGGCTCCATTTTTGTAACCAGGCATTCCAAATTATAACAGCATATTCCAACTTGGAGCGTACATACGAATAATACATTTTCATGAGTATAGTAATAGGGTAAGAACCCCGAATATGAGACTAAAATTTAGGATGCAATATACTGGTTAATTATACCATAAACAAACACTGTTCTTTCTTTAATATTTTCTGTGGAATGTCTAATTTACGATACAAACTATTGGAGTACATAAAAATATAATAATAAAAAATTATATTGAAAAATGTGACGAAAGTTGCTACACTGCCATTTTTATGAGAGGTACCTAATAAGAGACCCCGGCTTTTTCTGTACTCTTAAAAGAGTTCTTTTATTAATTCATCATTCAACACTGTCTTTAAGGCAAATCATGTGACGACACAAAAATATAAAACGTTACACTTTCAGTCTAACTCATTTTCTTTAATTTTACAATATACGCACTGTAAAATTTTACACTTTTTGTGCACACAAACTGCAACGATTTTTGATCACTTCTTTTAACGTGCAAATATGTACCAAATGAGAAGAAATGTATCCAAAATGACAGCACAATGTCAACGAAATCACTGGCTCTATGTAAGGACTAACTCTAAGATACTACTTTGTAAATACAGAAATGTTGATACAAATGAGCTCCTAATATAAGGCCCAATATTACTATATTGGTCACATTATGAGACCGGTCTCATATACTGAACCCGTTAAGGGTCTCATAATAAGACATAATGATTAACGCCATCTCAAACGTAAGTGGAAGAAAACCGGTAACTCATTGCATGTTGCAATACGCATATTCACTGGTATAAAAGAAAGTAAAAATAGAATGAATATCAATTTACCTTATCCGTTTAAAGCGTCTGATGTGTGCACGTTATAAAAATAATAATAATAAAAAAAACTTTGTAGGGGCACAATTTCTTCCAGCCTTCACTATATTTACAACTCTCCACATAACGAGATCACGTGACTTCCAGTGCTGTGGTGGGCTATTTTCTTCTGTTTTAGCTCGCTTCCACTAGGTTGCAATTCTTACTTCACAAGATAGGTCGGAGTCTCCATTTAGATGCCTATCCTCATATTAGGGGTTCTTACCCTATTGTTCAAATCTTTTCCATTTCTTATTAAAATCCTAGTAATTTGAAAACATAATGAATAACATTTTCGATGTGATTAATGAACGTTAATTTCGAGTCAAATGTAATACCAAGATCAGCACTTAATCTATTAATCTTGGTTTCCACTTGGTAATAATAATAGTCTAATAATAATAATAATAATAATAATAATAATAATAATAATAATAATAATAATAATAATAATAATAATAATAATAATAATAATAATAAATAAATAAAATAAAAAATAACAGCAGGTAGAAAGCTCCTTCGAAAGTTAATGTTATCAAACGTCACAAAACATAAAAGCTAGTATAACTTTAAAGTGTTATTAGGACACTTTACAGTTCTGCCACGCGAAGACGGACGAGCAGTCTGGGGAAGTCAGTTGATCATCAGATATTCACTTTCTCACAATTCAAATAATTTTTGGATTGCATTCAAAATGTAGATTTTACACGTATGTCTCAATGTAATCCATTTCTAGTTATAACTACGGCATGTGAAAATTCTGTAGGTGACGGTGATGGGGGACAATGGGACAGACAGACATTTGAGAGAATTTGTTCGTTTCTCACTAGGCACTGCACTTATCAATCCCGCATTATTTATTTCATTAACTGTATATGTTCTATTCTTTCTTTTGAGTTCTATTCTTCAATGTGTATTTTATTAGGTTTATTGTTGTTTTAAAGTTTAATATATTTACATTAGCTAATTTGAATAACAAGATAAACGTTATATTCATTTGGTGAATAATAGAAGTATCTGATGAAGAATATGTCATACTATTCAAAAATAATATTAATAACTGAATTATATAAACGAAAAATGAAACATTACGTACATCGCAAAAAGCAATCAAAAACAATAATGTTACAAAATTAGGCAAGCCTATTGAGAAATAGAAAAAGACAACTGTGAAATTAAGACCAATTGTAGTTTTAACATCAAATCAAAATCACTAAATTTCTTTAAAAAAAATGAGAACATATAAATTTAAGTAACTATGGGTCGATAAAATACTTAGATCTGTTATTATTTAAAAAAAATCTAATGGATAGTATATATATCAAGACAAATTATAGCCTACTGCGAAATTAGGCATGCTTATCAAATTCAATATAATACCATGTGTATCCTTCTGCGGTGATAACTAATGAAAGTTATTAACTGTGAAGTTAATTTTTACACTCTCTCACCGGGAATCGACCCTTGAACTACGTGTATCAAAACTGCGGGTTTTAGACATTACGCCAGCGGGGAGGGAATTTCGTATTTGAAAAAATAATTGATTGATTGATTGCATTTTAACATTCTTTTCCAGCACCGAGGCTATACAAAACAGAACCTACTGCTTAAACTGTGACCTAAACACTACGATGCGTGACAAGCATTCCCATTCGGAATCGAACCCGAGACCATGTTCAGCCAAAGCACGCATGTTATTGATTCGACTGCTCAAGGGTACGTAATTGAAAAATAAAATCTACAAGCACAACTGATGGAATCGTATAAAAAATCATAATTATTATTTTTGACATGAAAGATATATTATCAATACAAATAAACCATATGAATAAATAAATAAATAAATAGAGTGTACTTACGAATTCTGAATTCTTTCTTCCCTAAAGATGTAGAGAAACACAGAACAATATTAAATACAAACAGGCGGAGAATCATGCTTTTTGGAGGCAACAATGTTTGGCTCTCTAGTCCTAACAAACTGATTGGTTTCTCTTCCTTTTGGGTGAAGATGTCAATGCTTTGAGTAAAATTCCTGAGAGATGACCGGATCTGCCGGTTTTACTTCCTTCTTTTGTGTTGTTGACTTAATGTCTTAAAGAATACAGTTAACACCAAAAGTTACGAAGTTTCTTGCTGACATTTTGCCATAAGCTATATCTGAGAGAAGAAGAAAAGAAGAAAACAGATACTGAAGTAGTAAAAAAGAAATGGTTGAGAGAAGAACATAAATTCTGGGAGTTGAGTATAATTAACTTCAGGTTGCTAAGCCTCAGGCTGGAAGAGAATTGACCTGGAGGATTTTACAGGCAGTGTTAAATTTAGGCCTATGAGAAGAGAGCGAATTGTTTAAAAAAATGTTAGAAATGTATCATTCTCTTGCAAATATTCTAGTGTATTTATGAGGTCATACAGCATAGAAATTTGTGAACTGTCCCGCATAGATTTTTATTTGCTTTCCTGAAAATAAACAATACTAAAAATTAGTGAATTAACACGGTTATCTCAGGACCTGATTTAGAGTGGTATAACCTGGCATGTCAAGAGTTAAATATGACTTTCATAGTCCTTCTTCATTCTAATAAAATTTCAAATGGCACTTTAAACAAAGGTAAACACGGAGATTCGAAACTGTAGACACATTGAAGTAAAAATGGAGTGGTGAAAATATTAAATAGATTGTAGATGCAATACTACAGAGGAAGCAAATATCGCAGGGCACATAAGGATAACTGCAACCATTTTGAAAGGTGTCATGTTGAATTTGGGTCAACATTCTTAACCCGTTCGTACACGAATTATTAAAAAACAAACTGAGGAAAAATATTCTCTGATGCTCAGGTAAATAAAATAGTTCAAATAAAACATTTGTTTTGATATTTACTTTTCGCCACTCATTTGTGTGAAAACTGGAAAAGTTTCATATGAAGCTTATTATGAGAAAGGGAGACAATTTTTTTAAAGAGCGCTTTTATTATAGAAATTCACTAAAAAGTCAAGCATTTCTTTGATAATTGTTATTTGGATAACACTTAGATCTTGTAATTAATACATTATGAATATACATACATAACATATGATTGCTGTTTATAATTAATGACTAGTATTTTCTTAATTTGATTTGATTTTTAGTTTAACGTCCCTTTCAGCAGTGAGGCTATATAAGTCGTGAACCTACAGTTTAACATGGGATCCGATCCGTATGAGTTCCAGCCAGAAATTGAACTGGGTTTCCCACGTCAAAAGTGCGTATGTTAAACGCTTAGCTACGAGAGAACTCGTGGTGCTTCCTTTATACTATCTGAGTAAGCAGAAAGACATCCGAAAATAAGTTTGCAGGCATTGCTACGTTATAGTGCACAGACTGAATCATTCTTAATGCTGGTGTTGGTACTTTGTATATACAATAAAGTGAAATCTTTCAGTTTAACATCCCACAATTATGCCCTTTGGTCTAAGGGAGACGGATGATTAAGAGAAGTGAATTGTGATGGAAGAACTGGTAGAATGAGGAATTGGAGTACTCCGAGAAAACCCACGAACACAATGATATTTACAACAAACGTACTTGGCCGGTGATGGAACCAGGACCCCACGAAATAAAGGTAAGTACTTTACCATTGAGCTACCTTGCTCCAAATAGTACTTCGTAGAATCTCCCTTAGGCAGCATGTACATTTTCATTATATAGATAGGCGGAGTTAGGAATTAGTCTGCAGGGGACATACCTTTTAGTAGGTCTCGAACCTGTGGAATACTACCTAGACGAGTGTTGAGTTAATATAAATAACTCATTTTTACAATTTTATTGGTCAAAAGTTGCGCAAATTTTGACAGGTCTTGGTAGGTGGGCATCTTTAGATGACATTTTTATTTTTTCTCCAAAAGTTGCGGGGGAGGAGGGCAATGAACCCTATAGGTCTATCCATGATTGTATATGACATAGTATTCGGCAATTCATCGATGACATTCTGTAACAGGTGATATCATTCGCCACAGAATTCCTTAAATTCGAAGTGTCGGTACATAATGTTATTTGTTTCTATGTCTGACTCTATGTGTGGCTGTTTATGTAGATTTAGCTACAGGAGTTGCCAAACATTTTCTTTCGAATTCACGCCTGGAGATTGTCCTGCCCACCTCAGAGTTTGAACCTCTTTCAGCATCTTCCAGTGTGTGCTCAGCTCATATGATCACTCGTTATCCATGAACTGCTTGAGGTTCTGCGACTTTACGCCTGTCTGGAAGAAAGACAGCAATCTACTCGTATCTTTCAGCAGCATGACTGTGTCTATCACAAAAGTTGAGGTTATAATGAGCAACTTTTCCATTTTCATCGACACCGTGACACTCTACACCACGATGTTCGCCATATAACAGTGTCTGCTGATCGGTTTCCAAAAAGTGACAAGATCAGCTTTAATCGGAGAATGCACACAGAGAAAAATCGAACCGCAAATTTTCACTAACGTCAACAAAATATCTGATACCGTGACCTGTACAACAGTCAACTTGTATGATACATGCAGCGAAATACAAGTGGTGAAAGGGTTTTAAATACTAGTTGTACCGACTAATAATGCGGATAATTTTCAATAGATGGAGTAGCAGTAGAATGCTTTAGTTGCGAGGTGATGTGTGGGCTATTTCGTTATAGTGATAAGAAGTATCAAATCCTCAGAAGTTAAGAGAGGCGAAGATGATAACTTCGTAGATTTATTTACGCTGAAACATGATAAAGTTCTTGTCAAAATAAAATTAAAAAAAAGAGCATATGCGGGAGGTGTTGATTCATTACTGGGACATTTCATGTGAAATCAACCAATGAAATGGCAAACTTTAACCTGACGATCTTAGATTTTTGTAAAAATTGGTGCACAGCTTTATTACAGTGGGAGATGAAAAAAATCCCAAATATTACCTCTCTCCTCCTCAAAGTGTTTCCATACAGGGTGTTCAAAATGCCAAAAAATGGCAATTTTTCAGTTACAGTGATTATTAAAAATTGTCATAAAATAGTTATTATGTGTACTAGAGACGTGGAACAAACACCATTATAAAGTTTAAAAATTTCTCTACAACTTGTATTATATTGACAAAACTTGTAAATAAAAAATAACACTTCAAAAATTCAAATTACGATTTGAATTTTGAATTTCGCATTGAAATGTCCCTCTGAATTTTTTCAAAATTGTCCAGATTGTAGTCTCATATGTGTAGTAAAACACCACAAAGTTGTATTTTGGGCACTCAATGGGATCCGATTTAAAATTCAACATAAACCAAGCATTGCATGATATTGACCATGTGACTATTGGGTTCAGATCGATAACCATTTGCCTGGAGCTATTTACCTGCAGCATCAAAGGAATTTATATTCAATTTCATTTGTTTCTTGTATTCATTTGAATTTACACAATTATCCACCTTTCGAGTTATTTAGAGAGGTATTACGTTTCCAAACAGTACTTAATACAGGTCATTATTCTTGTTAGTCAGTATGGATGTTTCTGAATTTATATTGGCTACATTGCTACATGCTATTTTTATTTCTGTTTGAAAGCTTTAAAAGTAGTGATTTTGATGTGAATGACATAAAATGGCCAGGTGATCCGCAAATGTTTGAATATCAACATTGCAAGTATTATTGGATGAAGGTGCTTATCAAACTCCAAACAACTTGCCGCAAGATAAAATGTTGCTCAGCAAACAATTTCTGATCATTTGAAAACAATGGGAAAGATTTTAAAGTTAGGAATGCAAAATCGAAAATTTGTCTGTACACTGTTGCTCCAACAGCATCAAAGAAAGTCCTTTCTACGTCGAATAGTGACTAGTGATGAATAGTGAATTTATTTTTAAAGTCCTAAACGCACAAAATGGTGGGTTGATAAAGGTTAAACATCAACATCGACTAGACAGACAGATCGGTTCGGAAAGGAGTAGTGTTGTAAATAAAATAAAAAAGTTCGTATTTTTTCAGAAATGTACATTTCTTTTAGAAAAAAAATATTGCCTCTCGTTTTTTTCTAAATTTCGGTTTTTTTTTTTAAATAGTCATTTGTAATGCATCTTACGTCTATTTAAGTATGAAATATTTTTATGTACACTCATGTCCAAAATGATTGTTTCATATCTATAACTGTGTTCGTGTAAGAATATAATTTGATAATGATTTTGCAGGGTACTTTTAATACTGATACTATGTGTATAATCGGGAAATGTATTTTTGTGGTAAATTTCATAGGAAAGGAAATATAAATACAAAAATTAGAATGAATAAAACAAAATGTTGCTATTTATTATTTTTTTAAATGTTATTATTTTTTTAAAATGTAAACATAGGTTTTCAATATTTTAAATGTTATTAATTTAAATTTTAATCCACATATTATTTTTATTTCTGGATATTTTATCTCAGAATACAACGTATTTACTATAAAACAAAAAATCATTTTCAGATTTCGTATTCGTTGGACCCAGAAACAAATTAACAATGTTTCTATTGCTTATGGTGTAAAGTTTGTCTTGGAAGTCTAACACGGCTAGGAAGCGCATTAAGTTTGAATTTCAAAGTATTTTTTCCTCACTACTATAATCACTAAGAAAGTGACATAAAATATAGTAGGAGTAACATCATGATAAAAATTTTCAAATTTATTCAGTAACTTTGCCATTGGAGACACTTCCCTAACAAAGTGGTTAATGCGCGTGATACATCATTCAACCTCCAGTGAAAGTGTTAGCATATAAAAGAAACCGAGTAGGGGTTAGTGTCACATTCCAAGCAGTAATTTCTATCTATACGAATTTGTTCTGAGGATAAACGTTAAATTCGGATCTTTTCACCGAGATGAATCAAGTAATTGTCTTCTTAGAATTAGTATTTTTGTCATTATCATAATGAATGCAATTTAGACAAAGAAACAGACTGTACTTTTATTTATCAGGAATTTTAAATATGTAATATTACACTTATTTAATATGTTATTTATTCAAAATTCCCTTAACGAATAGCTACAGCCTAGTGGTTTAAATATGCACAATTTTTTAATACTATTAACATTACAAAGGACATAATGAAACCATTAAAATTTGTTCGCTGCATATATTGTTTTGTGTCTTTCAACTGGCTAAACAGAATTCAATGACTTTTGCATGTTATAAATAACGTATTTAAGTATACCTACGGTTTTTCAATATCATGTAATCCCATTCGTATGATTTAAATTTGCATTGAAATATTTTTATGTACAAGGACCTAGTGTTATTAATGTATTTGAACAGGAGTATGCCTTATTAAAGAAAACTGTATGTCTAGTAATACAAAAACAAAAAATAAAATAAAATAAGTGCTATTTTCAAAAAGAAAACTAACGTGCATTGCTAAATCTTTAGTTAATACTATTCTGTTCTCTCTCTCTTTTTCATTTATTCTGAACTATGTGTGGTGTGGTATCCACCACATATGTATGAAAAGTTGACTGCTCCATCCATGGATATCGAAAAGGGTGAGTAGAAAAAGGAAAACATTCCCCAACATCTTGCTTTCGGGAAACTACAAGAAACTATTTATTGAGAAATCTGTTGCTCTGGTGTGATTGTTTCGCATTATAAACTTCTAGTGTATGCTAAGGATTATTATTTGCCACAAAGAAAATAACATTTAAATATTTTATATTTCCGGCTATACAGGAAATTTGTTTGCGAAATATTCTCCTTTTTGCACGCAAGAGATAAAAGTGCCAATAAAAAGTGGACAAAATATACAGAAAAGCCAATGTTATTTCTAAATACATAATTGAAAATCGTCAAAATTCATGAATACATGGTACATTTAGTGCAAAGCTTATTTAAATTGCAAGTTTCAAGTCAATATTAGTGACATTTTCTTAAAAAGAAAAAATGAAAAGGTATTTATGACATCAGTTTAGATGCAATACAAAAAGTAGAAAATGTATAGTAAATACATTTAGAATAAAGTTTGTTTAAACAAAACATCTTGGTATCTACTCATCATCAATGTCACTACTAGCATCTTAAGAAACTGGCAACTGTATGAAATTGTTATAGAAATCTTGCTACTCCTCCAGCACGTAATACTTAACTTTTTCAATGTCTATGAGCTTCTTTGGATTCACTGGTACTTTGGCCCTGTAAACAAGGTCTTGTGGAAACAACATATTGCTGGCTCCTATTTAGTTCAGTTTAAAAGTTACGTTTTGTATGCCATCAATGTACTGATAAGCTTTTGTACAACCTTTAGTTTCACTATTGCACACAAGATGTCTATATTGGCTAGTAGAAAACTTCCCAGCTTTTTTCTCAATGTCTGTTGTAGTCTTCTTGAAATAGTAAGGCCACCAATCCTTAAAGTTAATGATATCATCACTTTTGACACTACTTACCTCAAACTGTGGAAACGTCTTTTTGGCTGTTTTAATAATGTCTTCATATTGTTTTGGTGTATAAACGCGATTACACCTTTTTATTGCCCTTTTTATAACTGAAAAGTTTCGATCAGAAAGGTGTGTCCCCGGATTGGAAAATAATGACTAACCACTTAAAATCTATCATTCATGGTTAGACCCAAAAGTAATCTGCTGAGGGTGTGGTTCCGATTCTGGCCCCCATACGCATCGCTAAATATATTCAGTTCTGTAACTTCATCTGGGATGTTATTAATGGAACTGTAAATGAGTGAATATACTTCATTAGGGCCATTCTTCGCCTCACCTTCAGTACATGTAAAGAATATTCATTTCTGTCTTCCCATATCGTGGACATTAAAAACATAAAACCAAGAAAATATTTCCTGAACAGAAATGAACGGTAGGGGGAGATTATGCCAAACTCTAACCAAAAATCACACTATCGTGCATGAGGAGGACCAATCTGTAAGAAACTAAGTGTAGATTGTTTTGACAGAGAATAAACAACTAACAAGTAAAGGGTCCAAATGGATGAATCGAGTTACGGAATGAGACATAATGCACTTGATAGAAGATATGAAAATATGTGTATGTGCAAAGTTACAGCGGCTGAGCGCCATAAGAAACGGAGGGGGTCAAATTTGGTGGGAGATGGGCTATACTATGTTATGGAACTGTACATCAAATAAACTGTTGAATCGTAAAAATAATGAAAGATAGACAAAGCAAACGGTGATAGTTTCACATATTGACAAAAGAAGAATAAGCAGAGTAGATCACGAATCTCCGGCGCCATCTTGAAATCTGCCATTTTGAAATTTGTGACCTTTTTGAAATGGGAAGATTGTCATGTGATATGTAAATTAAGGTCAGCATGTTCTTAAAAAGTCAATTATAAACTTTAGTGATCGTTATCTGTACTTATTTTGAAGGATTAGGATCATTTTTATAGTTATTTACAAAAATCTAGGAGACTGTATGTTGAAAGTTTGGATTATCACGAAAACAAATGTAAGTTAAACATATCTAAGCTAAGAAAGCTACCAGTGAAATTTGATATCCAATTGTTTATTAGTACATTATTATTTATGATATTACTTCCAATTTGCTTCATATAGTGCCGAAGAGAACTATTCCTATCTGGAAGAACCGCTTCCGCTTTTGGTCGAAAGCAAAGTGGAGTTTGCATAGCTACCTTTTCTTAAAAGACATTCTTACTAATATGGACTATAACACAATAAAACCTGATAGATTGGAAGCAATTATTACGTACTGTGCGTAGACCACTATTTTTTTCCCCACTTGCTATATTTTTACTCAACTTTCTCTGGCCACCTTCATAAGCAATAGCAACTTAGGGTGAGTGAAACATGTGATATCTGGATGAAAAGTGGACTACTGCAGTCGAATGTTTTCGAGATAATCAAACTTTCATAATACGAGTATCATTTTCCTAAATTTTCGTAAATTACTATAAACATGATCCTAAATCTTCAAAATAACTACAGATAACGATAACTAAAGTTCATAATTGATTTTTTGAGAACATGTACACCCTAATTTATATCACATGACTATCTTTCCATTTCAAAAAGATCACAAATTTGAAAATGAAAGATTTCAATATGGCGGCTTAGATTCGTGATCTACTCTTGCCCATTCTTCTTTTGCCAATATGTGAAACTACCAACGTTTTCTTTGTCTATCTTTCACTATTTTTACGATATAACAGTTTATTTGACGTATTTCCATAACATAGCATAGCCCTTCTCCCACCAAATTTGACCCTCTTCCCCTCCGTTTCTTATGGCGCTCAGCCGCTATAACTTTCCACATACACATATTCTCACATCCTCTATCAGGTGCGCTATGAATCATCCCGCAACTCGATTCATCCATTTGGACCCTTTACTTGTATTTGGTAAAATAAGCTTGACTATCATTAACATTAATAAGTTAATAAGGTTTCGAGTACCAGATCTTAACCAAAAAGTAACACTATTGTAGAGGAGGAGAATCAATCTGAGAGAAACTAAGTGTAGTTAGTTTTGGCACAGAATAAACAACTTTGCACTAGGTAAAATACGAAAAACTAATTATAGAAGTGAATGAATGCATGTAAAAATTCGCCCATTTTTGAAACTGAGTTATGTTACCTTATTTATTCTCCGACGACGAAAGATAAGATATTTTTGTTTCTAGTTCACGGCAAAGCTAAATTGTTAAACAAATAGCAAGAAATACAGTACATCAGTTGCCATCTATCGAGAATAAGACAGAAATTTTAATATCTTTATTTTAGATTTTATTTCACTATAAGGTTACTAGTTTTTCAAAGATTTTGAGGAGAGAAGGAAAGACTGTGATATTCAGAATTTATATAAAACAACTACCAAGAACGTCCGCTGGATTTTTTTTATTTTTTATTTTATTTATTTTTATTTATTTATTTATTTATTTATTGCAAGCGAGGGAGACATCCACACACAAGAGCAGTTGCGAGTATACACACACTTCAATGTATGGTTGTACATAAAGATTTAAAAGAACAACAAGTTAGTTTCTCAATCTATGTTATGTTTGAGTTTCAAAAGTCTTACAGAAAGGCCAAGAGCGCCCATCAAGGGGGGGGGGGAAGTAGGGCAATCGTCTCCCCCACTAGGAAATTGTACTTGGGAATATTGAAAACCCAATAGAATTTTTACATAAGTTACAGCAAAATTTGAAACTATATTTGAAACGTCGCTTATACTTGCCCCCCGCCCCTTGGAAACGACAACATGGGCGCCCTTGAGAATGGCTATCTCCATCTTTTTATCTGCCGGTAGGTATAGGAGAAAAAAACGCTAAGAGATATAGAATAGTGGTTTTTTGCAATCCACTGAACTTCCTAAGAATAGATTCCGTCTCTTCTGTTAATCCCTGTTCAAACCAGAAGTCGTAGAAATCAGCCGTTTCCGGTTTCATTGTTGAACACCATGGAACAGAAAGAGTAGTATGTGGCTACAAATATTTTCATTTCAATCGATTCAACAATCTCAAGAGAAAATACTAGCAACACCTACAATAATGTACTAAAACCAGATATAGTATTATATTACTTTCGGTTTCATTATTAATTTTCATAGAGCAAAGACAGTAAGGGATATCGAGAAACGGTTTTTTGACGCAGACTCAACGTCTCAGAAATGCGTTTTATCTTTACATTTGTCTATATGTTCAAACTGCAGATGATAAAAACTTATGATTTCTGACCACAACACTAATCGCATAGAGGATAAAATGGAAAATGATTTCAACAAGCAATTTTTACGTGTACATTCAGCATCGGAAGAATATGTCTCACCTCTGAGTTTAATCCTCTATTGTAAGGAGAATTGATAAAAAAAAAAATAATCAAGTAGCACTTCTTCATAGAGCAAGAAATAGTGAGAGAAAGCGAGTAATTTTATGTGTGTGTGTGTGTGTGTCAGCGTTGCCAGATCTAGCATAATAATGCTAGATCTAGCATACTTTGCATGTCTTTAGCATCTAGCATCTTGCTTTTAGCATCCTGTCCAAATCTAACATAATTTCAGCAAGTTTATCAAAAAGCCGTAAAACCTGGAGATGAGAAAGAAGTTGGTCGTGGGAAGAAAAAAACGGCAGAAATGTATCCTCTTCCATTGATTCATACAGTCGGTAAGCCATACAGGCAGTCTTATTTTCCGAAGTAGGTTAGAAATGGCTTTGGGCTATTTTTTGGCTCCACCCAGAGTTTTCTAATCCTTTAACTGCAAGGAAGGGCGGAGCTATGGGGGCCATTCTCCCTCCAACGTTTTGACAACTTCACTATCTTTATTTCTGACTTTATGACCATCTTTATTCCTGAAATGAAAGGTCCGAGACCGGCCGAAAATTTGCCCCCAGCAGACAATTCCCAACTCCGCTTATGCTGCGAGGTAATTTTCTTTCAAAATATGTAAACAAACACTTTTCATTCACTTATACGATGTATACGCCATTGAGTCTGGCAACGACTGCACTAGTTTAGTTGAGTTAAAGCTTTGGTGCGTGAAGTATTGAGTTCTATCCACGCAATATTGCACTCTGCGTATTTTAAGTTACGTTATCGTATCTGAGCTTCGTTTTTTTTTTCTTTTAAAACTCCTGAATTAGTAATTATGAGGATCTAGCATAATTTGACCGAATCTAGCATAATTTCGGTCAGGCTTTGGAATAATTCCGAGCTGTGCGTCTGGCAACGCTGGGTGTGTGTATAAATTCAGATTCCGTAGAAACGGTTCTATCTTTGAACGTATCTGTCTCTGTTCCAACCACTAGTTATGAACGTACTACTTCAAAGTTGAGTATTAAATTGCATAGTTTGGGAGTCTACCGTAGTTTTACACTGAAATATCCAGGGGGGATAATTGTTCCCATTGCCCCCGCTGGGAACGATTATAAGAACCATATACATATGATTTCACATAGTAACAAAGAATAATTTTAATTAGAAATTGGGACAGTTTGATTTTAAAAAATGTCAATATACATATATAACCAATGATGCCCATTTGGCCTATTTTTGGCTAAATCTAGCATATTTGGACAGGCAATTAGCCATACAAATCTACGAAATGCTTATAGCCTTAAATATAGCTTAATTTATGAAACTCTTTTGCCATTTTTGGTCCTTTTTATTAGCCGTTGAATAAATCAAATATAAAGTGTAAACTTTAAAAAATGAGGATATCTGTCATACATTTGTATTAATTGATTTCTTAAGACAGTGGTTGTTTTATTCTGTAACAAACCCGCTTTTTTAATTCTTCTTTTCTCTCCCGACTCCACAGATTTACAGCTACTCAACAATACTTGTCAACTTGGGAAAGAATTTTATGCTCCCGTAACGGCTCCGTTTGCTACTTTTTAATTATTTTAATTTCGCATTTCATTGCGAGAATGAGAATTTTCTAATACAAATTTAATAACTTGGGTTCTTCAAACTACGTATTTGTTTCAGTTTACAAATATAAACAGATCAAATTATATCTTTTAGTTCATGACTTCAAAGAATTCTTACTATCCTACTTGGAAATGAAAATTAAACTTCCAAACTAAATTTTATTTTCTGTAAATTTTGAACATCATAATGAAATCACATGATTTTTTGTTCTCTGCTTACAGGTAGTGAGTAAACAGCTTGTTATACCTTCCAATTTCTTTTGAGTGTGTTGCAAGCAGTGTTCGTAGGTTTCCTTAAGAAAATTTCCCATTATTGAGTCAAAAATGTCCCTTTTCATATCCAATTTTCCCTAGCATGTTCAGTGTTAAATGTCTATGGCAAAAGTTGTGTAATAAGATTAATTTAGCCATATTAAAGGAAATGCCAACCACATTTGTTTTATTCATTTGCTTTTATTTCTGTTCCTTATGGTTTCCTTAATTTTTTACAAAAAAGAACACACATACACAGTGTCTGATTTACGTATAAACTAAACAAGCTATAGCTTAGGGCCCGAAGCTGTTGGGGGCAACAAAAATTAAAGGAAAAAATTGAATGCACATTTCCAAAATATAAGAAAAACAATAAATGAAGTAAAATCTACATATAGCAACAATGAAGGCTCCTACGATGTAAGTAGTGGGGCCCCTTCTGCTAGCCTGCTTCCTAAAATATCACCGATTTCTTCATTTCTGTATATAGAGTTCTACGTTCATCTGGACACATAAAGGGCCCCATTACCTTCAATAGCTTAGGGCCCCACCAAATCTAAGTCCAGCTCTGCACATACACACACACACACACCACACAAATACATTTAGTCAATAATGGGTGCAAATATTTAGAAACTACTTAAAATTATAATTAATAACTTTATAACCTAACCTAACCTATACAAAATATATCAATTGTTTTAACTACTTACATCGTGTATCTTTAAACAGTACTATATATCGTTCAAAGGTACATGATGTATTAATGTTCATAGGTACAGTCACGAACATTAATAAATGGAGGCTGAAGCCATTATTTCTTATAGCTCCAACTTCCATTTATTAATGTTCGTGACTGTACAAGAGGGTCACCGTTAAGAAAAAAAGTTCTCCATTAGCTTAAATATCGCACAGAAGTTAAAACTAAAAATAGTACTGTACTCACCAATCATTCTACCCCAAGTTTGCAAAAATATATATAACAAGTTGCGAAAACCGAAGAGCACAAAACACAAAAGGTAATTACAAAAAAATCTTCGTTTTGGGGGGGCGAAAAAATTAAAAGGAACATTACTCGGCATAACACTCAGTAAAAAAAACAGCCAATTGCGTTTACAGTCATTTAATCTTTCTCATTTAATCTTTCAAACGAATTTTAACCACTGCACCCAGATAGCTCTGAATTCGAAAAAAGCACATGTGTTCAAAGGTATATACATTGTTTCAATGGTACAACGCCTTCCCCTAATACATTATTATCTTTATAGATGCTTTAGCGTTACGAGTTTGTAGCAACTGTAAGATACAGAAAAAATGAAATCTTTGAGTTTTACGTCCCACGGTTATGCCGGTTAGGCTAAAGGAGACGGTGATTATGAGAAATGAGTGAAATGGTGGAATGAAGAAAGTGGGAGGAAACGGGAGAACCCCGAGAAAACCCACGAACACGGTGTTTGTCCACCACAAAGTCCACACGGTGTAAGATACAGAAAATCATAAATTACATTCAAGAATAATAATTACGTAACATTCCCTCTTAGCAGTCCCTCTATTCCGGACAAGGATATTTGCCACTTTGGAGTGTCCTTTATTTGAATCCTCATGTTCCTGTATTTGTAAATCTCCATCCTCGTCCTCTTCATCTCCATTGCTGCAGGTATGCTCTGTGCAGAAGAGAGTAGCTGGCATTGGTAAAGGCAGTGTTGGCACCACTAGGTGCCGTGGTACCACCCGTTGATTTTTGACTACTCGTACGCTGCCATCATTGCTTCATTCCATTCTTCTACTTCTTTCACCTTTTTTCATCCTGTTTCGCTCTCAATTGATGAGCCAAGCTCGTCTAACACCATGAAGTGGCTAGCTGGAAATAAATTCTTTGTAATTTCTTGAAAATAGCTACTGCTAGTGCTACATTAATGTTAAAAAGTTTACACAATGAACTTTTCCCCCTAACTTTCTTTGAAACAAAGAACGAGGAGGATGTTCTCAATGTGATCCGTTGTTTATATGTGTTGTGGATATGTTCACATATACGTCCATATAGGTGCACGGATTTTGTTCATTGCTTTTGGTTTGAAAGATACGACATTCTGTCAATTATTTTACGAAAACACGAAGTCATACAGTGTAATCATTATATTATCATTATTATTGCTATTATTCCATATCTTTAAGGGAATCTTATTGATTCTAATGGAATAAAGAACATGTCTTTAGTTTCACTTATAATCTGGAGGTTTTCTCAATACCCGTCTTTTACCAATTTTTCTAACGAGAAACTAAATTTATTAGCATCACCACTGATCAAATTCCTTATTTATTTCCATTAATTTTGAATGATTTTGACATTGCGTAGTCATAGTTAGTTTACATTTTTTTCTTTTATTAATCAGATATGAGTTCTAATGAACATATTTTGAATAACCCATGGATCTGTTTTGCCAGGTGTCAAATGTTGGTTTTTTGACACCAAACTGGAATACGAAAGCAATAAAATATCCAACTAAACAGTACGTTTTAGTGTAATTTTTTTGCTAAGTAACTTATAGCGTACATACGCTGTGAGACTTTTCTTTTTCTTTTAAGTACCCTGATCGAGCATCAGGTTGTTGGTGTTGATAATGGATAATGCTTTGCTTAGCTTAATGGACCCGCAGATTTTGCAACATGCAAGAGAACAAGCTTTTATTTTTAACACGATTGTACGCTATTGGGAATGTACTCCTTATTATTTAATAAACCAATTTTTCTTCACTTGTTTTTGTTCTTTCGATTAAGAGCTAATGTACTCTGAATACTTCATCTGGATTATACAATTCTAAATATGTGTAATAAATAAAAACCTTACTAATGGATTGTTTATGAAAGTAAAACAAGAGGATTATCCTTAACTAAACGAAATATATTTTTTTTAAATACAGGCTAAATTATGTGTTCAAACTATATTAGAAAACTATGGTTAAACTAGAAATATACTTCTGAAAACTTACTCGAACGGAGATTACTTAGAATAAAGTTAATACAGTGGTGTACATAAATTTTCATTAAGGACTAGTGGTATTCAAACACCCAGTCTCACACAATTTCAAGACAGCGTGATTTTTGTACATATAAAAGTAATCAATAAACTTTTGTTGCCCACTACCTTCGAACAACGATATGTCACCTAAGACATTCTTGGAAGATCAAAAATAGTCCCCATCAGCATCGACAACCGTCTGCCAACGTTCTGGAAGGCCACGGATTCCAACGCGATAGAGCTTGGTGGGCCGTGAAGTGAAGAACGTATCATGTGTATTTTACACCTCTACTAGGGAATGAACTGGTATCCTCTAAAGTAATTGCCCAAGGAATGGAACAGGTGATATTCGGACGCTGCAATGTCTCGGGAGTATGGCAAATGCAATAGTGTTTCCCATCCACGGCGTAGAATGGTCTCCCGCGTCATCCTAACCACGTGGGGCTTAGCGTTGTCCCGTAACAGGAGGACGTCTTAGCGATTCAGAACTGCTGGCTTCAGAGTTTTCAGTTTTTCTTGAAGAGAGCTCAACTGCTGAGAGTACACAGTTGCATTGATGCTCTGATCAGTTAGTAGCACGATGCCGCGAGCAGTACTGTTATTCGGCTGTTTTGGAATCGGTCCATGGGATGCTAAGCAAAGATGACGGCGCCGTGGAGCTTCGTACAGCACCCACTTCTCATCATATGTCATGGTTACCTTTATAGTATATAGGTATAAGGTTAATCCTTTTACACTTTATGGCTTTCGATCGTGGCGTCGACTTTCGGAATTTGCTTTATAAATCTCTAGAAAAACTTTTCATACCGGGTTTTGTGCATTAATTCAAGCATGGAAACATTAAAGAATATTTTTGCTGGGTATTTTGAGGTTAAACTTCCGATGCCTGAGAGCAGTGACGTCACAAATATGGAAGAAGGGAGAAAGAGTAAATTTTAGAGCTTTTTTGAAAATAAATTCTTGACACATCCCTATTCATTATAGGATCATGGTTCGTACCTCGTTGTGTTTGTAATGAAGCAATGTTTCCAACTGTACCACTCAAAGTTCACTACTGTGTACCAGAAGGGGAAAAATCCCGTCCAAATTGAAAAAAGGGAATTTTAGAAATATTCCTTTTTCCCCTCAATTTCTCTCCTCAGATACACGATAGGGACATGAGAGTGGTGCCGTTTGAAATCTAGACCTATTTGAAACCAAATGAGGTACTAATCATGATCATAGAATAAATAAGGATATGTCAAAAACTTTTCGAATTGTTTAATTTTCCCCCTATTTACACATTTTGAGTCAATTATTTTAGTAAACAATCTATATTATTATCACTATTTCTCCTAAAATCATAAATCGTACTTTGTTCTCCTCGGAATGAATCAACATTCCAAACGGTAGCATTCGCATGTCGGTAACATGTACCTGAAGAAAGAAAATTCCCTAAAAACCGGATTTTTGAGAGCGGGAAAGATATTTACCCATGTGTAAAGAATATCCCACGTTCCCTTAAATAATAACAAAACACATGATTCTAGATATTTTCCCCGACCTCAATTTTTAAGATATAAATTGATATTTTGCAGAGATATTGCATACATTATGTAGGATGTTGTAGGTGATTTTGAAACACATGGCCCAAAGAGGGACCCAAATTTTAAAAAAGAGATTTTTCACGAAAATTCCCCCTTTTAGAAAATTTTCTCTCCTTGAGTACACGGTGCCGACATGCTAGTAGTACCGTTTGAAAGGACGATTCATTACGAATAGAACTAGGTACGATTCATAGTCCTATGATAATTAGGGACGTCTGAGGAAATTTTTATATATCTTGTTTTCTGTCATGATAAAAAGACGTGGGATAATTCTTACAAATAAGGAAATATTTTCTCCCGCTATCAGTTTTTAAGATATAAGATTAAAAGTTTGCACAGGTATTACATACATTACGCAGTATGCTTCAGGTGATATTGGGAATCTTAACGTTAACACAGGGGGCGCCCAGAGGGACCCAAAATATGGAAAAAGAATCATTACTAGGGAATTTTCTTTAATTTGATGCATGGAACCGACATTCGAATGGTATCGTTGGAAAGGCTGATTCATCCTAAAGAAAACGAGGTTCGATTCATATTCCAACAATGAAAAGTCTTTATGCTGAAGCTGATTTGATGAAAACATATTATCCAAGGAAAATTGGTAAATCAGCTAGATCATCAAAATTGTTTTTCCTCAGACCATTCTTCGTACCTCATTCAATTTACAATAAAGTAAAGTCCTTTTTGGTACCCTTCATGTTCATCTCGTGTACCTGAAGGAAGAAATTCGCGATAAACGGGGCATCCTTAAAAAAATCAAGAATTTCTCCTCTTAGGTACATAATAGGGAAATTTAATTGAAACGGTTTGAAACATTGTTTTATTTCAAACGAAACAAGATATGAACCATGATCCTACGATAAATTGTCTTGACGCAATAGCTGATTGAGTACAAGTCTACAATATGTCCCAAAGCCCCAAAATTTTAAAGGTTAATCACTGTTATGGCCCGGAACTCGAAATGAAATACAATGCCAGAGCACGCAATGTGTAAAGGGACTCTCTCTTAAAAAAAATAAATAAAAAAAATAACAGTATAGGCTGTAACGGCTCTATATCTTAATATAGCATACTCATCGCCGTAACGGGTATGCGACCGCGAAGTACTGCAAGGAAGGGAAGATTGCATAAGAATTTCTGATTAATTTTGAAGAGGTTTATTTTGACTAGGGAACTAACGCAGGTATAGACAGTAAAGATAGGGGATTTGAAGCATATTTGCACTGTCATTTCTGAAAATATTCATATTTTCAGTCTTTTCGATTTATTGTATTATACGTTAAATTAAACACCACAACATATTCGCTGATAGCGTGTATCGCCTTACTTTTTAAAATCGCCGCTGTAGCCTACTTGTCAGAACATTCATTTCCAGACATAATGTAGAGAGAAGATAAAGAAAGAGATACTACATCTGTAAGATCTAGGTGGGTCACTAAGGAACTATAGGAATTAGAATACCCGAGTCAAAATACACGTACGAAAGCGAAAGGAAGATCTAGAAATTTGTACTTTTAGAAACGTCCTAGAGAGGTGAAAATATAGGTAAAAATTGCAAAACGAATCACTTAATTTATCTTTCTATTCTTATATTCTAGTATACGTATTTCAGCATCCAAACATCTCTGTCCAGGATTACGAAATAAAGTGAAGAAAGAAACATTTCCATTTCAAGAATTAAATCAGAAAAAGGACCTCTGTACCTGATCTACACTCGAACTCCCAACTTCTGTATATGAAAGCCAGAACTCTACTCACTAAGGTAATAACTTCTTTCACAGTAGGCGTTCTAACGGAGCTTTTGGCAGTTCAGGAATTTACTATGACCTGTTCGCAGGGCACTCTTCTAAATCTTCCAAACGAATGTGCGAGTGAATTATCACATTCGCCTCACTATATTTAACGTGAGAGTGGAAACTAACTATGCTAGACATGAATATGCTTCGCTTGGGGTTTAGAAAGTATGCCGGAAATTAATGCTTACGATACGACATAGAAAGAAAATAGAGGTTTACTTATCAAGAAATTTAAAAAGAAGCTTATTATGTGTACTTTGAAGTTACTCTTACAAAATGAAGCTCTGACATTGAGCAACTACGATATAGTTCCGAACTATAGTGTTTTAATTTTCAAATCAGAAGTGACAGATTAACGAGTTGCGGTTTTAATGGACAGATAAGGGGGCAAGATCAACCACTCTTGAAACGATTACTCTATCATAAAAACTTTTCTCAAGTTCCGTAAAAACAGCGCCACCCACATAAGCATGAATTATAACGTCTTTATCATCATCATATGGCAGCATGCATATGATGATGATAAAGACGTTACAATTCATGCTTATGTGGCAGGTCATTTGCCGCAACTAAAAAGCTTCCATGCTTCACGGTCTTCCACTAACCATTTCATCTTCACATAAGATTTTTCTGTTTTAATATCGTCCATTAATTTTAATCTCATTCGCCACTACCTTCTTTTTCCTGCCATTATACCCTCTAGCATGTCCTTCATGATAGAATTTCCTCTTAGCCAATAGCGCAATCAGTTTCAATTTCTCTTCTCAATAATATCTCAAATTGTCCTTTTCTTTCCCAGCATTTCTAATACTATCTCATTGTGTTTTCCTCTCGATCCAGCTAATTGTTCTCAAATTTTCCTCACGCCCACACTGCAAAAACTTACAGTCGTTTTTCCTTACTTTTGCGTAATATCCGTGTTTCGGTCCCATCTAGTACAATACTCCACACGAAACATTTTATGAGTCTTTTTCTCAACTCTTTATTTAAGATCCCACAAAATCGTATTTTCCTCCTCTTAAAGGCTTCTTCCGTCATTCCTATCCTCACTTTTATTTCACGTTCGCACTTCATATCGTCACTAATAATAATATCCAGGTATCGAAAACTAGTCACCAGTTTTATTTTCTTCCCTCCTACTTCTATATTTCACACCTATAACGCATACACAAAACATTAGTGCTGGCGATACCACACAGAAATAATATTACTGATCTTAACAAGAAACAAAGCATTCCATATTCTTTGTTGTTTGGAAAGTAGTTATGTCAAACATTAGCATCGACTATACCGAACAAAAAGAAAATTAGCACGCTTATCAGACTTTGTGGGTGGACCGTCTTCATGCAAAGACAGTTCCACCTACTGATAATAATGGAGCACTAATTTTCAAAACTAACATAAAGAGTAGTACTACATTAGTGCTGACGATAACACATAGAAAGAAAATTAGTGATGCTTATCTCATCACGAAAATGATGGGTTAATTGTTTTCGTTGATGATACGGGTAGCAGAGATTTTCGTCACAATTTTTGATTTGTTGATCAGAAAACCTTAATTTTCTTTCTATGTTGTATCGTAAGCATTAATTTCTGGGTATTTTCTAAATCATAAGCAAAGCATATTCATGTCAAGCATAATTAGTTTCCACTCTCACATTAAATATAGTGAGGCGAATGTGACAATTCACTCGCACATTCGTTTAGAAGATGTGGAAGACAGTCCTGCGAACAGGTCATGGTAAATATTTGAACAATGAAAACCACCGTTAGACTGCCTAATGTCAAAGGAGTTATTACCTTAGTGGGTAGAGTTCTAACTTTCAAATTCAGAGGTTGCGAGTTCGAATGTAGGTCAGATACAGAGACCCTTTTTCTGATTTAATTCTTGAAATGGAAATGTTTCTTTCTTCACTTTATTTCGTAATCCTGGATAGAGATGTTTGGATGCTGAAATATATATATATACTAGAATATAAGAAAAGAAAGATAAATTAAGTGATTCGTTTTGCAATTTTTACCTATATTTTCACCTCTCTAGGACGTTTCTAAAAGTACAGATTTCTAGATCTTCCTTTCGCTTTCGTACGTGTGTTTTGACTCGGGTATTCTAATTCCTATAGTTCCTTAGTGACCCACCTAGATCTTACAAATGTCGTATCTCTCTCTTTGTCTTCTCTCTACATTATGTCTGGAGATGAATGTTCTGACAAGTAGGCTACAGCGGCGATTTTAAGAAGTAAGACGTAAACTAAAGTAAAACATTTCCCTGTTGGTTTAATAAGGATATACTGGACACAATTAAGCTAACGGATTACTATAGAAAACACAAAAAGCAATCTGAATTTAACACAATGTTGTATAAAGAATACCGTAAACGATTAAAAATAATGCTCAATAAAGCATATAAAAAGTACGTAAGGGAAATGGAAGATAATATTATAGGGGATGTAAATGCATTCTGGAAGTTTATTAAAAATAAAAAAGGACATCTATAAATCAACCAATTACATTAAATGATAAGAATCTATGTGATGATGAAAATATAGCTGATGGCTTTGCAACATTTTTCAGGTCAGAGTATTCTGAGAACAAACCATATTACTTCATATATGAATCTAGCAAAATGCAAGTAAATAACTCATTAGTGTTACAGTCCATAAAGATAGATGAATATAAAGCAGCAATAAAAAATTAAAACCCAAAAGGGTGAGTGGACCTGATAATATACCACCATATGTACTTAAGGCTTGCTCTGAAGTTTTGATGTATCCTTTGTGTACAATTTGCAATCTAATAATGAAGACACAATCATTTTCCAGTCTGTAGAAAATTACAAGAGTCTGTCCAATTTATAAGTCGGGAGAAGAAAATAAGGTAGAAAATCATAGACCTGGAAGCATAATATGTGCACCTGCTAAAATATTAGAGCAAATAATATATATACGTTTTTTTAAATCATATCAAATGTTTTGTTTCTGAAAACCAACATGGTTTCTACCCGGGTACATCAACATTGACTAACTTGATAAATTTTACCCAAGAATATGATGCCTTTCATAGAAAAATACAGGTGGATACTATATACATAGATTTTGCTAAAGCTTTTGATAAAATTAACAATGATATCTTATTACAAAAACTTTCTACCTTTGTTATGTCTAGTCAAATATTAAATCTTGTGCCTTCGTATCTTAGTAATAGGAAACAGTATGTAATATATAAGCATGTAGAATCTTTTAAATATGATGTAAGCTCAGTAGTTCCACAATGGTCAAATTTGGGACAATTATTTTTCTTGTTGTTTACAGATAATCTTCCGACCAAAATTAAAAGTTCAAAATGTCTCCTATATTTGATGATATTAAAATATATAAAGAAATTAATAGTTATGAAGATACGTTGCTGCTACAAGATGATACAACTGCTATATACAATTGAAATGTAGATAATGACCTCCCATTGAATTTCAGAAAGTGTTACTACTTAAGGTATGTAAGTAAAACAGACAATGAAAGAAGCACATATACAATTAATGATAATACTAAATCAAGAGTATATTCAATAAGAGACCTGGTAGTAACAATGAATTTTAATTTGACATTTCATAACCACAAACGAAATATTATAAAAGATTAGTATAAACGATTAGGGTTTGTAATTAGAAAGTCAAAATATTTTCATAACTTGTATACCATTGTTGTGATTTACAATGCTATGGTTAGATCTAAATTAGAATATTGCTGTCTTATATGTAGTCCATACCAGTAATTTCTTAAATCAAAAGAAATTTTTAAGATATTTATATTTTAAAAAGTACAACGTGTCTGCCTATGAAAATAAAATACCGTATGTTACACTATTGGAAGAGTTTGGCTTTATATCGTTAACCAACAGGAGAGTATATTTTGAACAACTATTTCTTTATAAAGTCATAAATAGAATAATACAAAACAATTCCTTTTTTAGAGAAAATTAGTTTTAATGTAAAACAAAATCATTTAAGAAGTAGAGAACTATTTTATTGCAAGATAACCAGAACAAAAAGTTATAGACATTCGCCAATCATAAGAATGTGTTCAAAGTACACAATAATAATTTGGACAAAGAAATAGATAGATTTGGATTTTAGCGAAAATATTATGGATTACAAGAAAAAATTACAGAAGGTTTATAAAATGTAAAGTAATTTATAACTGATTTGATAGAATGTTTAAGTTGTAAATGAGTACAAGAGGCTCTTATTAACATCAAGTGAATTTTTAAATTTATTTTTATTTAATTTTAACTTTATTTTATTTTTACTTAGTTTTTGTGGAAGTGAAAAGTGAAGCTTTTGAGATGTTACATTCTTACAAATAATGTGAATATTTCAGATTGTTTAATTTTTTATATTTTTCATTTTATTTCTTTTTTGTGTTTGTAAGTTTTTTTTGTATTTTTGTGTAGCTGCATAATATGTATATAAATGTGTCTTATGTAAGGCTCCTGTAACTGGAGCTTGTACTCTGTTGGGAGTAAATAAATAAATAAATAAATAAATAAATATTATTATTATTTTACTAAAACAATTATAAGTTCCAAATTCAATCAATGCTTAAAGAATAGCCTTTCAGGAAGCACGTAACTCTATTTGGTACGAAATATATTTTCTAAAAGCCATGACTGCAATAAGAAATTCTCATAAAGCAGAGAACAAAAGATTTCACTCACTGGTTACTTTAAAATAATTCTTCCCAACCTTTTTCTTTAGTGATACCCTAAAACTCTCAGCATTTTATATGAACACCCATTCGCTGATATTAATAAAACACAAAGTTTATTAACAAATATGATTTATTTTAAACAAGTATTAATTCCTAGATGTAGTTTTACCAAGTATAGACAATAGTTTAACAGAAATATTTTTCACAAATAAGAAATTTTACGTTTACACGTTCGTAATTGTACCGAAAAGTTGCGACAGTTCTATAGTGAGTCTTCTTGTGGTATCTCGTATGCAATTTATGGTAGAGCATTGTGAATGGTAACGTTTTGTTCTTTATAAGGTAGGGAATCAGAAAAGTGATGGTGGATATGTCAGACCCGCGACTGGTAGGAGGGGAAGGGGTTGGGAAAAATGATGAGTCATCTCTCGCTTAAGCCCTTATAACTTCGCTCCTAATCATTCGATTTTAATTTTTTTTTTCTTAAAGAAAAGGTCTAAGTCAGTTCTATACATTATGTTATTAGCACCTTTTATGTAAATGTAGCCGTTTTCGTTAAAGTTTGAAAAAAATGTTTCCTAAAAAATATTTCATTTGACAAAATATTCATTTTTGTATTATTTATTTATGTCAAATAGCTAAATTTATAAAAGGAGCATGAAATACGAATAGATTTTTATTTTCAAAATCGTTGTCATGTAAAACATAAGGAAAAGAACAGTATACGAAATCTAATATTTCACTCAAGAGAAGCAATTAATATTTTTAGTTATCATTACACTTATTCCTACGATTTATTATATTATATCATCCATATTAATATTATTTTGTAGATGTTTATAAGTATTTTAGAAATATGTTTTAATTATTATGAAATAAGTACTTCAGTCATGTGTTTTCTTATTATATTCACTTACTGAAAAGTAAAGGATGCATTTCTTCTGGTGTGAATGCACACGCTAGTCATCGGGCACTTCCAGAATCCGAAGTTGTTCTTTTTAATTCAATCTTCAGAACATTGGTTCTTCTTAACATTTTAATCTACACTGCACTCCACTATGACACCACATTCAAAATGCACTAAGAAAAAACAAGAAATAGTTAAAAGGGGGACAAAAAAACTCACAAACTTGGGTATACTCAAGGATCCCGAAGATAGCATCCCTGAAAGAATTTCGGCGGCGGTTTTTCACTAAAAAAAACAAGTCAATTGATCATGCATGCCTCCAACACAAGATACTTTTCTTCCGGCCATAAAAAGAGCACATTTTGAAGCCCTAATGTGGCGTAAAGCACATATTGCGAATTCTGGACTACCTACAGTGATGACTAGGGTTGGGTTGCTAATGAGAAAGGAAAATACGAGCCAATAAGTCTGATATTCCTTGTGGACCTGAAGAGCTTCTCTCAGTCGTCAAATGTTCATGTAGTTCATCAAAATGTGTTCCACCGTACAAATGTGCTCTAAATAAACTTTCTTGCACAGACATGTGTTGCATTTCTGCTGATCCATAAAAGTGCTGTAATATGAGTAAAGAAGAGAACGATTATGAAATCTCAAATGGATTAGACTTTCTGATGCTGCTGAAGAAGATGATAATGGTAATTGCGGTGAACTTGAATCATGGTTATGAGATGGGTATCTCGAAGCGGACTACGCAGATATGGAATCTGTTACTAGGATAACGCGAAGAATAATAAACTCTCGTGAAACAAGAAGGAACTGAGCACTTTCATAATTCGATAAAGGGAAACCCTTTTATTAGGTGACTTCTTATTCTATTCTTTCGTGAACCAGTCCGTCAGTCTTTCGACCTGCTGCCGATCGGTTGAATAGCCTAAAATCCCTGTGACGTAAAGCAACGGAAATCAGGAAGTGTTCGTGTGTTTTCTTTGTCCCTCTTTTAACCATTTCTTGTTTTTTCTTAGTGCATTTTGAATGTGGTGTCATAGTGGAGTGCAGTGTAGATTAAAATGTTAAGAAGAACCAATGTTCTGAAGATTGAATTAAAAAGAACAACTTCGGATTCTGGAAGTGCCCGATGACTAGCGTGTGCATTCACACCAGAAGAAATGCATCCTTTACTTTTCAGTAAGTGAATATAATAAGAAAACACATGACTGAAGTACTTATTTCATAATAATTAAAACATATTTCTAAAATACTTATAAACATCTACAAAATAATATTAATATGGATGATATAATATAATAAATCGTAGGAATAAGTGTAATGATAACTAAAAATATTAATTGCTTCTCTTGAGTGAAATATTAGATTTCGTATACTGTTCTTTTCCTTATGTTTTACATGACAACGATTTTGAAAATAAAAATCTATTCGTATTTCATGCTCCTTTTATAAATTTAGCTATTTGACATAAATAAATAATACAAAAATGAATATTTTGTCAAATGAAATATTTTTTAGGAAACATTTTTTTCAAACTTTAACGAAAACGGCTACATTTACATAAAAGGTGCTAATAACATAATGTATAGAACTGACTTAGACCTTTTCTTTAAGAAAAAAAAATTAAAATCGAATGATTAGGAGCGAAGTTATAAGGGCTTAAGCGAGAGATGACTTATTTTTCTCAACCCCCTCCCTCCTCCCAGTCGTGGGTCTGACATGTCCACCATCACTTTTCTCATTCCGTACCTTATAAGGAACAAAATGATACCATCCACAATACTCTACCATTAAATTGCACACGGAATGAAAAAGTGACCATTAGAAATTTAACTAATTGGTTTGATGAGCGTTATAAATCAGTCTTATATCCAGTCTGATGAAGGACAACTTTACATGAATTTATTCACCTAGAGCTCTGGAATTGCCAATTTTAACTCTTTCTGTGTTAGTTATAACAGAAAAGGCACTTTCACATGAATAGATTGCAGGAAACTGTAGCAAAATGATCAGGTCTCTTTTACTCAGGTGAGGAAGATCTTGTTAAAAAGAGATCTAGAAACTGCATAAGGCTGATTCTTGGTAAAGTATTATTGTGATTATTATTTAAATCTATCAGTTCCTTTCCTTCAATAAGTTGAAATTCTGAAGTGTTGAAGAGTGTAAACAATTTCTTACCCACCATTGTTTTTTAATTCTCTCTTACGATTTTTGTTTAAATTGTCAATAATTTTTCCTGATAAATTCTTGTGCTTTGTTGAAATAAGGCTCAGCAAATTTTCGGTGTCATGCTAGCGTTAAAAAACGTTACTCGTCATATTAAATACTCCGAAATAGGACATACTGCTCTACAGTAAGTGCAACTCATTTTTAAATACCGGTATTACTCATTATACAACTTTACCTAACTTTCGTGTCCTTCCTACTATATGATGTCAAAACAAACAAACGTTTGACAGGCAATATTTAATTGTTGTTCTGTATCTCTTGAAGTTTTAAACACACTATCTCACTGTTGGTGTTGATCTGTTTCAAGAACTACAGTACGTAAGTGTATGTCGGACAAAAAATTGTCTATTTCTAGGATTCCCGTAAAACATTTTAGCAGTAAAATAAATACACACATCACGGAACAAAGAAACTAATTGGAAGAAAACCATTAGAAAACTCACAGTCTTGCGGTTCGCTAGCTTGTCCAGACTCGAGGGGAGAAAATATAAACTCATAGGTAACGCCAATATACGGAATTGAAAAGAAAAACATTTAGTGCCATCATTGCAAAGAATTGTGAAAGTCAACACTCAATCACACAATTAACCCGGTCTACGAAACGAAGAACATTTACTATTATTTTATCACAAGTTATTCATTTGTTTTATATCCCGAATTCCTAATAATAACATCTCGCACAGCTGATGCTGCCACGCGAAAACTCTGCTTTAAACTATTAATAGAAGTGTGGCAACAAAGCACCATCAAAACTTCCTGCCAAGCGACAATTACACTAGCAGCATAGACAGTAGATGAGAACAATGGGAAGTGGTAGGCTAATCAACTGTTAACTTTGGCACCAAATTGTAATTGAAAGTTTTGTTGAGTATTTGCTGAAGAACTCAACCTCTACGAATGAAGTAAAATTGTGATTTGGGGGTGGGAGGTTGAAGTTATTGGATAAATGTCGGCTAACTGTCGGTTGACCACAGACGCTTAACGTTCGCCCAACGGATTTTTCAACTTTATGTTTCCATTTATCTACAGAGGACCTACTAAATATGCTGCTAGAGGGACATAATTTGTTTGACAGTACCGCAGCAAGATGATTATCAGAATTATTAGATGATATTGGTTGAAAATCTAGTAGATTAACATACTTTTGCACAAAAAAAAATCAGGACAAATCTAGCAAATTGATACCATTTTACACAAAAATTGTCGGAAAGAACTAATCAGGAAATAATACTTCTAATGGAATTTTACTAAAAATGGATTTAGCAATATTTTTAAATTTTTCAACGTAAACACTCTGTATGTCTTCTTTGGCTAACGCAAATACCACTCTCCAGCTGGCGTTCAAAACCTTGTGGGCCACGTTACCTGAAACAAGATTGTAAAAGATAATGGTGAAATTAAAATATTTGTTAACTTGTTATAGTATCTTTTTTAAAAAAAAACAAAAAAAAAAACAAAACAAAAGTCAGGCTGTTTTTCCATTTCGAGACATAAAATGAAAGCATGTGTCAAGAAAATAAGGAAAGTTCAAAACTGATTTTTGAAAAAGAAAATAAAAATAAGAGAAAACTGTGGTTTTCGACAATGTTTATATTCGTAGTTTCAATGTTTAAGAAATCAGGTAAAATCTCTGGTACAGTCAGACACAAAAGTTCTGTCTGTTTGATTAAATTAGTTCCGTTAATAACTTCAGAATGGAAGGACAATTTGAGAACAGTTTTCAGTAAATTAAAAAGAATGTAATTTTCTTTACGTCCCAGCCATACAACCATTGTACATTCCAGCCTTACCACCGTTACTCGGAAAATAAATTTTACGAAACGGAAAGAACTTTTGTCTATGATTGTACTTTTACAAGTAGTATGTGTGTCACAGTTAGGAGAAATTAAACAGCAGTAACTACAATCTTCATTTACATGTTTTTATTTTCTTACACAGTATATGAATTATTAATAAAAATTCTTTTCCGCCAGAATACAAATTATCAACTGTATGAGATTGGCAATAGCGACACATTTTCACGCCATAAAAAATTCGTTTTTTACGATTTTCTCGAAACTTATGCATGATAATTCATAGCCAAGAATGCGTTTTGTTCACCACAATATGATATATGAATTGATATAGTCTTATCTTGGACAATATCATAGTAAAATAACAACAAAAATTTAATAGTAGATTATAATTGTGTGCTGTACTCATACCAGCATAGTGTACGGCTTCGTCTTGCTAGTGTAATAATAGAAAAATCTTGATTAATGCATACTCCAATGTCGTTTCCCAGTTAACATACGGCATACGTTCTTAGGTATAAAAAAAATGCAAATTTATTTTTATCGATTTTCACGAATATTACGCATGAGGATGTACAGTCATCATGGGCGCCAGAAGGGGAGGGCCGGGTGGGGTTCGTGCCCCTCTGGCTCACGAAAATGTATTAAATTTCTTAAAATTTATCTTAATACACATAAAAATACCAAATGTAATATAGTTACCAGGGATTTGAGTCCCCTAGAAAATTTTCTTCGGGCTCCCATGACAGTCATCCACATCATATTGTTGAGGTCAATGAAATCCATAGACTGCTAAATGTTTCATCTTAGGAAATCCCCCCTTAATCTCTAATGATATTGCTATATACGGAATTTATTGTGCTATGATTTCATGATACTGTATGAGGGTTTTTTCTGTGTTTTAAACAGTTAGGAGTCGCAAGCTCCATTCTGCCATTTTCCTAAAGATACAGTTGCTTCGTAAAAGCCGTTTCATTATTAACCAATCTCATAAATCAGAATCTAAAAACGAAACCATATTTTTACAGTAAAACTCACAAGGCACAGACATGAACGTGTCAGCCGCACATCCGAATCAAACCTAGCCCGTTCGATGAACATAACAAAGATATGTTCACGCACAAAAAATATAGGCGTCATGGGCAGCGGAGTAAGTCCCTGGGGTCCATTAACCCTGTTAGCATGAAGAAAATCATAGACTCGCAGTGAAATTGCTATTTCATCAACACTGTTCATTGGAAAGTCATGGTTTATAGTATATTCTTTTCACCATGAAACAAGCTTTCCAGAGGTGCTATGTATTGAGGCCCAAAACGTAGTTGAACAGGAAAAGTTGAGAGAATGTCGGGAAGATTTCCTCCATAAATCCCTCACTTCAGCTTTGGACCCCTTTGGAGTGGTCCTGGGTAAAAAGACACAATCCAAATGTCTGAATATTCCATGGGTAACTGATTCTGTTCCATTATAGAAGTTTACTCCCTTTGAGATGCTACCTTCTAGATGATATGTTACTTTTTGTTTTTAATATCATTTAAAGTTTGTATATATCCCATGCTATATGTTTATTTCTGTTCAATTGTGTTATTCTGCAGATGGTTCTAGCAATTTATTGCTTTGAGTAAACGGTTTACATATTTATGTTGTCATATCTCTATTATGTAACTCACTGGTAGAGCGCTTACCTCTAGTGCATGGTTCGAACCCCGGCCAAGTAAGTTTGTGATGGACAATATCGTGTTCATGGGATTTCTGGGGATACTCCCGTTTTCTTCCTCTTTCTCATTCCACCAATTCTTCAATTATCATCCACTTGTCTTAATCTTCGCCTCCCTTACCCTAATAGCCATAATTGTCGGAAGTTAATCTTAAATATTTCATTTCATTCCATTGCAGTTTAAACTATGTACTTTTGAACTAATCAAAATTATGGAAAAAAAATGAAATGAAATGTTTAAGTTTAACGTCCCACGATTATACCGGTTAGGCTAAAGGAGATAATGAGAAATGAGTGAAATGGTGGAATGAAGAAAGTAGGAGGAAACGGAAGAACCCCGGGAAAACCCACGAGCAGGGTGTTTGTCCACACGGCGCGAGCTGGGATCGAACCAGGGACCCCAAGCACCGGAAGTGAACGCTCTACCACTAAGCCACCGCGAATCAAAACTATGAATATTATGGAATTATATATATCTACATTTCTTTTATCGATGATTGCTATTTTTGGGAATGACACACGAATAGTAATGAAAATTAAAATTGGTAAGATATTAAAGTAGAATGTTTGTAACTGTTAGAATATGAGCCTTACTGCTAGGAAGAGGAGTAAGTAATAGTACTGCTAGTAATATACGATTTGATAATTAATAGAGTATTTTGTTTACATATAAAATACATAAACATAACTAAAAAATTATTTGTTGCAACGTAACTATAAAATATTATTCGAAATAAATAAGATATACTTTTTACCACGATGAAAGCTCGTTTTTGATTATTTTTCACGGAAACTGCGCATCAGAATTTACCGTTAAGCATGTTCATTCTGTTAAGCTTGATGTGGTCTACCTATTTATATGTCTTTCCTTTGGTTCCTTTGGTAATTTATAAAATTAAGTTTGGAAGTTAATCATAATTTTTGTGCTGTATCTTATTAATTATACTACCTACTGTCATCTTGTTAATGTTCTAATGAAAGAACTTTCTGAGAGTCTTTTAGTATCAGATTCATCCTAATAGAAAGCGTGCTTTACGTTCAGCGTCGATTTTAGGTTGTACTAAATAAGATGTTTACGTCAATTTTGTCGAAAACTACGAATGTCAGTTTGTCCTACGTAGTGAGATCTACTGATTGGTAAGTATGTGTCTCATTTTTGGACTTTTTTTTTTTCAACGCTAATCATATTGTAGAATTTATAGACGAAATTAGGCAAACAAATCAACATTTTGTTTCGTCGTTTCACATGTTTATTTCAAGCCACAAATATTACCGTTCTCACATACACATGTTAGAATGTAGTCTATAAAGAAGTGGCTATGTTTCTTTTTTTTTATTTTTTGATAAGATTATACAGCTTTATATAATGAAAATGTTGAGTACGGTGTAACTGATATTTTGTCGGTTAATACTATGCCACCGTTTTCTTTATATGTTAGAAACTCTTAAAGTTAAAAAAAAAAAGAAAAACATTAGTGTCAGTGACATTTCGAAGCGTGTTGTTCAGTATTATCATAAAATAATCAAATTCAATAAAAATACTTGAATTTTGACAAACTTTCTTCAACTTTAATCCCTATAAAAGATACATGGAAATTTACTACCCAACCTTGGACATTGAAACTTTGTTTAAAGGTATAAATGTATTTTTAATACAAATCTGTGTTCGAAACATTTTACGAAGTCTTTCTCTTTTACGAATTTTATTATAGATATTTCCTGAAGTATCCTAATATTTGTATGGATAGATGGCAAGTTAGCAATAGAAATTACCTATCGAAATACGCGAGTTGCAAACTTCGCTCATTGTCTATATTTTGAATTCTGCAAAGTAAATGTAGAAGGTACTGTCTTTATATCGTCATCCTTATCTTTAATTAACAACCGATCCAGACAACCGATCCTGGAAAGTATTAAAAGAAATTCAATCATTAACAAATTCAACAAGTTTAACTGCTGATATTATTCGCTTGTGAACTAAAAGCCTGCCTCTAGTTGGTGACTTTTATTTCGTTCCCCCACAAAAAAGTAAAATTTCAAATCTACATTGCTCCTTTTCGTTCCCATTTAGCTTTCTGAGCTACTTCGAGGTCCATCATATATTTATCTAACTCACTTGTTACGCATTTGAATGCCTCTGCTCTATATATTCTATATTCCAAATCTTATGTTCATTTTACATTCTCAGGTCCTACCAAAATGTCAGTCCTGATACGAGGTTCCCGTGAGTGTTCCTAACGGGTGTAATTTTTATAAGGTAACATCATTAGCCTCACGTCAAACCTCCAAGTTGCAGGACTACCCCATGTCATCTCTGTTGCGATTGCTTATTCAATATATTCGCAGCTAACCTCTATATTTCGAGATATTCTCAGAACCTGAAGACGCGCAATTTCGTGGTAACAGGAAAACCCACGTTATTATTAATACCAGAGGAAAGAGTAATTTCATTACAAAAAATGTGAAATGTTTCATATCCGTTAATCTTGTGTTTCGGAGTGAATAATTATATTGTTTTGTATTGAAGAGTAAAATTTCTTGTAGTTCTAGTAGGGTGTTTTATTTTACAATGTTGTTAGTTTGAGAAATTTGTTCCAACATTCAAAAATAATTTCGTTCATTATTTTATGCTCAAATTAAATAAAAATATTGAAAAATATGTTTGCCAGTTTATCTTTTTCTGCTAAAATCTGAGAAAAAGCCACCATGAATGGTTTATAATCCATTCTAGTCAGATTTTCTTTTTAGTTATTAACATGTAATCACAGGCCTTGATTGATTATTCCCACAGTAAAAAAAAAATACAGAAATCAAATCAATTACGCAAGTCAAGGAAAATAACTTACGTAAGAAAACACATATAATATTTAAAGTATTTGTAAAGTAGATCCAAATGCGTTGTGGTGAGAATCGCGAAACGTTCTGACCTATTGAATTTTTTTTATTTTTTTTAAAAAAAAAAGTTATAATAATCAATTTCGCAACAGAATACAGTCATTTTTTCAACTTACAGGCATTCTCTAAAATGGTAGTCTGGAAAAAAGCAATAATAAAAAATTTTGCGGACATGATTTGTGAAGATATGTTTTGCAGAACTTTCATTTCAAAGGAGCAAATGCAATTTTGTTTTCATAAGAATATATACACTGTGTACGTACACAATACTTACTTAAAGCATCAAGGCCATTGAAAAGATTTTCGTAATATTGATAAAGCCTTTCCGGATTGAGATCCAAGCTAAATGACGTAACGTTTAGAAAAGTATGATTTCCTTTTCTCAGATATCTTCCTTCTAGAACAGCTTTTAGTGAAATTCCAACTGAAATAATGGAAAAGTCGCATATTATTTGATGTTTATATGGGGATTGCTCTTGCACCGTTAAAGTATTACCATTTAGTTTCTACATAGTTTTGTATTTTTCAACACTGACAAAGTTTGTGTTATGTTTACCATTTTGAAATCAGCATCTCAATCAAATCATCACCGTTAAGTATTCTTTCGTAAGCATCATGAAAAGTTGTTATACATTGCAGGTCACCTTAGCCTCTTCGTTCAGAATTACTTCTTTTCTTATATAGGGTGGCCCAAAAGTAGGTATACAGTACCGTACTGATAAGCTCATTGCATTTTATATCATTTATTATTATTATTATTATCCATTAGGTAGACTGTTTCTTTATTATTTGTTTTTAGTGTCTTTTTACCTATACCATAAGCTCGGAACAACCGAGACAAATGAATCCATAAACTAAAATGTTATACTTCATCAATGCAGGGATGTATACCTACTTTTGGGCCACCCTGTATCTTTATTGACGAACTCACGAAACATTTACCACGGGATTCGAATCTAGTCTAGGTTCTCCTAACTGCGAAGTAAGAACACTTACCATTAGTAGATCATACTCTTTATTCTGAACCATATAATAAAAATTCCTTCCCTAAAACCTATCTTAATTAAAAGCTGAAAAGGTACTGCTTGAGGCCGCAGGTACTATGAAATCTCATCTAGTATATTTCAACTCACTTATACATGCCTGACAAAGAGGAACACACACGCACACTCAGAGAGAGAGAGAGAGAGAGAGAGAGAGAGAGAGAGAGATTAGACTGTAAGAATATATTGGGAATCGCAAATACAAAGATGTCCCAATATCGAGCTATTCGAAACGTCTCAAACACAGAAGACGTATATGTGAAAATGGTTTAAAAAATTATAATTCATAGCAAGAAAAAAAAATTAGACTTTTTCGTCCGAATGAGGGGATCAAAATTAAATGCGGTCATGTGCACTTTCGACAAAAGTTGGAATGACATCTTGATACCTTTACTGTAGTCACCAACCACTGAAAAAGATGAAGAACAACAACTTAGTTTTAAAATATTCTCTAGGGCAGCTAGACCATTTTATTTATGATTTTATTCATCAAAATTCCATAATCCTATTCCTATTAAACACCTTCCCTTCCTTCAGTCTTGATGATGCTGACAACTGTCAACAAGAATTCGATATTTAACATATTTTTTTAAACAATATACACCGTATTTCAAAAAGTGTGACCTGATTTTGGACGGTAATAATTACAGAACATTGAACATGCCGGCAAGGAAATGAGTGTTGTTTGAATGGGCGTGGTCTACAATTTAAGAAAATAGCCTTTAAGATGGCTATTTGAGAATGCGTTTTAATGCGTAACCTCCCGTAGCGAACGCGGCCTAGGTGGCTACTCGGTAATTTTACTTTCGCCAGAGTTATAAATCATGCTGTGAGCCATTCAGGGTTTCCAGGTCTTTTTGCTTGGTCCAGGTCTATAATAACGGAGTTCGAATACTCTGCACAAAGCATTTTCCAAGCAGCTGTTTCTTGCTAAAATCCCCTTGCCTGGCAACAAGTCTTTCCTTTTCTTCCTTCCTTTAGTCATCTCTTAAACAGCAGGCGGTCTATTGTTCCGAAACGCACCAAATACGCTCGAGCTGACGTTTTCTCCGCGGTTTTATTGCTTTCGCGTTCGCAGTGCATTGTGATTAGCCATCCACATTTAAATACATGGTCAGCGTATTTTAAGCGTACGCATGAACAATAAAGACGCTTTGCCAATGCTATGAATAGCCACGGTGTAAATGTCAATCAATGAGTCTTCTCAGTTTGCAGTCAGTCAGAAGTAAGATGGCGTTCGCTCAACAGAAGGCATTTTGTGTGCTGCAATTTGCAAAGACTGAGTCAGTGATTTTGATCCAGCATGCATTTCGTCGGCGTTTTGGCATTGTTCAGCCTAAAACCAAAAACATTTGTCGTTGGCATCGTCTATTTGAAGAGACAGCATGCTTGTGCAAAGGTAAGAGTCCAGATGAATAAATTTACCTTTCATAAACCGGAGAACTATCAACCTGGTTGGCCTCGCACTTCCGATGGAATGGTGGAAATTTAGCTACGTCTAGATGTTGTTCGTACTGCTGTTGGTGGGCACATAGAGCATTTGTAATAACATGGCTAAAACTTAAAGATTTTGCAATTTATCCTATTTTCTAGTATGTTTTATCAATGCATATGGACTTCTAAAATCAGGACATTCTTTTTGAAACACCCTGTAGTACAATAAATTCGAGGAGCAAAAGTATGTACCTTTTGAGCTTATTGATAATATTTCCCTCCAACAATTTATTTAAGTATCTTGAATTATCTCGAATTATTTCTTTCTCACCTATATTTTTTTCGATCATGTCTCTGTTTTTTTTTTTTTTTTTTTTTTTTTTTTTTTTTTTTTTTTTTTTGCCGTTTTGTAATTTCTTTACTTGTCTCCAAATTCATCTTTAAAATGATTCTACCTGATTATGTTTGCTTTCAGGCAAGCTCATTAAAGAACAACAATCAACATACTATAGTACTATACATAACATAATTAAACATTTTTCGTAAATCTTTCTTCAATGACTCACAAAATAATGTGATTTTGTTCTCAGGCCTAATAAGAGATTGTTTTGTCATTCCTGTTCTCGGCTTTATTTCCCGTTCACACTTCAATTATCTTTATTATGATTACTACCTAAGTGCCAAAAATTAGTTTCTCATTCTATTGACTTTTCTCTGACTTTTATACTTGCGACCATTTTCTTACTTTCAAATACAATTATTTACAATTTTCTAGTATTTATTTCGTTTCGTATTTTGCACAGCTTTTCATCAAGATTTCTAATATACTGTTAATATTCTAGTCATATTTTTGAATAGAAGTCATTATCATCTGCAACGTAAACAAATAAAATTATTCTACTTTGCACCTAAACGCATCTTCAATAAATAAGTTTGGTATATGTTATGGATAAATGGCTACCGTTCATCTAGAAGCTAGTGGTGGGCACAAATTTAATTCTTGATTTTTTAAAAACCCGTTCGGATTTTCGGTATAAACCAATGTCGGCTTTAAATCAGTTTCAGTTTTCTAACAGAAACTTTTTTCTCTCGTTAACTTACTTCGAAATTAACATTGCAACATACTGGCCTCGGCATAAATCACACTGCTTCAGTCGACGAAGTATAAGCCAGTTTATGAAAACCTGTAAACAGGTTTCGGTGAAAATTAAAGCGGATCGTAGAAAACTGAAATTCCGGTATTCTAGAAAACGGGTTCCCGTTTGTATAAAATTTCAAAGATTAAACTTTTGTGCCTGACAATTCAATATGATTCGGATTTTATGTTAAGTCCACGCTGTAATCAATAAGGCGTCTACCTAGTAACTATCTAACCTGTTTCAATCTACCTTAGAGGCAAGTTTCATTTTCTTGTAATAAATACAAGCGTATAATTGTATTTATTTATTTATTTATTTATTTATTTCGGAAAAACAACAGGCAAATGCCTAATTACAGTTTTCCCTTATTGTGAAGTGTACTTAAAACACTTTAAAATACACATATAATATTATACTAATATGACCTCAATTCTATCGTAATACACACTAAAATACACATATAATAAAATAATAATATGAAAGCAAAATATACGTTAAAATACAAATAGCACGATATACAGAATACAACAAATTTATGTAAAATGAAAATTTTGTTTGCAACTAAAAATATCTATATCTGGGTGTTCTTGTGACATCTTATTATACAATATACACATTTTTCTGACAGGCGATACATCTAATGCATTAGTCCTTTGCGCTGAGAGATGGAATATGTCATTATGGGGTCTCGTTGCTCTATGTGGGACGCGAATTTTTTATTTCTGATAACAAATATTCTGAATCTATTGCACCATGAATTATTTTATGTAAGAAAGATAATATGAAATGACTTCTTCTGCTTTCAAGAGATTGTAATGAATACAAGGTCTGTATGATAAGTAATGAGACTCGCCGCGCCGCGGCGCGCGTGTCGCTGGAGCGGGTTTGTCGGTGATGGAGGATGTAGGGGGGGGTCCGAGCAAAGCAACGCACCGCGCGTCAGTTGGCTCCGAGCCTTAGTGGAGCGCGGACAAGCCTTGGACAAAGCCCTTGTGAACATTCTTGTCACGGCGGAAAATCAACAAACATGGAGGGTTCCATCGAACAGCGTTATGCGATCAAATTTTGCGTTCGCCTGGGGAAAACGGCTACTCAGACGCTTTCTCTCATCACGGAGGCCTACAAAGAGGAAGCCCTATCCAAAGCCCAGGTGTTTCGTTGGCACAGTGCGTTCCGGAACGGCCGGGAAAGCGTTGAGGATCTGGAGAGGGCTGGACGCCCGACAACAGTGACTACGGACGAAACTGTGGCAAAAGTGAGGGATCTCCTGAACTCAGACCGTCGATTATCGTTGAGATTGATTGCTGATGAACTCGATATGAACCACACAACAGTGCACAAGATTGTGACGGAACAATTGGGAATGAGAAAAATCTGTGCGAAACTGGTGCCGCGAGTGTTGACTGACGAACAAAAGCAACGACGTGTTGATTGTTGTCAGGAACTGTTGAACCTCATGAACAGTGACCCTAACTTTGAAGATGACGTCATAACAGGTGACGAGTCGTGGGTGTTCCAGTACGACCCTGAAACGAAACGTCAAAGCGCGGAGTGGCACACTCCTGCGTCCCCGCGCCCCAAGAAGGCCAGAATGTCGAAGTCAAAGGTGAAAACAATGTTGATTGTTTTTTTTGACAATGTGGGGGTGGTCCACAAGGAGTTTGTACCCCAAGGACAAGCCGTCAACGCCGCCTTCTACAAACAAGTCCTTGAGAGACTGCACAGGAGCGTCAAGCGGAAAAGACCGGCGATCGCTAGCCGGTGGAAGTTGCATCACGACAATGCCCCTGCCCACACCGCCTTCTTAGTGACCTCCTTTTTGACCCGGATTGGGGTGGAAGTCCTTCCACAACCACCCTACAGCCCAGATGTGAGCCCGGCCGACTTCTTCCTCTTCCCGAAGCTGAAGCCACGCTTGAAAGGAACCCGTTTTGCAGACGTCACAGCCATCCAAGCAGCCGTGACCACATTTCTAAAGGACATGCCGGCTGCTGACTTCCAGGGGGCGTTTGCAGCGTGGAAACATCGATTGCAGAAGTGCATCGACGCAAGAGGAGAGTACTTCGAAAGCTTTTAAGTCCCTGTACAGATCAGATCAATAAAACAATGTTTCCAGACCTGGTCTCATTACTTATCATACAAACCCTGTATTTCTTTCGAAGACCTTCGTAGTTCTCAAATTTTGGATATATACCTGTTTCTTTATATGTCAAAAAGCGCACAAATTTATTTTGAATGATTTCGATTTTATTTATATATTTCTTACTATTAGAACCCCATATTATCGCTGCATATTCCACCTTAGACCGTACATAGGCAGTGTATAATGTTTTGAGAGCATTAGTATTAGAAAAATCACCTCCTAATCTCATCACAAAGCCAAGATTCCTAAAGGCCTCACCAATTACTCTGTTGACATGAATATCGAATGATAGGTTTGACTGCAGAGTGACTCCAAGATCAGTAACATTATCCACTCTCTCAATTGGCGTTTGATTAATAGTATACATATTGCGTACATAGTTTATTTTCCTGGTGTATGATACTACTTTACATTTTCTAATATTTAGTAGCAACTTGTTTGATTCACACCATTGGGAAATAGCATTAATGTCATTTTGCAAAGAAATTGCGTCCAATTCCGTGGAGATACTGCGATGTATCTGAGGGTTTCATCAACCTTGTGTTAAATAAGTAGCTGAAAAAAGCTTGCTAGTAAGGAGATTGGAGGTGGTCTATGGGATGTGTAGGAGAACAAAATTAATATACACATAATCAGTGGCGTATTTAGGGGGGACTTCCGGGCTTAAGCCCCCCCCCCGAAATCTTACTTACTATAGTAAAGTATATGAAATATCTTGCAGAATTTTCACATTTTCAGGCAAAGCCCTCCCCGAAAGTTAGCAAAGCCCCCCCCGAAACAAAATCGTAAATACGCCACTGCACATAATATTGAGTGAATGTCCGCAGTCTGCAATGTAGTACTTTGAACTACTTTGTTAATTTTGGTTCTTATTTTGCTCTCGGTCTTATTTTATTTATTTATTTCAACTTTTTATGATGTGTATTTTACGATAATTCAGAGTACTTGTCAGTTTACTATTAGTATTTGTTTACCATATTTGTCCCTAAATTTTGGTACGAGATTTCTTGGGACATCTGTCGGAGGAAAGAGGAACGTTCTTAGTTCCAGAGAGCAGCAATCATTTAGTTTCACTGAGTGTTCTACCATCTAGCGGTGAAGAGTTGAACTAAGTAGAGAAGCTTCATTACAGAACCAAGTTGACCAGTTTACCCTCGATTTAACATGATTAGCACGTAGCGCTCTCATGCTGCTGTTAAGTGTATGCGGTGTTTATATACTTATTCCGCAGTCAAATAGAAGCTTCCAGGTCCATCAATGCGTTACGGTGGAATTATAGGAGTTTTCCGAAAACTTTCAAGAAAACTCGACACAAAACTATACTAGTTGATTTTGGCTTGAAATATCAATATTGCAGAGTTGTAGTTCAGTTTACTTATAAACTATGAATAAAATCACTTTAGTAATATTTAAGAAAATCGTTTGAAAAGCTCACCCTTAGAAACCGTTTGTGGATATTTTTTAAAAAAAGAAATAACCTATGCCGTACTATAAGTTGTTAAAATATTTGTCTATGAAATATGAACAAAATGGAAAAGCAGTTGTTAGGAAAGCCATGCGAAAAGGGAAAACACAAAATATATTCACACGAATAAACTATTCCTTGTGGATATTTTCATGAAAAAGTGCTAACACGCGTTGTTAACGGAATATATTGGTTACAAAATGAAAACAAAGAGGTCAGCAGTTTTTGTTATAACTGTCTGGAAAAACTGTATCTTGCTGATTTTCACTTAAAGTGACGTGTACCGTATTATTTGGTTATTAATATTTATTTGTGAAATACGTACAATTTTTTTTTTATAAAATCATCTGAATAAAAATCATCGCGTAAAGCAAATCCCTTATGAACCTCTGCTGGAAAAAACTACTTACACCATGTTATTGTGTTATTAACAAAATATGTATTTACGAAATATGAACAAAATAGTTGGGATGTTTCTGAGAAAATCGACGCAAGGAAAATCGACGAAAATCGAGGAAAGGAAAAATGTTGAAGGAAATAGAAGAATCCCTAAAAGACCCACGCACACGTCGCTTTTGTCACCACAAAGCACACTTGTCGAGAGTTAGGATAGAACTTTAGATCCAATTCATCAGATATGAGCACTACTACGTCTTCAAAAGTCAACTGATTAATTCAACATTATTCAGTAACTTGATTGTCCTAATCTTTTCGTTATTTCATATTTTTACTATTTTTTTACTGAACCACAAGAACATGAACACAGAAATCTATAAAAGAAATCCATATGCTCTTCCATCAGGAATTGAACCCGGCACCACATACACTGTACACCCACCACCACTACAAAGATATGAACAAAACTACCTACAATGATATTGAGAAAGATTCACGCCCTAGAGTAAATTACCCTTCCTAAATCATTGAATGATGAGAAATCACTTACACTACATTGTATTTTCATGACAGTAATATGAAGGTAACCAAAAAGGTTCTGTCGCTTTTTATGGACGTTTGTGTTCCATTGGCCCTCACACCGTAAGTTGAATGCGAATGGAGATAAGGGGAAGGTCAATTGTTGGTGTGGGTATGTCCAACATATTACCTGTTTGTGGCAGTTCAGTTACACCGTGAACTTGCATAAGGACAGTGTGAACATGGGACCTCCAGAGAGCGTCATAAAAGCGAGTTCAAACTGGGGGCAAACGGCGCTGCACCGGGGCGGAAGATACGTCAGGCCTTTGGTAAGGGTGCTGTGATTATGCGAACAGTACAGTAGTGGTTTAACAAGTTTAAGGACGGCGATAAAACACTCGAGGACGTACCACGTGCCGGAAGAACAACACATGTACAAAATGAAGATCTTCAGCCACTAATTGAGGCGAAAAGTGGCCAGACATGTAAGGAACTGTGAATGGAGAAATCATTCGGCAGAACCTCCATCAACTTGGGAAGCACTACAAGTTGGGTCGATGAATCTCACATCATTTGACCCCGGGCAAGAAGGCAACGCGAGCAGACTACTGGGCTTCTTTGTTGCCTCGTCTGAGGAAGGAGCCATTTCTGGACTGGGTGTTGACATGTGATGAGACGTGGGCCCTATACGAAGCTCCACGATGTTGTCATCATTGTTTAGATCCCATGAACTGGTTCTGAAACAGCCGAAATCAGCACTGCAGAAGAAGAAGGTCCTCCTGTGTGTTTGGTGGACTGCTTGCAACATCGTGTATCGGGAATTGCTACCAGCTGGTCAGAGCAAAAATGCAACAGTGTAATGTCAGCAGTTGAGCTGTGTTAAAGAAAAACCCAAAACTCTGGAGCCAGCACTTCTGAATCGCAACTATTACAGGACAGCGCTAAGTCCCACGTGGCTAGGATGATCCGGGGACATCATTTTACAACTTGGATCGGAAATACTATTGCATCCGCCATACTTCCCGGAGATTGCACCGTCCGATTTTCACCCGTTCCATTCCTTGAACAATCAGCTTAGAGGACGCCAGTTGAAATTCCTAGTAGACGTACAAAATGCACTTGATACCTTCTTTGCTTCACGGCTCACGAAGTTCTAGCGCTATGGAATCCGTGGCCTTCCAGAACATTTGCAGAGGTTGTCGATGCTGATGGGGACTATTTTTGATCTTACAGGTAAGTCTTAGGTCACATATTGATGTTCGAGGGGTCTGGGTAAAAAAAGCGACAGAACTTTCTTGATTACCTTTATATAATACTGTGTACTCGTATTTATGAAAAATGAACAAACTCCCTTCAGTTGTATTGAAAAATAGCCCAAAAAATCCTCCTCAAGCATAAATTATTAATTTTTGATCTTTATCAAAAAAATTACTTACGTCAAATTATATAATAAGTGAATTATCACTTAATAGTGCATAGTTTTTTTTATTAACGTGGAACAGAATGAATAATTAAAATAATATTTTTCAGTGTGAGTATTTGGTACGCGGAAGGTGAGAGAATAGTCAAAGCATCCAAAAATAAGAATAACCTGAGGCCAAGATTGTGTGGACTGCAGAATAAACTATCCCACAACAAGCTATAACATAACACCTACCTGATCTCGATATGTGCATCTGTAATCTAATCTATTGTTTGCAAGAAAAGTTAAAAACAAAATATCTGGTGACGTTCTGGTGGACAAATACACGGATTTTCCAAAACTGAACAGAAAAACAAAAATAACCAACACTATATATTTTTATTGCGTGATGTCTAGGCGAGCTTGCATGCAACTAAACGTTAAGGCGCAAAGACATCCAAAAGGCTCTTTATGGCATGTGGGGGTCATAGAACATGTAAATCTATGCATTTTTAGTCGTATTAACCTGCACGATTATAGGGTTTCAGCAATATTTGTTTGTAAAGTAACAGTTTTATTTCAAAATTTTATAAATTTCTGGCCCCGTGTTCGGCAGTAGCCCGATTAAATCTAAAACTCAATAAAAAATATTTTCTTTAGCAAATGAAAGACAAAATTACTTTCACCAATGTTGTTTTAAAAGTAAGTCTTCCCTGTTGTTCCTTATTGAGTTATCCATCTCGTTTTTGCTGTACCTCTTTGGTGATAGATGTCTACCCAGATCGGAACACTCACAAATTTCGCCATTTTTTTAATTATTATTATTATTCCTCAGTTTGGTCTTTTCGAACTCCATATCTGATTTGGGCCATTCCACTTACTGCAATTACCCAAATTTTGTATGTATTTCCCTACCTCGTTCGTACTTGTTTTCTATATTTCTTCTTCTCATAGTTTTGTATTATCATTTTCATACTAACGCATAGTGTTTTTTTGGGGGGGAGGGGAGTCAGGCCCTCCTAGGCTTCTTTCGGTTGCTGACCTGCTTAGTGCCATCTATTCGTTTATATATATATATATATATATATATATATATATATATATATATATATATATATATATATATATATATCAGCCATACAGTCAATTCACGAAACTTATATAGGTTCTGCAAGTATTATTATTATCTGCAAAAATTGTGAATCGAGCATCGTAGATTAATAGTAAAAGACACATATAGTTGTAAGTACTGGAGTTGTTACCATTGTTATATTTTTACTATAAAAATACTTTTAGCACCTTTACTCTAGTATTACAAGACAAGTACTTTTGCGAAATAAGGCCCAGGATGTAGTGAAGCAGCTGGTTGTTTATTAGGACAATTCTCGAAAATAGTTTATTTGACATTCTAACATTTTTCGTCAGATCCTATCATCCAGCCTTCACCTGTTCAGCTTATATTCAGTGACAAATAGTGATCCTAATAGTTCCGTTATACACAGTTGTGTTCCCCCTCAAAAAGGAAAGAAAATAAAAAGAGAAGGAAACTGGAAATCAGTGGTTAAAGTTCAGAGATAGTAGCATCTAATATGAAGAAGAAATGCCTCAAATCTTGCGGAGATAATCAGGAAACCTCCATTTAAAACTTACGACCAACACCAGCTCTACTGACCTCCTTCGTGGCTAAGCGGTTAGCGTACGCGCTTTGGCCTGGGAAACCCGGGTTCTATTCCCGGCGGGAGCTCATGTGTTCCGATGCCACGTTAAACTGTTGGTACACGTCTCATATAGCCTTGCTGCTGAAGGGGACACTAAACTCAAAATCAATCAAAGCATCAAGTTCTACAGTATGTGCAACACATACATTTGTATATGGCGGCATAAGTAACAAAATATTAAAATATATTAACAATAAATTAGTTCAAATAAATATTTCCTGAAAAGTCACTTTATGATGATGGTTAAATTTCTTTAACTAAGTTTAATTAGTTGCATATTTCCATATAATGAAGTATGTGTAACATTTCTTGCGTTATCATTTCATATACCATAATGTTACCATGGATATAGGCCTATGAACGGATTAAGGTTACAGTAATGTCAACTGTTTCCTAGATATTAATGCAAAGTACACTGTAAAATATTCGGGGGCAAAACAACAACTTCTTTTATGACTAGAACTTAAATTTTCACGTATTGAAAGTTAAATGAAACTCTGGCTTACGTTTTCTATCAACAGATTCACTTATCCAGGCCTGGTTTCTGTGTCTAACTCTTTCTTTTGGTAATACTGCAACTTCAACCTGTCCCTTCCATACACTTAAAACGCTTCCAATGTACTTGTAGAGTAGTGTTGGGCAAGAGACAAGAAATTCTTTGTCTTGAAAAGAAGACGAGTATGGAGACCAGACGTATATGTTTCACACTTTCGAGTCGAGAAGTAAAACATGATAATTATAGTCTCATTTTCGAGACGAGACGAGAAATTTTTCAAGTCTTGCCGGTAACACTAGTCACTCAAGCCTTAAATCTCAAGATCTATTTTAGTGTTATATGGATCATTATTTAGAAACTATACAAACCAATAAAGTGGTTGTTTGAATATACTGAAGAGCACTTATCAATGTTCAAAACGACAAGTAAGTCATTACACAATACACTCCAATAATAAATACGGCTTAGATCTTGTTATATCACGCTCTTTGTGGGCCTTTCATGGCGCAGAAGAATTCTGGTAGCTACTAGATGAAATTATGCAAGAAATCAAGTTGTAAATCTTGTGCATGAAGTTGCAAAAAGCAGGCGAGAAAAATCGAGACGAGACGACAAAAATCTATACAAAATCTTATTTATCGTCTCACACTTGTAGAGTATTTAAGTAAAGTTTATACTTACTTAAGGTATGGTTAGTGATTCCATTTCCTGTGATACCATTTCCACCTATGCGTAAACCCAAAGCCCTTACGTCGAGACTGTAGTATGTCAACAGAATTGTTTTGGGGACCATTGCTTCAATTTCAATTTTTAACTTATCTAAGTTAGATCTGAAATTAAAACTAATATTTAATTGTAATAATAATACAATAACATTTTTATAAACATTGTTGCAGTATTAAATATTAGATTAATTAAGGTTGGAAAAAGTAGTTACCAGTTGTGTAGTGCCAGGTAGGTTAGATATAATGAAGGGGTGAATATTGTGAACTGAATATCTGATGGATTCTAATAAATTTGGGGATCGAGGACCGAGATTCGTCCGCAATCTTCCATCACTTTCAGCTTTCATAAATTTTTACATTAAAATTGCTTTATTACAAGATGATTACAATTGAGGCGTTTAGAATCCAAACCTATTAACTCCATTTGTGTGTGTGTGTGTGTGTATGTATGTTTCAGTTATAAACATTTTTAACTTGGAAATGATACATTCTTTCCAGAGGTAAAATCGATTAACTGCATAATGTAAAAGTTTGCCACTAGAATGCGTATCACCCTCATTTAAATACTAACTAACTAACTAATTAACTAACTAACTGGCCTATGGTACCCGGAGGTTCAATGCCGAGATCACAGAAGCTTTCCACTGACTTCTATCCTTAGCTAACTGGATCCAGTTTCTACTTTGCATTACATTGTATCTAAGTTACTAAAATGCTCACTACTGAAAAATCTCGTTTGATGGAGTTAATCGGTTTGGCATGTGTATGTAATATAAAGAAGACTGTTAAATATCAGACGGCCTGCAACGACATGATGTAACATCCATAGGCGGCGCCAGGATTTTGGTAATGTGGGTGCAAGCTACGATGGGACAATACATACTAACGTTGTGTCCAGAACGCTCTGAATTATTGAGCCTTAAGATTACAAAAATAATTCCTAAGTTTCATGCAAAAAAGAAAGAAAAAGAAAAAACTAGAAAAACATAGAATTATAGCAAGTAACTAATGAGAGACTTCACTGTCACTGAGATATATACAAATATAGGAAACAAGAAATATACAAAATAGAAAGGATTATTGCAGGAAATCTCAAAATCGAAGTTAATGTGGGTGCAGCTGCACCCACTGCACCCACTGTGGCGCCGCCTATGGTAACATCTAAGCGAGAAAGAGGGCAGTGCGTATTTAGCATATGGATAACGTATGCTCCATACTGATTTCTGTAGTAAACAAGAGGATTCAGTATATTTGTACAATATACCACTGTCCGGAGAACCGATTTTTTTCAGTGTATGTAATACTATGAAAAGTGAAATGTATTATGAGAATAAACAAGATGAGTGAAGAAATGGTTCTGTGCAGTGTTTCTTCCAGACATGTTTTTGGGAGCACTGCCAATTCCTAACACTGAGAGTTTTCTCCCGCGAAGGAGACAAAATAATACGTCTATAATATAATAATAAATAGAATAGTACCAGCAGTGCCCCTTCGAATACTAAGTGTGTGCCCCCGAAACATTTTCTTTTTTTCCTGAAAGAAACACTGGTTCTGTGTGATAAGTTCAAATCGACCAACATTCAGAGATTTTGAAACATTTATATATACAGTATTAACACAACTTCTACTATTAGGTGTCAAAAAACTTTTAATCTGGTTTTGAATTTATACAATATGTATAAAGATAACAAGAAGTAAGTGTTTACCCGAAAAGTGAGAAACAACACCGATGAGCGGAAATAACTTGTGTTCAACACTCAACACTCGAAAAGACTCGTCCAGTGTTTAGATCATCTCACCGTGGGTCAGAATCGTGGTCATCACAGACAACTGTCTAACTAACGGAATAAATAATATATAACAGTGCTATGTCCGAGGAATATGGTGATACATTTGGACATCTCAACCAAGAAGTTCAAGCGCAATTTGTTAAACATAAATACAGATATATGCAAAACCGTGTCCTTCACTAAGAAGCGGAATATTTTTAATTTCAATATAAAATAGATGGCAAAGAAATAAAGGGAATAAATTGTCAAAGATCTGGCCGTAATATATGAAAGAAAACTATCGTTTGAGCATCAAATAAATCAAGTTGTAAATGATGCAAATAGGAATTGAATTGGAGAATGGAAAGAGAATATAATAAGTCGAATGCTTTACTGAAATTACATTTTTTTTATTTGTTAGATTAAAATTAGAATACGCGTCTATTATATCATATCCCCACAAAAAGGAAGACTTTATTAGAATAGAAAGAGTTCACAATAAATTTCTGCAGTTTCTGGTATACAAGAGAACAGGCATCTTCCTCAGATATGATAATTGTACTTCGCTTAATGAAAATTCTAACATAATGTCTCTCAATCACAGAAGAGTGTTAAATGACATGATACTCTTGTACAAAATTTTAAATAAGTAATTAAATATTATACATTTGGTCTCTGCCTTTCATCTCAGGGTATCCAATGGAAACATACGCGGGGTAATATAAATTTCTTTCATTGTAAGAAATCTCGTACAAATGCAATAAACCGTCACCAACGTGGACGATGGGTGGAGTGTACAACAAACTGAATAAATATAAAAATGTTTCTGAATGTACATACTATGAGTCAGGATAGATTTTGCAAATATATTACAGCTATTCTATGTAACTCTCATATGAAGACTGTAATTGAGTAGAATTACCTGTTGTGTTATTCTTAAAATGAAATAAAAATAAATATAAAAGTGTTTGCGTGGTCTATGGCTTCTTTATGTTTTGTCTTTCAGAGACTCATCTCTGTTTTAAAACTGCTATTGCACTGATAACTTATTTACGATATATCTTCTTAATCTCGTGCGTATTTTTATTCTCAATGCGTTTGATCTGGTCTCACTGACATCTCCGTTTAGTTCTGGCGACCACAGTCAGTAGGCTGCATGAGGAGACACTTACTAACACGTTGGACAGACGTTAGGATTGATGACGTTCGAGGTAGTCCCCAACGACTTGTTCAGCATGATTTCACTCTCTCGATTAAATTTATAGTTGCTTTTGCGCATACTTGTATAGTCAGAAACAATATTAATTATAGGTCGGAGCTATCACTTCGTATACCTCCAACTTATATTTAATTTTGGTTCTGACTGTAAATTTACGTAGCTGACAACACGTTCAACTTCGTCCTTGAGTTCTCGCACTGTTATGGGTTCATTTCCGTAGACTTGAGATTTCAGAAGCTCCAACAAAAAGTAGCAGCAAGTGGTAATTAGAAACGGTAGTCTCCACATGACTTAGCTGGCCAGTTCTGGTCATCACTTCAAAATAAAATTTTCTTGTAGCAAGACATTCACCTCGTGGAAGGTACGGTGTGTCCCTAAAGTTGCAGATCCCAAAGTTTAGTTGTGTATATATTTTGAACCAAGAACGATATAGACATGAGATTTAAAACACATGAAAGTATGTTTTATGTAGATATTTTCTAGATCATGCCCAGTCTTGGAATTCGTAACAGTTTTCTGTAGTATCAAAAGAAAGTACCGAAACTGTAAAACAAAAAATGGAGAAAATCAATATTCAGCTGCAAAAAACTAATTTCCTGCAGGTAAATCCCTGTGTATATGTGCAGTAATCATCAACATTTATCCATTGGTGTGAAAATGTGACAAAGTTGATAAAGTGTTGCCATAAAAAAAGGCCATTTAATGGAAGTCCGTAAAATGGGTGTTTAAGACAGAAACACGACAATTGCCAAGACTGTTGTCGTAAAATTAAGGTGAGTTGAGTTTTATGTCCCGTTCAGCAGCGAGGCTATATAAGACGTGAACGTACTGATTAACGTGGAATCCGAACCATACGAGCTCCCACCGGGAATCGAACCCGGGTCTCGTATGCCAAAGTCGCGTACGCTAACCGTTTAGCCACGAAAAAACTCTATCTTAACATTACTGCAACAGGTGTGTTTTAGGTATATTAATGATAGATATGCAATGAGAATTTGCACTTAATTTATGACCTGACTTTTTATGCAAAAATTTGCGATAAAACACCTACAGCTGACAATCTGGAATTTGCGTGGAGAGAGAAGGGCACAGCTAGAATAAAATAATTCGGTATTTTGTAAAAATACTTAATCACCGTTTAAGTGTTTAGGGAATACGACATGCTTCCCTAAAAATGGGAATATTTTTCGGTTTCATAGGAATGTTTACTTTATATCCCTTCACATGGTGGTCAATATTATCAGAAAATATCGCATCAAACTGTGTTAGACTCTGCTGTTGATAATACTGAGCTTCGGTGCTTTCATTCATCATCGATGACACTGTTTGAATCTTCAAAAAATTATCTGTTTTGCTGCCTCAACGTTGAAGTTAGAACATACAATCAATTTCTACCTAACTGGGAATTGATAAGACATGCTTAATTACAACAAGAGGTAGATTGTATTCCTGACTATGAAAATTAACTCTGACATTCACATAACCCCAAATTGAGATAATAGACCAAAATGGCACACTTTTATTTACTCCAAGTTTATCAAAAACTTTGTTATGTTCTTAAGATTACCTGTAACATAAGTCCTCAGAAAGGCTTTTCTTAACATTGGTGAGTGCTGGGGGTCAGAGCAATGGTGTCATCAACAGGGCTACAACCGCAATTTATAACACAATGTTTAACTAACGATAACTTTCCACTCAATGAAGGTAGAAACTTCGTTCGTGTATCAAATTGAAGGTAATATGCGTGTCTAAAATTTCATACTATTGCGTTTATTTACATTTCTGCCATCTTTAAACATGGCGCATGATTCGCTCAAAATTTAGTTTCATTCGTGTTATTGTAAATACTTATTCGCAAATAACTATGACACCAGATATGAAAGCACTATAGATATGAAAACACGATACGTAACAATCGTGATAGAGCATAATTTGAACTTTCCAACGACATCCGATTGTTATATCTTAAAAACTGAATAAGTAATTTGATTTTATGTATCATATGGTGTTGTATTCTTGACCTCTAATATTATGCAAAGCAAAACGGTCTTGAGAAAGGTTTCTCTCAAGGTTGGTGAGCGGTGAGGATCCGAGTAATGATGTCATCAATATGGCTGACGCGCCAATGTGTGATACTTTACTTTAAAAATCATAATTCTACAAGGAAGCGTCGTAGGGAACTGTTCTTTTTTGTCTAAATGCTCAGAATAAAGTAACCTTTGTTTTGTGATATACCAATATATTTCGTAGTCCCAATAGTCTTCCTGCTATTTAGCCTGAAAATTACATTTGCGATTTTTTTTTAACATAGTGAATGTTTAAAACCCAACAACTTTTAAAACGTAAAAGAAATAAAATTTGTGAAAGCACAAAAAGTTTCCTAATATTGTAGAGAATGAAACATGGCTTTTGGATGGAGAGAGCGATAGTAACTGCAGTTACATAGCCTTTCTTCAAAACCAAAAACTTTTTGATCAATACATTCTGTAGGGATGAATTAAGATGTAGGTTATTTATAATCTTTTTATATTTATAATCTAACACATAACAAATTTTATGGAAAAGATGGATTTCTAATGTGATATAATCATAAACAAAAATTAAGTAAGAAAAAATGAAATATTTTTATGTGAAGTTTGTCCATTATGTAATAAGCACATTTGTAATATATTTTTGTAACGTAATATTCTTCTACTGAAAAAGTAAACTTAAAACTAATACTATATATATTACAGTAGGTATAAGAAAGAATGCAAAATTCAACCTTGCGTTCCGCTTTAAGCATTTTTTTGTACCGATCCTATTACTCATAATCAGAATCTCTGTCGCTATCGCAGCTTGTTGAAGCAACTTGATCCTTTCAGAAGTATCGTCATCTTCCGGCTGAAAAATGTCAAGTAACATAGGCCCTTCATACCACTTAACTTGGTATATTCCGGTTTCTAAGTTCCATCCATGACAGATTGGGTCAATGATTTCGAGATGGTTACAGAAGTTTGCATATTTCCACGTCCAGAATACGACATTGCTCCGTTTTATTTTTGTTCCAAAGAAGCTTTTGATGGAGGAAGAATAGTAGGATCAACAAGTCTAATTTTTGACAACGGTTTACTTCTTAACACAGGAGACGTTTTCTTTTTTAAAATATTGTATATCACTTCTGATACTGAGGTGTACGAAGAATGACCATACATACAGCACACAAATGTCTCTGCACCAGACAGCAATGATTCTCCACCAAGACGGATTCTCCCAATTTAGCCAAAATTCTTTGGTGAGCCATGGTTTTTGTTAAATGGTTTGATTTTTCCTTGTCTGCAACAGTGTAATCTGAAACAGTGAAGGCATGAAAGTCTGGCAGGCTGTCCGCTATTTCACTTCCTATTTCTTTAGCTATGTTTGTGACGTTGGTATGCCTTCTAGAGTTGTTTGAAGATAAATCACATTGAAACCATAATTGTGCATTCTTTAAGTTTTGTTGGTGATAGATCATTAATATCTAATATATCGGAATCGTTTTCTCGCACCAAAACATTTCTTTCTTCGTTAATAGAATTGTGTGAAAAGTATACCAAATGATCCTCGTATCTGCTTGATTGTGTTGTATGCAAGCTCTTTCACCTCAACCACATTAATGTTCATTCCTACAAGTGAGTACTTGTAACAAGGCTGATCTACAGCAACATATAATGTTTTGTTGTATAGTAAATTGCAATATTTAGAAGGTCTCCATTCTTTGCATAAAAAGTTTATTTAAGATATTTTGAATGACTCGCTTCGTAGAGCCCTTAATGTCTTTTTTGGGTTTCTTGTTTAAGTCGAGACACGTTTGCTCCATTTACTACAATCTCAACATTGCGTACGTTAAGTTCAGTATCCTTGATAGTTGGAGGGCCATAGACGTCAAACACTAAGTGAATTTCTCTACCTTCTTCTCTACAGATTTATTTAAGGATGTTGTAAGCGAGAACTCCACAGTTATTCGGGAATTGAATTGTATGCAGGATGAACATGGCATGAAAGATTATTGTGTCCACAGTAGCTGGAGCAGATGCAATATCATCCTTTCTGAAGCTCTTCCAACTTATGCATCGGTTTTGATTTACATGTTTTATTCATAGAGGATTCTATTTGTCCAAGAGCTAGGAGAATTCGCGTAAGAGATTAAGTCAAAACATCCCTCATGTAACACCTCTGTTCATAGGCAATATTAAGAAGTATTGTAAAAAGATCACGCGTTCATTTTACGACCTTAGTTTGTCTGATTTTTGGATAGTTTTAGAAGCACACACAGATGCATAGTTCATAACGAGTTTTCTTGGTATTGGAAGTTCAACATTACTTGAATCACTAATATATAACGTCTTAAATTTTTCGAAGGCCTCTGTGCCTTTGAAGTATGCGCTTAGAATATTTTGACTTACTTTGCTGTCCAGAACTTGCCCACTGCATATGTGTCTAAAAGGGCTGTCTCTGTCTATGTCTTCCAAAAGATCTGAATAGCTCTTGAGTGAAGAGATTACATCTTCAACATCTTTGTTGTCTTTCTCGATTCTACTCTGTAGAATGTCCTGTTTAGAATCAGGTTCCCGTGATACTTCACTGACTTCCAACAAACGTGTTACTATTTTGCTTCTCATTGACCTAGTTTTCATCCATCTAGCCTTTCTGGTTTCAGAGTTGACAAACGCAGTAATCCTAGTTAAGTCTTGATGCCACGTCAGTGTTCACTGTTTGCTCGAGAGTCATGTCAACTGAACTCGAGAAAAAAATATGTTTCACAGCGTTTTATAGACAGACACCTTAAGAAAGGGTCTGTCTTACAACGGGGCATACTGAGTCAATATTTAGCAAAGGGAGCATACATAGGTCTACGGGTTAGCTAGAAAGACACGGGCCTAAAGTAGAAAATAATTTATAACTCGCAGAAATATCTCTTAATCCTATGCTTCACGTCATTATTAAATACTCAACAATATATAAACTTTAAATCTTCTCATAAATTTTATTCTCTTAACAGTTCAAAAGTTGTTGGACTTAGAACATTCACTATGTTACAAAAAGATAGTAAAATATAACTTTCAGCCTAAATATCGGGAAGACTATAGGAGCTATGAAATATATTGGTATAACACAAAACAAAGGCCTCTTCATTACGAGTATTTTTTAAAAAAAGAACAATTCTCAACGACGCTTCGTTGTAGAATTATACTTGTTTAAGTAAATTATCACACATTGGCGTGGCAGCCATATTGATGACCATATTACTCGGATCCCCACCGTTCACCAACCTTGAGAGAAACCTTTCTCAAGACTAGAGATTATGTGAAATCTTAAGCACTTAACAAAGTTTATAGTGAACTTTTGATAAAAAAAAAAGTGGTCTACGTATTATATTTTGCTTTGCATAATATTAGAAGTCAAGAATACAACACCATACGATACATAAAATCAAAGTTTTTATTCGATTTTTAACATGTATGGTTTCATAGTTATTTGCCAATAAATGTTTACTGCAACGCGAATGAAACTAAATTTTGAGCGAATCATGCGCCATACTTAAAGATGGCAAAAATGTAAATAAACACAATAGTATGAAATTTTAGACACGCATATTACCTTCAATTTGATACACGAAGTTTCTACCTTCATTGAGTGGAAAGTTATCGTTAGTTAAACATTGTGTTATAAATTGCGGTTGCAGCCCTGTTGATGATGTCATTACTCTGACCCTCACCACTCATCAACGTTCAGAAAAGCCTTTCTGAAAACTGTATGTTATGGGCAACCTTAAGCACATAACTACGTTTACGGTGAACAGGAGTAAATAAGTGTTCTATCTCTTGGTCTATAACTGATGAGTCAGCGTTTCTAAGTGAACTAGAAACATCCATAATTTTGTTTAACGGGAACCAGGTGTCTTTTTGTTTTAAGGTGATGGCTGATACTATCGCTCCTGCATCCACTAAAAGCTGTACCTCTCGATTGTCGCAACGTAAAGAAACAGTTAAAGGTTTTAACATATTCGGTTTACTGTGCGACATCCTACCGACGGCGCCAAATATTGTTAGCTAGAATCAAATAATTCGGTATTTCATAAAAAAATACTTAATCACCGTTTAGAAAATTGTAGAAACCTTGTTACACAAGAAGGTGACCGCTGAATCCTTCTAACCACTAAACAACATATCTTACGTTGTCGCTTTATTGTCCATCTGTGCTTACATTAACTTTGTCATTCATACATATACATATTCGTACATAATTCAGTATCATAATCTAAATCTTCGTAATCAATTTGTTACTATTCCATACAATCTTGATTAACACAATTAATCTATTTGTACTTCTAATTACATTTTAAACTAACTATTATTTCCACAGGCGAGTTCGTTTTTCAACCTATAAGACAGTTCCCAAATTTATGAAAACTTTCTATCCCACAACCTTCTCCCTAATGTCCAAAAATTATGATATACATATAGAATTGAAACTTTCACATTAAGATCACATAATCTTGTAATGGACAATAAACAAGATTATTTTTAAGAAGTAGTTTTATAATGTATGTTTTCAGTTTAGAGGGTAATATAATCCATATATACATACATACACATACATACATACATACATACATACACACACACACACACACACACACACACACACACACACACACACACACACACACACACACACACACACATACATACATACATACACACACACACACACACACATATATATATATATATATATATATATATATATATATATATATATATATATATATATATATATATATATATAAAGTGGCGGATCCAGGATATGATCAAGGGAGGAACTAAACCATAGTTTGCCGTTTTATCCAGTGTAAAGCAGGATTGAAACCCATTTTATACAGTGCAAACCTGAGTGTCAAGGGGGGGCTATAGTCCCTATAGCCCTCCCCTTGGATCCGCCACTGTATATATATATATATGTATATACGTATTTTTTTTTTTTTTTTTTTTTTTTTTTTTTTTTTTTTTTGCTTTCATATCCGAGTTTATAACTACTATACTTAAGATTTATAATAATGAAATGTATGAAATTTATACAGAGTTGAATCAACACACAGACACTTAACAAAGACACATCTTCCTTTTACATAAACTACGCAGACACAGTGTCTTGAAAACCAATCTTTGCCCGTGTTTAGTTACGTGCCCAAACCACAGAGTTTCTCGATAAGGAATATCTTTTTTAGAATTTATCTGAGGAGGCTTTTTCTGATCGTAGTATTCCGTCTACCAACTAAAATTAATCCAGAAATAATCACAGCTTCTTCGTTGCCCTCAAAGAATTTCTGATTTATTACACATGCCCAACCTTTAAAATATTCGACTCGGCATATGCATATCTACCCTACAAATATGCCGTGCTACCCATTGTATCGAAACACTTTCGCTGTTTAAAATACCCCAACTAAGACCGCCACATCGTCTTCACCGGCCAGGAATTACTTACTGGACGTGGTAACATTACCACGAAATCGTAATTAATAACATACCGTTAATCCTTTTTTCTGTTTTGGGCCCCATGCATAGGGTCACAGACAGAACGTGCTTTCTCAAGACCTTGTGATTGAATCTGACAGTTCTAGATATTCCTTACCTAACTCTTTTTTTGCTGTAAATCTTTGCACATTGAACGATTACCTTGAGTACAGTTGGGAACAGATAGCTAAATATCTATTTCATTTCTCAACGTATTTGACTTACGGCCTGGTATTTTAGTAGTATCCTATACCTAGGTGGTAGCCTGCATCAATCGTTTTGAACCTAGCTTTGCTTGAGCTACGCTCCTACAAATATCAAAATTCTATTAGGCAGTCGATAAAACTCTAATACCTAACCTTTTGCATTCTCTGAACTAAAACCAAACTACATTGTATAAATTCTAGAAATATTAACAATATCTGGTTCTGATTCTCGATCTTCCAGTTATTTGAGAGTTATTTTGGTTTAGCGAGTGTACTGCCTATAGAGTATTCACTGAAACTCTGTTATTTTGACAAAAATAAGCTACTTTTTTCATACATATTTTAAACACACTTTTTATCACAGGGTTCTGTCAGACTCGTGGAACCTATACCTAGGTATAGTTTCTAAAGCAAATAAATGTAGTCACTCAGGAAGGAAATACTGTATATCCTTTTTATTTTCTAACTTGCAAAGACATGTTTTAGGTTGGTGGCTATCAACTCTATCACAGGAAATAACCACCAAACTAACTAACTAACTCTAAGGCCTATGGAACCGGGAGGTTCAATGCCGCGTTCCCAAAAGCTCTCCACTGACTTCTATCCTTAGCCAATTGGATCCAGTTTCTACTTTGTAATCCTATTTCTGCGAGATCCACATTAATGTTGACCTCCCATCTGCGCCTAGGTCTTCCTAATGGTCGTTTTCCGATTGGTCTTCCAATTAAGATTTTGAAAACGTTCCTACTTTCGTCCATCCTGGCTACATGACCTGCCCACCTGAGCCTCCTAGACTTGATGACCCTCTCAATGTGGGGTAAACCGTAAAATTATGTAGTTCCTCGTTATGAAGTTTCCGCCATTCCCGCTTCTCTTGAGTCCGAATATTCGTCTCAGGATCTTGTTCTGAAATACTTTCAATCTATGTTCTTACTTCCGAGTAAGCGACTATGTTTCACAACCATACAGAACCACAGGCATGATTATCGCTTTAAATATTTTAAGCTTCAAATTCCTCGACAGAAATCGCGACGACAACAGATTTCAAACTGAATAATAACACGAATTCCCTGCTTTTAGTCGACATTTAATTCCTTCGTGAAGATAGTTTTCGTCTGTTAATATTGATCCCAGATATTTGAAAGTATCCACTTTATCAAAAGTATTATTCGGTATTTTAACACATCCATAATTTGCCGTATTACGATCCCGACGAACTTCCATGTATTTAGTTTTCTCTGCATTTTCTTCTAAACCCATGTCCCTCCAAGCGTTTAATAAGACCTCTGCATTTCTTTCTGTTGTTCTCCTATCATCCCCTATTAAATTCACAGCATCAGCATACGCGATAACCTGATGAATCTCATTCAACTCTAGGCCCTGGTTGCTATCTTTGATTTTCCTTATAGCGTTTTCCAGAACAAAGTCGAATAATAATGGCGACAACGCATATCCTAGTTTTAGGCCATTCTCGACGTAAAACCTCGTGGAAAAAATTCCTACCCGAACTTTACTTTGGGATTCATTTAAACATGTCTTCATTAATCTAATGAGCTTCCTCAGTATTCCAAATTCTGTAAGAATGTTGTATAATGCTTCTCTCCAAACCGAGTCGTAAGCGTTTCTAAAACCAATAACGAGTTGATGTACCAGGGTATTGTATTCCAACTTCTTTTCCAGAATTTGGCAAATGGTAAATGTTTGATCGATAGTAGATCGATTTCGTCTAAATCCGCACTGATAATCTCCAATAATTTTATCTGCGTATGGGGTCAATCTTGCTAATAGAATGTTTGAGAGGATTTTATAGGACGTTGGCAGAAGAAAAATGCCTCGATAATTATTACATTTGAGAGAATTTTATAGGACGTTGACAGAAGAGAAATTCCTCGATATTTATTAGTCAGTTTTGTCGCCTTTCTTGTGAATTGGAACAATGATTGATTCTTTCCATTCTTGTGGCAATTCTTTCTTGTTACAGATAAGGAGAATGAGTTTGTGTATCTTGTTCCACATTTTTCGCCTCCAGCTAAATTTAACTCAGCTGGAATTTCATCTACGCCCGTAGATTTGTGTTTCTTTAATTTCTTTATAGCGATTTCTACTTCTATTAGGTTATGTTCTGGGACATATGGTTCTGCGATGTGTATTTCCCTTTTTCCATGCACTTTAGTTTTTTGCTGCGTGTTATGCAATTCGTCAAAGAAAGCTTTCTATCTATTTAAGATGTTATCTGTATCAGTGAGAACTGTTCCGTCAGCTTTTTTAATATATACACAGGACATTGATATAGCCTTTCTTAAATTCGTTGAGCCAATTATACATGTCCCGAATGCTTTTATTTTTACTATTATCTTCATGTTTCTTAATTTTAGCTTTCAAAAAATCGCGTTTCTTTGTTTCTAAAACTTCGGAAGTTTTCCGCCTGATGTCTATGAAATTCTGTGTAGTTATTTCATTCAGATATTGTAACGTAATTTTGCCTGTTTTCTCTTCTCCGCTAGTTGAATGTATTCCTGGTCAAACCATGGTTTGTTCCTACGTATTGCCGCATGTCCTGTTTTTTCTTTTGCTGAAATTTTATGCTATCTGTAATTTCAATCCAAGTATTCTCAACACTAGTGCACTCCGAATCTTCTAAAACCGAGAATCTATTCGAAATTTCAATTTGATATTCCTCTCTTACCTGGCTCTCTTCTAATCTCCTTAAATTAAATCTATTCGTTTTCGGACATTAAATATATTTCCTTTATTCAACGATAATCTCTCTCTTATTATCGCTGCTACCAGGTAGTGATCAGTGTCACATTCAGCTCCTCTAAACGACGGAACATCAATTATGCTAGATTATCTTCTTCTATCTTCTAAAATATGATTGATTTGGTTATGTGTTTTTTCGCCAGGTGAGGTCTAAGTATATTTATGAACGTCACGATGTGGAAATTGTGTACGCTTCATGATAAGGTTTTTGGGTATTGCGAAGTTCACGAGTCTAACACCGTTGTCATTACTTTCCTTATGCAGACTTTCGTTCCCTATATTCGGTTTGAAAATATCCTCTCGTCCTACCTTCGCATTGGAATCCCCTAATAGAATTTTCATATGGTATCGCGGGAGTTGGTGAAGTATCCGTTCCACTTCTTCGTAAAAACTGTCTTTTATATCGTCATTCTTCTCTTCAGTTGGGGTATGTACATTTAAAACAATAATATTACACCATCTACCCTTAAGAGTGATAAAGAGAGTCTATCATTAAGAAATTCCACCCGCTTAATTGCTGATATTATTCGTTCGTGTACGAAAAGCCCTGTTCGTAATTGGTTATTTTGATTTCCTTCCCCGTAAAAGAACGTAAAATTTACGGAATTCACGGTCCCATTTCCTTCCCACCTAACTTCTTGAACCCCTACTAGGTCGATCCTGTATTTCTCTAACTAGTTTGTTACTGATTTTAACACACCTGCCCTATAAAGACTCCTAATATTCCATGTTTCAAATCGCATGTCCAATTTATTTTTCTTTTGCTGAGGTCGTGCCAAGTTATCAGTCCTGGTTCGAGGCTTGTGTGAATGTTTCTGAATAAGTTCCATTTTCTTTTACAGTATGAGGTTGTTAGATTCACCCAAACCCCCAAGCTGGAGGACCAGTCATTGTCGTCTGTCCGCGACTGCTTATTCAGTATATTCGCATGTAACTTCTATATCTAGAGACCTTCTTCTCGATCCGCAACCCGAGGACGCGCCATGCCGTCCGTGGTGACAGGAACCACATTACACGGGAATAACCACCACTTGTTTGAAGCTGAGTCTTGAGCGAGGCCAGGATTACCCTGTAAAGCTAAGATCTTCTTAATTGGCTAGCAGCCGAGTTACGGTTCCTAATAGTAATTTTGACGTTCGAATTACACTTAGGTTTGTAGAGACTTTTAGTAATCACTTTTCTAGAGCAGAACTTAAGCTAGATACTAAACTTTTATGCGGGTGTTGGATTAAGGAAAATTTATACCTCTAGCAACTCTGTATATGCCTCAGTTGATGGCTAGCGGTAAAGAAAGACTCCCGCTGGACACAACAATATTTGTCCTTAAAAATTTATCCTACTGGCATAGAAATGTCAATAGCCCTGATACGAAACGTAAATTCAAATTCTTGAAATATTATATATCAACTTTTATAACTGTAGAATGGAAAAGCATATTTTCAAGTAAATATTCATTGAGTACGTACAAAATAAAACAATTATTAACGAAAACGAAATTGTTAACTGCTAAAATAAAGTTTGAATATGTTTATTATATCGTAACAAGGTATTCAACACCAAAAGTTCCTTTATTTTCTAACGAAGCAATAAAAAGCAAGTTTTAGTTAGTTACGGTAAATTTGCAATTTAATGTAATGTAATTTTGGGCTTTCTTTTCTCTTTTTGAGAATAGCTAACTTAATTTCATCAAAAGCAAATTAATTCATAATAACGTTACATCGTACTGCCTTAACTAGCAAATTATAATTATAATTATTCTTATCCTTATCAAAACGTCTAAATATATATAAATTCGAGAAGAATGATGAAGTTTTAGTTGGAAATTATTTGAATTTTTAACTCAAGTAGTGAAATATGTTTTACTTTCCAATGAAAGCACTTGAGTCATGTCACAAGATTTTAGCAAGATAACTCAAACTAATAGCACTAACATACTATTACTGTGCTTAACACACCTAGATTCCTTGCTTTGGTATCTGATTTTTCGGTATTGCGCAAAAGTAACTGGTTTTACAATTTAATTAACTCTTTTGTTTTAAATACATCACTTATCATGTCATCAAATTAAACTGTTACTCTGAATATCTCTACAAAAATAAAAAGATACATTCATCCATTTTCGTACCGTATGATGAAATTCAAGTAAAAAAAAAAAAATATTTGCAACAACTTGGTTGCAACTGGTTTTATAAACTGGTGGTTTAATAAATTATTCAACTAAAATATCTAACTTACATTATGATTATTATTACCTCACAGATGTGATTTTAGCATGAGAGTAGCCATAAACTTTCGCATGTTTATACAGCAGTTTAACGGTAACAGGGCCAATTGTTCTATGTCCTGCCCAGTGAGGTATAGCCAATGGATCCAGGGACGGAATTTGGAGTGACAATATACCTGAAACAAATATTTACAAATATTTATATAGTTGAATAATCTTAAGAGCTAACTTCGAAAACTTACGAATAAAGACCTTAATTTAAAAAAAGTAAAGTTTTAAGAATTTGTTCATGGGAGCTACATATCGCTAACTAAAATAATAAGGTAAGATTTGTAATGTAGACGTAGCCAGAATTTGTAATGTGGCACAATCAGCGCCACTAGTTATGTAATTCCAGCTAGTAACGCGTTGCCAATTGGAAAGTCATTTGTTCTACACTTGTATGGCAGAAAGCAGTCGCGTGCTATTTCTTTGAATGTAGAAGCGATGTTATCAAGTGAAGATCCAAAATAAGTTTTCTAACTAAAATTCCCTTAAAGCGTATCAATTATTCAAAAGCACAGCGTTACTAATGGAGTAAAAAAAATCATATTCTGGAGCATGAAATAATCCAGTGTTTTTATTGTTTTTTTTTAAATATAAATTCATTCGGACAATCGTACACTTCCTATCAGCTTTTCAGCTCTCATACAAGTCCTATCACCCGAAACATACATAAGAATCTATTTCAGGGTTCCAAAACTTTTCGAGGGTTCAAAATTCAATAATCGAATGAATTATATTAAAATGTGTGCAATTACCACTCAAATTAGACTACATTTACAGAAAAGTCGGGATTTGGGGGCTCCATATCCCCTAGATTCACTCCCTGCGTACGTACCTGACTGTCACTAATCAGTTATCAATTGATTTGAAGTCTTCTAGAGGATTATAATCCTTCCTCATATATGAATAAAATGGTACAGATTTTAAGGCAATTTAGCAAGGTCACTGCAATTGGAGAAACAAGTAAGAGGGACACGAGAATAGTCTTGATTTTACACATTAAAATACTATTAGAAATAAATATTTTTCCGATATGATATGTATAACTTAAGCGTGAAACAGTGTATCATTTTCGCTTTCAAATTTTTCGCCGAGATTGAACCCAACCCAAAAAATACTTTCGTTACCAGTATGTTGCACTAGCACGCTCGGCTACGACGCCCGACAGCATTTAACGTTTACCTTCTGCTATATGTATGACATGATTCTTGTTTTCCTATCTGTATCAGCCAATAACACTAGAGGATAGCTGAAACGTTTGGGATACGCAAATTTGCGTGCGATTTAAAGGGTAGTGCGTTTACAGCACCAATTCTACTTCTAGTGGTTATTTGATAACTCGTTATTTGTATTGCACAATATTAGTCGTTTTAATATTTAAATGATTTTCACGTTTTAAGCATTACGTCCAGTTTAACAACGGTGGAGGAAATCAAATCGTTTGCTCTTAATGTCAAATAATAAAATAATGTGAAACAAATGTCTTATAACAGAGTAATTCAGATATTCAGTAATTTGTATAGTGCCGGACAGACACCTTTGATCAGGTAATGGTGACTGCTTTGAAACAAACGCAGGTATGAGAATTAAATCTGTCACATCTGCACTTTGATGTGGAGAAGAAACAAACTTGTGAATCAAATGTTTAAAAACAACATCAGACAACTATCAATTTTTACTTTAGATTTTTTTATAACGATTGCTCAACGATGACACATTTTTTTTTTTTTTTTAATTTTTAGATATTGAATATTCGGATGTTTCAATACTTTAAACATCAAATCTTCAGAAATAATAATAAGCTAATAACAATAATAACTATCTCGTAGAAGATTAAGAGTTATAAGCTAATTATTTCTCAGGTCATACCATTATAAGCAGAAACGTGACATTTCACAAGCATATTTCGGTTTAGTTTTATGTTGCCCACGAGAAGAGGAATTTCTCACCTTGTTTCTAAAACAAAACAAACAAAATCGGGACGAGAATTAACATTTTACATCCAAGACGGGACAAGGCTAACTCAAATTATCGTCTCGCTTTGGAGATGAGAATCGTAACGAGACAAAAAGTAAAATAAACATTTCTCGTCTTATCCCGATTCTCGAAATAGTGTATGTCCATTTTTAAGTAACAATTCCTCTGTAGGCTGAATCTTATACGCTATTTTGTTACTTTGTGTTTCAGAGCTTATTTAATTATGCTCTGTGTAGATATTTTTGCAGCAAAGCTTATATAATTATCTCTGCATATAATAGAAGTTAGTTTATTATATGGCTTACTGTTAAATAATATTCCATTATTTTTATTACAGATATTTTTCTTAAAACGGACAGTAGAATACTTTCTACAAGAAACTTTAGTGAACACGTTCGTTTATAATGTTGGTAGTTTCAGAGGTGCGACTTGCAGGTAGGGACCCCTCCCCGAAATCCAAACTTTTCTGTAGGTTTTGCCTAATTTAAGAGCAACTTAAAAAATTTTAATACCATTATATTGTTTTTATTATTATTACTTAAATGTCGTGAATTTAAGAGTACAACCCACATCTCGTTCAAAGGCATTGTGCTGGAAAAACACCTTGTGTGTAGGTTTTCTCGGAGTTTTGCTTTCTCCCACTTTCTCTATCCCAGTATTTCATTCTTTCTCATCAACTCTTCTTTAGCTTAGCCGGCATAACAATTACTTAGAAACAAATTTTCTTAGTGCTCTTGTGAGTTCAGTAGCCCTACTTTCTAAGTGAAATTTGCCCGGAAAGGTTTCATTTACCATTTAGCTATTTGTAAGGATATGCAAAGGATATGTTCTGATGGTCCCGACTATTTTGTAACTTTTGCCTAATGTTAGGAGCGATTTTACAAATTTTAATACAATCTACCCTCAAATGGAATTTGTCTTCTATTTTTATTATTATTATTATTATTATTATTATTATTATTATTATTATTATTATTATTATTATTATTATTATTATTATTATTATTATTATTATTATTATTGAAGATTTGAGACCTCAATATTACGTCCTATTCCGATGGAATAAGTACTTAAATTGATAGGAAAAAGGAAAAGAAATTGATTTGTACCCTGTCTAGGATGACTTGCCTTAAAAGAGATACTTTGGAAGGAAAAGAGGGGGGGAAAGGTGTCAGCTCCTGGCCAATATGAAAATCGAAACATCGAATGCCTTAACATGAACTATGTATTATTTGTATGCATCATGATGAATAATAACGCCTTTTCTTTGGGTAACAGAGTTTGGATTGTGTATGAATTATTTTGATATTTTAACAAAATACACACACAAATATAAAAAAGAAGTTTCCATTTACAAATTTTGGTTGAACAGATATATGGAACGGGTTGGAAATGGCGAACGAAAATAATATTATTATTTCTAGTAATAGTGGATGAAGTGGGAAATAATTCCACAATGAAACAATAACGTTTCAGACACATTAATGACTCATACTAGGCCCGAAGGCTGACTGACGATTGAATTCTAAGGATGACCCGGGAACCCTACCACTGAACTATCTGATGAATATGAAAAATTCCGAAAGACATGTAAATTATTTTGTTTTAGGCTATGTATTATGAATCTACTGTTTCAGTTTTGAATGGAATTAGGATTCCATGTTTATTTTTCTATATATTTTTGTAAGAACAAGTTAATGAGCAATAGAGAATATAACTGTTTTTCGGTTCGGATTAGTTTGAGTTAGCCGCTTGAAAATGAAATGAAATGAAATCTCTGTGTTTAATGCCCCTCGATTATGCCTGTTAGGTTAAGGGAGAACATGATTAAAGCAAGTGAATTATGATGAACGTATTGTGGAATGAGAAAGTGGGAAGAAACGGGAGAGTCCCGAGTACGATGCTGTCCGTCTGATAGTTACGTGCCTTAGGAACGAACCAGGTACCCCACCCATCAGATAGTTCAGTGGTCGGGTTCCCGGATTCGGTTCCGGTGAGAGAGACTTTGAAATTTTAAATGGCTTCAATGTATCTGTGTTCGTGCCCCTGTCGTTCACGGTTACAGGAAATAACTGTGAAACCAGTATAACCGAGTATAATAAAGAAGTTACGGAGGTACTTCCGGTAAATAAGAGAAAAAAGTGGTCTGTGGCACCACGTTCGAGTTAAGGGTTAGAACTGCTCTTAACACTCTTTCTCCTTTATGTCCTTGTGCGTTTGTATGTCTTCTTTTAAATTTAAATTTGAATTCACTGGACTATAGTATATTACCATGACCCAAATTAAAGTATTACTTCGTTATAAATATTGAAATCCTAAACGTGTGCAATTTGCCACATTTGTTTTTTTAACTCTTACTTAGCATAGCAGTCTTAGGTTAGTAACTTGAACATTCGTTTCGTAATTTAGGAGTCCTGGATTCGATTCCCGCTTAGGTAATCAAGGAAATTTTTATCATTCACTATGTTCTATGTATTATAATATGAAAAATGCTCAATTTCTCTCGGTGTTACAAGTTAGAATTAAACCGATTTTCTTCACAGAGGAAATACGAACATGGCGTCACATGTCTACTATATTGATTCGTGCTGTCTGAAAACGTAACGTGTTTAGCAACCAATTCATGAATATATAAGGGTCATCCTTAGGGCCTAGTCTGAGTCATAAATGTGTCTGAAACATTATTGTTTCATTATGGAATTGTTTCCAACTTCATACACTATTACTAGAAATAATATTTTCGTTCGTCATTTATAAGACATTTCATACATAAGTTTAACCGGAATATGTAAATAGAATCTACTTTTTATATTTGTATGTATATTTTGTTAAAATATCAATATAATGCATACATAATACAAAGACTGTCACCCAGAGAAAGCGCATTTCTATGTATCATGATGAAGTCAAATCCTACTTAGTTTATATTAAGGCATCCGATGCTTCTATTTTCATATTGTCCAGGAGCTGACACCTTTTTCCTCCTCTTTTCCTAATGACCATAATTCTTCTTGAGTATCTCTTCTAAGGCAATTCATCCTAGACAGGGTCCAAATCAATTTCAGTAGACTTGTATGCATTGGAATAGAACGTAACATTGAGATCTCAAACTCCAGTTATAATAGTAATAATAATAAAATAATAATAATAATAATAATAATAATAATAATAATAATATAATAGTAATAATAATAATATGGAAAACAAATTCCGTATGAGGACAGATTGTATTAAAATCTCTAAAATTGTCCCTAACATTAGGCAAAAGTTACAAAATAGTCGGGACCATAAGGACATATCCTCTGCGCACGTCCTTACAAATAGCTAAATGTTAAATGAAACCTTTCCAAGCAAAGTTCATGTAGAATGTAGGGCTACTGTACTCACAAGATCCCTAAGAAAAATTGTTTTTAAGTAATGGTTATGCCGGCTAAGTTAAAGAAGACTTAATGAGAATGAATGAAATATTGGAAGAGAGAAAGTGTAAGGAAGCAAAACCCCGAAAAACCTACACAGAGGGCGTTTGTCCTGCACAATGCCCACTGGACAAGAGCTGGGTGGAACCATTAAATTCACAAGAGTTTACAAAAAATAATAATAATAATAGTATAAAAAATTTTAAAGTTGCCCTTAAATTAGGCAAAACCTACATAAAAGTTTGGATTTCGGGTAGGGGGTCCGCACCTATAAGACGCACCTCTGCAACTACTCAAATTTTAAACGAAACTGTTCCACTAAAGTTTCATGCAGAAAGTATTCTATTGTATGTTTTAAGGAAAGTAACTGTCATAAAAATAACTCAATATCACTAAACAGTAAAGCATATAATAAACTAACTTCTAGAGTATGCAGAGGTAATTATAAAAGCTTTGCTGTAAAAGTATCTACACAAAGCATAATTAAATGAACTCTGAAATACAAAGTAACAAGATAACGTATAAGATTCAGTCTACAGAGCAATTAAGAATGGACATAGACTATTTCAAAAATCGAGATAAGGCGAGAAATGTTTACGATACTTTTCGCCTCGTGTCGATTCTCATCTCCAAAGTATAATTTGAATTAGGATTTTCCCGTCTCGAATGCAAAATGTTAGTTCTCGTCCCGATTTTGTTTGTTTTGTTTTAGAAACAAGATGAGTTATTCCTCTCCTCGTGGGCAACACTAAACAAAACCGAAATATTCTTGTCAAAGTTTATTTTCTGCTTGTAATGGTATGACCTGAGCGACAATAAGCTTTTAACTCTTAATCTTCTACCAGGCAATCATTATTACTATTATTAGTTTATTATTATTCCTTATGATTTGATAGCTCAACTACTGCAACATCCGAGTATTCAAAATCTGAAAATAAAAAAAAAACGTGTGTAATCGCCAATTAATCGCCACCAAAAATCATAGAGTGAAAAGAGCACTCGCCCAGCGTGAATTCGATCCTAGTACCTCTAGACGACTGGTCGAGCACCTAGACCAGTAAACCATGATCACTACGCAGTAGTGGATTGATCTTTAGTGTGTTTACGGTAGGTTTCCTTGCCGTCGCTTACAAAGTTTTATATTACATTTCTTCGTGTCAAAACTTCTTTCGTATTTATTCTATCATGGTATAAGTCAATGATCTTTGGTATAGTTTATATTAAGAACTTGAGTTGTTTTTAAACCTTTGGTTGACAAGTTTGTTTCTTTTCCACACCAAAGTACAGATATGATATTTATTTCCTATATTCTGCATTTGCTTCAAAGCAGTCACCATTACCTGATAAAAGACTTCTGTAAGATACTATACTAAGCAGCGGCGGCCGCTGAAGGGGAGCCAATGTGCCGTGGCACTACCACAAATAATACCAAAAATAATATAAATAATATTTGCATCTTACTAAATGACAAACTTTTTAATTTTATGCACAATACTTTACTTGCAACGTCATCATTGCTCACGAGAAGCTGGTTTGAGTCGCGCTCAGTGATTGAATGCGCTCAGAATTACTCGCACGCTAGCAGTACATAGGCCTATCTCTACTCTGTTGTGCCAAGTTCTCCCGTGCTCTCCCGACTGTTCTAAAAATGGTTTGTACACATGCTCGTTAGCTGGCGAGCAGGAGGAAAGCACGGAGAAATAACTATTCTTGTGACCACCTTTTGATCCGAGCACTTCGGTTTTCGTCTGCTACTGGCAAAGGACTCGCTGAAGATCCCAGCGCTTTTTAAAGACAGTGTATCCAATTAAGCAACTTTTCTTCCAAGTCATCTTACGTTCGCTATTAATTATCATATGAGTTTTCGAAAACTTATATGTTTGTGACACAACAATTTGTAAATAGATTACGGATATTATTGATTAACCTTCTATTATTAAAAATAATAAATACGTAAATTAAGGGGATTGTTGCCTCGCCATTTTCTTTTTTCTTTTCCGTAATTAAAGCATATTTTCTAGTATTTATAGTTGCAAATAAGAAGGTACATAATATTATGATTTTTGTAATTGATTTTTTTTAAATGTGCTAAATAATTGCAAGATAATAATTAATAATTTAACTCTTTACTTTGAAGCCCAACGAAGGAAATTCAATGAACCAACCCTGCAAATAATGACTAAGTTACTCTTTCTCTATAGGATAAAATAATTTACAAAGCATCATTTACACACAGTCAATATTTAATTGAATTAATAGAAATTTTAGGGGATCAAGGAATTAAAATGAAATATAGTGTGATTGTTGGTAAATGAAGCTTTGCAAATTATTTTATCGTATACAGGAAAAGTAATTAATCGTTTTCTGCAGGGTTGGTGCTTTGAATTTCCTTCCTTGGGCCGAAAAGTAAAAACTTTAATTAGTGATTAATTATTAATTATCTTGTATTTAATTAGCATGTTTTAAAAATTTTCAATTACAAAATTAATGTTTCTTTATACTCAACTATAAATACTAGAAAACGGGTTTTAATTCAGGGGCGTCATTTAGGGAGGACAGGGAGGGGCATTTCCCCTGAGTTTGAGATTTATATAGATTTTATCAATAAAATAGTAATGTCAGTGAAAAACGCGAAATTTTACTTATATCAAGGGGTCTTGCCCCCCCCCCCAAGCCAAATCTGAAATGCCGCTACGCTTTTAATTACGGACAAAGAGAAAATCAAAATGGCATGGCAAAAATCCCTTTAAGCTGCTCAGTGTTGTCAATTCCATTTCCATGGGTGTCAGCGGACTTGCTCTTTCGAAGTTTGTACAAGTCTGTACAATTACGGTATATTTAGTAAATCTGCTCAAGAATACCCTTCGTGTAGTAAGCTTGTTAGAAAACAAATTTTACAGAAAATAGAACGCTGAAGGAAATGTGTTCCTTATTTTGTTTGGACGCTTTTTTTTTTTTTTTTTTTTTTTTAACACAAGGCTTTGCATCTCCGTCTGTTTACAAACATGATTGTCTCAATATCCACTACTGAGAAAAACATTGGTTGAATTTTCGTTCAGCACATTCGAAAATACTAAGAGCTCAGACAAATTTAGAGCACTTATTGTCAGCGTCTTTTCAAATTACGACGAAGAAGTTAAGATTATTTAACTTTTCGGAGGCATATGTGGTTTAAAAGGGTGCACAATGAATGACACAAGATAATTCCATTGACTGAGTGAGTAAAACCTAATGCATTATGTCCTGGCGCGTGATTTTATTCCATGATCTCCCGAGTGCTAAGCCAAGGCTATACCAGCTGAAAGTGAAAGTGTTTAGGATTTTACGTCCATTTTCAACAGCGGGGCTATATAGAGATGTGGACCTACAGATTAAAGTGGGCTCCGAACCACTCCATTGAAGGTGAGCTCCCGGCGGGAATCGATCCCGCAACCACTCGGGGGAGCCCGCTATACCAGCGGAACAACGAAAAATTAATTTGTACTCCATTTATAGTTTCATTATTAGTATGCACCTGGACTTTCCATGCGTTTTTTTTTTCTTTTTGCACTTGTTTTCAGGTTTTCAGCATATAAGGGATTTTGTCGTGAAAAATGTTCTTGTTATTTTTCTGCAGAACTTTTCGCACTTTATAAAGAAACCTTTTGCTCCCAGATCCACTGTTATCCACAGGATGAATAGTGTCTTCGTATTCACGCTCTTATCATTTTATACAAAATAACTTAAATCTAATAAACCTACTTACCTATTTTCTAAATTTAAATTTCTTGGAGATACTTATTGGCTAATACCCACTTCAAAGGAAATACCACCTTGCTGTTCAAGTCTTATTATTTTTATCAAGTCCTTTTGGCTATGAAAACGTTCTTTCAGTTCGAAAAATGAGTCTACAGTATCGCGTTTACATAAGAAAGCATTGATTCTACTTGTAGCTTTTTTTTCTGCCCTTGAAAAGTTTTGTCTGATGCTCAAGTGCTTTTTGATCCGGATGTCTTCAAATCGCATATGTTCAAATCAAGATTTTGACTGAAGTCAACGTCAACACGATGTTTCACAGCACAAGCTTTATATATGAAAGAGACGCATTTCTTTAATTATTTTCTCTTTTCCTCTTTATATAGTTTTACATCTATAACATGTTCTCTTGTTTCTCTTATGTTTCCATTCTCCCCTGATGAAAAATCATTGTTTACTTTGAGAATGAATTTGTAAAATTAAAAAAAAAAAGAAAGAAATGTGGAAATTGTTGAGTGAAAGAAAATGTCATTCCGTAACTGCCATTTTTAAATGAGGAAATAAAATAACTCATCTAAGGGAACCCCCGTTACTTCAAAGCACTCGCCTTCGGTGCACGTAGTAGAGGTCTGCATGGGTCGGAATTTTTAGCCCAGGCTCGGCCCGGCTCGTGAGTTTATAATGTGAGGTCCGACCCGAGTCCGAAATATGTTTTAGCATTTAGGCCCGAGCTCATGTGGTAATCAAATGAGCCCGAAATAAACCCGAATTACATAAACTTTATAATTTACTAAAAATTATATTTTTTTAAAATTTACAGCAATTAGAAGTTTAATTTTGCAGATCTGCTTTAATAGTTCTTAAGAAAGAATGGTCCAAACGTCCAATAAATATCGTTGTACAGTACATTTACAAAGTTAGGCCCCAAAAGGACCGAGAAATATGATTGTATATTTAAAAATTTACGGCCCGGGCGGTCCCGAAGTGATATATGCTTTGTAGGCCTGAATCCGGCCCGCGGATTGCACTTTAACCTGTAAGTCCAGTCTCTATATAGTCTCGCTGTTGGGTAAAGACGTCTAAAAACCTAACAAACGAATTTTCCCTTCGAGTGTATTCCCTCGTGGCATGCTTATCACGAGAATTGCTGTCTTATAAAGAAGTTGCTATATGAATTTCATTTAGCGCTATGAGAGTAATAAACTTACCGTTAGCGTTGTTTTCAAATTTTGGAATTGATGATACGATTCCAAATGACTAAGAACAGTAGAATTTTATCTTTTCTTGTATTCATTTGGGGCTCCCACAGTTCGATTCATTGGTCATAGATACGAGGATCTCAAGAAGAGGAGTAAGCAACACTACAACTCAACCACCCCCAGTGAGAGAATGACGACCTTTGTTGCCAAATGTCAACGATCGCTGAAGAGCCACTCTTCTGTCCTAGAGAAAGCGATCTATTGCCTCGTTACTTTGCGTATATCCGTGGAAAATATTTAGTAATATTTATGTAAATATATCAATTGTACTGTATATATACATTATTTATTGTTTTTAATGCGGAAGTTCTATTTGTAGAGTTTAAGTTATTGTCGTGAGTGTGTCGTCTCAAGATTTGATGTGTGTGTGTGTGCGTTCGTGTTTGTGTTTCATTCCCCTTTTATGCTTCTTGTATATAGTATTGTTTTTGGTAAATAGTTAATTGTAAATAATGGAACCATCAACATCTGTGCAGTCACCCGAATGTTACAGGATTGGAGGGAGAAAAAAGCTTATTCTTAAAAGTGGAGAGCCACAAATTATTTTAACGTTTATTCGTATTTCCGCTCACAAGAACAGGAAGGGGGAAGAAAAGCTTCCGTACGGGAGACTGTGGATAAAACTGCTGCGGCCACTCTCGTTGCGAAATCTACTGTATATGATATAAGAAAGCAGCATTTAATGAACAACGATAGATTAGAGACCCCACGCAAAGACAGAAAAAGTGAAAAGCGAATGACACGTGTCGACTAGGCTTGTATCCAGGGAGATCTATTGGGGCGCCCCCCTAAATTTTCGCTGGCCACCTAAAATTCACGGTAGGCTTGCAAATGAACTATAATATGATGATAAACTATAATATGGTTAGATCGGACACCCTAAACTTCGGTCGGCCCCCCCCCCCTACATTTTTGGGCTGGCTACCGGCCTGGTGTCGACATTTATGACAATTATACCCGGGAAACTATAAGGCGGAAAGTACATGAATTTCTCAGGGGAATTTAGGGTGGATATATTTATTATTATTATTATTATTATTATTATTATTATTATTATTATTATTATTATTATTATTATTATTATTATTTGGAGAGAAAGAGAGTAACATAACACATCTTTATTTAGATCGCAAAACCATAGATTCTTAAAACCTCTTGATATTATTACACACCTGGAGCCATCCCCTCAAATATCAAACATTATCTTTCTGAATATTTGTAATCACTCGCAGTGGTAATGGCTGAGGTAGTTCAGCTGCATTATTCTTACCAGTTACTGTAATATGAACGTGCAATATATATATATATATATATATTTGTAACTTTGGGCGGAAAATTAAATCAGGTGAAATATTTATGCCCTTTTCAATTACTCATGACGCGCTCCGAGTCTACCCCATTCCTTCTGGACACCGCTCTTTCCCCCGATGTCTGATTCCCATATACTGACTGTAGTGGTCTGATTGCCATATACACTTTACGTATTATAAATTGGCTTTTATGCGGGTATACCCAAAAAGGTGCTTTATTTATTCGTTCGTTCTTGCTCTCAGAACCAAAATTAATTCTCCTTATAGCGTCTCATTTTGCGTAACTTAATTAAATTTCTTATCGAACATTACATAGCATTTCATAAGAAAAGTACCTGCACTTTTCTATAAAGTGGGTCTCAAATCATTGCGCTCAATAAATTACAGTTGAATCGAACTCGATGACTATGCACAGCAGAGCCTCAGCCAGGTCGCCCTCGCTCTCCCTCGCACAAGTAACTACACGAATTGTCTAATTCTGTATTTATGACGAAGTGACAACGCAGCAAGTTGTCGAGTCGGTGAAGAGGAGCGGCATCGAGGCACGAAGTGCTCTGATGAAAAGGTGGAATCCAGTATAGCTTTTTGTGCCACGATCAAAGGTGGCTCGAAGCGGGAGATTTGTTTCGTTTTATGTTCTGATGCTCTAGGAAAGGGGGCTTTGCTTTGGAGTTAAGTCACCTGGAATTTTAACACGCGACTCCTGATTCACTTGTTCCTATTGCAGTGTTTCCAAACTAGTTACTTATTACATACCAATATGTACCATCTAGATTTGACCCTCCCAAAAATCGATTCGGAATTTATTTCGTTATTGTGTTGTCAACCCAGGTATGATACCCCCCTGATTGAAACATAAACACATTGTTTGCCAGAGTGTTTGTGGTGTTGAACGTGGTGTGTGTAGGCCTATAATATGCTTTTGCGAAGTTTTGATGCTGAGTATTTAAGTATAGTGCTGTTTTCTTCTTTCTCTATATTTGTAACTATTTTCCGTGAAACTAGAACAATACAGTACGATGAATGCGGCAAGTATTTTAGTGAAATATCCGTTTTCATCCCTATCATATGACGACAAACTAACTGGAAGCAGGAAATTTCGGAAAGCAAATGCCTAATTTAAAATTGTGTATTAAGTAAGTGATCCGTAATAAGGAAAGATTGCATCAATTTAACATGAACATATATTTGAAAAACAGTTCGAATTTGTGGTTGTGATGTAGCCAATCCTTTATTTTGTTTTCCGTGTGTTGTTTGCGGGGGGGAGGGAGTTCGCAAGCCGGCAAAATCTTCTTTATGTTTATAATATATATATATATATATATATATATATATATGTATGTGTGTGTGTGACTGTAATAAAATAATGTTACTCGTGCCTTTACATGTACTCTTTTTTTACGGATATGCGCTTATTTATTGTATACGTTTTGGCACTACCATATTATATACTCACGAGCCGCCACTGATACTAAGAGCTTCAAACAATGGTTGCATGATTGACCTCGACCCCTTTGACCTATGACACCCCTGCGTTGCACTGCTTACGTTCCTAATTTTACGGCTTCATATTTGTACTACTGGTTAATACTAACTTACGCATATTCAGAATGAATGGTAGAGAGAACGAAAAGAAATACAAAGTGAATGTATTTCATTTTCCTTTTCTAGCATGTTACCACCATCGGGAACCGAACGAAGAAGGCGCGCGCTAGCCAATAGACAAGTAACAAGTGTGATTTTGATGTTTATTGGCAAACCGAATTTATCGAATTGTAACTCTGTGTTACAATATCAATATACCTGTTGGTGTACAATAACTACATACACACCTACATATTCTGTAGCGCCTTGTTTTAATTTATTTAATCTATTTTCGTTTAACCTACTTTCCATCAAAATACATGAAAGGGGATAAGAGAACCGTTAACTTAAAATACAGCTGATTTTTTTAAAAGAAAAATAACAGTTGTATTTTACATATAGAACAGAACAATCTTATAGGTAGCAGCGTACATAGAATTGATTTTAGAGGACAATCAACACATCCGGGGAGGTACTGTTTGGTATCTACAGTGACTATGTTCTAATGAACCAATTTTTGGAGTTTGAATTTAAACTCGGACTAAGGCGCACAGGAAATGAGCCTTTAGCCGCCTTTGACGCAAGAAATGCGCATAATGTTCACATATATGTAAATAGTTTTGTGTGTTGTAAAACATTATTACCATTTGCCCACTTTGTAGCACAATTTAAGTACTTTCAGACATGCGAATGTACTATTCGCCATTCTGCGCATTACTCCAACTTCGTTTGTTTCCGTTCACATCCGCTTTAAAACAACATTTGCACATTGGAGAATAAAAACCAAAAGTCGAAGTTGGTTTCAAAAAAATAGAAAATGTAAATAAGTTTGGAAATCTGAAATCAAGAATTGGCTTTGAAAATCGAAACCACAAATGATTTTGAAAAGCAAAACCGAAAATCGATTTTGAATACTGAAACCGAATATCGGTTTTGATACCGAAAAGAAAACTTACTTTGAAAACTGAAATCCGAAAATCAGCTTTGAAAATCGGAAACCGAAACTAAAAATCGATTTTCAAAACCAAAATCGAAAATCAGTTTTCTGAAAAATCAATTTCGACAGCACTACAGTTAACTTATGTCTTGGAGGCATCGCTCCGAGACAACGGTAGTTACACAGCTCTGTGCAGTGTTTCTACCAGATCTGTCTTTTTGGGGGGCACTGCCCCCCGGAGCTCTGAGAGTGCCCTCCCCGGAGGAGACCAAGATAATACGTCTACATTATAATAAAAAATAGAATAGTAGCAGCAGTGCGCCCCGGAACATTTTTTTTTTCTGAAAGAACGACTGGTTCTGAGTTAGAACTACAGAATATGTTTATTTAAAGTACTTGTGTACTTTATTCTTTAAGTAGCAATTGCTCTGTAGACTGAATCTTATATGCCATCTTGTTACTTTGTATTGTGTATTGCGTATTTGATATGATGTGCATATTGAAACCGAATCTTGGGTCCATCATATCCCACTAAAGATTAGGGTTTATTCTCTTTTGAGGCGAGCTTTTTCATATTCTATATATATATATATATATATATATATATATATATATATATATATATATATATATATATATTCATCCTCACGGCATTGTCAAGGCTCTATATTTGTATTTTACATTTATTATTGCAACCGGGTGTTACTGACTTCCGTATACGGTAGCCCGATCATCACCCTTGTTCTTCGCGCGCACAGTCATTCGAAGAACTGAAAACGTACTCTGTACACAAACAGTTTATGGTTGTGAACTCGGAAAGCCTGGTACTTCTGCTTGTCAAGGTCAAAAAGTGGGAGAAAAAAGGATGTGTAGAATGTAAAGAGGGTGCAACAGTGACTGATGCTTGTAAGGGAACATATTCATTTGTAGTTCGTGCACATTCCGCCTGTAGCGCTACTGTGGCACGACGTATATTGTAACTGTATAACTCTTGTACACCGCTAGTAGGTCTATTCGCGTTAGTGACGACCGAAACTATGTTGTCAGCTCTGACTGCGATAAGGCACTGCCGTGCTGCTTTTCCTTCTCTTTTTTCCCCCTTTTCCATTTGTGAGACGCCAATCATGTTGTTTTTGCTTGTTGCACGCGCTGAACGGGTTTCGGCGAGCGAAGTATTTAAGAAGTTGACTACATATTCTTGTTTGCGATAGTTTTAAATTGGTTAACTGTTGAAAAATATACGAAAATAAAGCTGTACTTGTTAAGGTATATTAGTCGAGGACGTAGTTACTGACAGTGTACCGGAGTGATTTTGGCAGACGTTCGTCCGCAGACAATTCAACAACTACCAGGGTTGCCAGTAATAGAAAGAAAACAATTATCACTATAGACAACAACAAACAAATACTGTTACTAACAATTTGTGCTATCCACGAAGCATTCCTCCACTAAATATATTAATTAAAAAGAGAAAAATAGTATCAAGAACAGCTCATTTAAAATACTTCCAAAATCTTATCAACAAAAAAAAAACTTGAAAGTACAAAGTGAAATTACCCCTCTCAAACTTACATTATCGTACCATTGTCTTACAGACAGGAACCACATACAGAACACATGTTAAAATAAAAGTGGGGAATTAATATTTAAATAAGATATGTACGAGGGAAGTTTCTAAGTTTCTTCAATATATATTATATCGAAATGGGCTAACATTAGGTCAATTTACCCCTCTCCAAATTTCATTATCTTAGCATTTTCTAACAGATAGACACTACATACAGCACATATGTTAAAATAAAAGTGGGGAATTAATATTTAAATAAGATATGTACGAGGGAAGTTTCTAAGTTTCTTCAATATATATTATATCGAAATGGGCTAACATTAGGTCAATTTACCCCTCTCCAAATTTCATTATCTTAGCATTTACTAACAGATAGACACTACATACAGCACATATGTTAAAATAAAAGTGGGAAATTAATATTTAAATAAGATATGTACGAGGGAAGTTTCTTAGTTTCTTCAATATATATTATATCGAAATGGGCTAACATTAGGTCAATTTACCCCTCTCCAAATTTCATCATCTTAGCATTTTCTAACAGATAGACACTACATACAGCACATATGTTAAAATAAAAGTGGGGAATTAATATTTAAATAAGATATGTACGAGGGAAGTTTCTAAGTTTCTTCAATATATATTATATCGAAATGGGCTAACATTAGGTCAATTTACCCCTCTCCAAATTTCATTATCTTAGCATTTTCTAACAGATAGACACTACATACAGCACATATGTTAAAATAAAAGTGGGGAATTAATATTTAAATAAGATATGTACGAGGGAAGTTTCTAAGTTTCTTCAATATATATTATATCGAAATGGGCTAACATTAGGTCAATTTACCCCTCTCCAAATTTCATTATCTTAGCATTTTCTAACAGATAGACACTACATACAGCACATATGTTAAAATAAAAGTGGAATTAATATTTAAATAAGATATGTACGAGGGAAGTTTCTAAGTTTCTTCAATATATATTATATCGAAATGGGCTAACATTAGGTCAATTTACCCCTCTCCAAATTTCATTATCTTAGCATTTTCTAACAGATAGACACTACATACAGCACATATGTTAAAATAAAAGTGGGGAATTAATATTTAAATGAGATATGTACGAGGGAAGTTTCTAAGTTTCTTCAATATATATTATATCGAAATGGGCTAACATTAGGTCAATTTACCCCTCTCCAAATTTCATTATCTTAGCATTTTCTAACAGATAGGCACTACATACAGCACATATGTTAAAATATAAGTGGGGAATTAATATTTAAATAAGATATGTACGAGGGAAGTTTCTAAGTTTCTTCAATATATATTATATCGAAATGGGCTAACATTAGGTCAATTTACCCCTCTCCAAATTTCATTATCTTAGCATTTTCTAACAGATAGACACTACATACAGCACATATGTTAAAATAAAAGTGGGGAATTAATATTTAAATAAGATATGTACGAGGGAGGTTTCTTAGTTTCTTCAATATATATTATATCGAAATGGGCTAACATTAGGTCAATTTACCCCTCTCCAAATTTCATCATCTTAACATTTTCTAACAGATAGACACTACATACAGCACATATGTTAAAATAAAAGTGGGGACTTAATATTTAAATAAGATATGTACGAGGGAAGTTTCTAAGTTTCTTCAATATATATTATATCGAAATGGGCTAACATTAGGTCAATTTACCCCTCTCCAAATTTCATTATCTTAGCATTTTCTAACAGATAGACACTACATACAGCACATATGTTAAAATAAAAGTGGGGAATAATTATTTTAATAAGATATGTACGAGGGAAGTTTCTAAGTTTCTTCAATATATATTATATCGAAATGGGCTAACATTAGGTCAATTTACCCCTCTCCAAATTTCATTATCTTAGCATTTTCTAACAGATAGACACTACATACAGCACATATGTTAAAATAAAAGTGGGGAATTAATATTTAAATAAGATATGTACGAGGGAAGTTTCTTAGTTTCTTCAATATATATTATATCGAAATGGGCTAACATTAGGTCAATTTACCCCTCTTCAAATTTCATCATCTTAGCATTTTCTAACAGATAGACACTACATATAGCACATATGTAAAATAAAAGTGGGGAATTAATATTTAAATAAGATATGTACGAGGGAAGTTTCTAAGTTTCTTCAATATATATTATATCGAAATGGGCTAACATTAGGTCAATTTACCCCTCTCCAAATTTCATTATCTTAGCATTTTCTAACAGATAGACACTACATACAGCACATATGTTAAAATAAAAGTGGGGAATTAATATTTAAATAAGATATGTACGAGGGAAGTTTCTAAGTTTCTTCAATATATATTATATCGAAATGGGCTAACATTAGGTCAATTTACCCCTCTCCAAATTTCATTATCTTAGCATTTTCTAACAGATAGACACAACATACAGCACATATGTTAAAATAAAAGTGGGGAATAATTATTTTAATAAGATATGTACGAGGGAAGTTTCTAAGTTTCTTCAATATATATTATATCGAAATGGGCTAACATTAGGTCAATTTACCCCTCTCCAAATTTCATTATCTTAGCATTTTCTAACAGATAGACACTACATACAGCACATATGTTAAAATAAAAGTGGGGAATTAATATTTAAATAAGATATGTACGAGGGAAGTTTCTAAGTTTCTTCAATATATATTATATCGAAATGGGCTAACATTAGGTCAATTTACCCCTCTCCAAATTTCATTATCTTAGCATTTTCTAACAGATAGACACTACATACAGCACATATGTTAAAATAAAAGTGGGGAATTAATATTTAAATGAGATATGTACGAGGGAAGTTTCTAAGTTTCTTCAATATATATTATATCGAAATGGGCTAACATTAGGTCAATTTACCCCTCTCCAAATTTCATTATCTTAGCATTTTCTAACAGATAGGCACTACATACAGCACATATGTTAAAATATAAGTGGGGAATTAATATTTAAATAAGATATGTACGAGGGAAGTTTCTAAGTTTCTTCAATATATATTATATCGAAATGGGCTAACATTAGGTCAATTTACCCCTCTCCAAATTTCATTATCTTAGCATTTTCTAACAGATAGACACTACATACAGCACATATGTTAAAATAAAAGTGGGGAATTAATATTTAAATAAGATGTGTACGAGGGAGGTTTCTTAGTTTCTTCAATATATATTATATGGAAATGGGCTAACATTAGGTCAATTTACCCCTCTCCAAATTTCATCATCTTAGCATTTTCTAACAGATAGACACTACATACAGCACATATGTTAAAATAAAAGTGGGGACTTAATATTTAAATAAGATATGTACGAGGGAAGTTTCTAAGTTTCTTCAATATATATTATATCGAAATGGGCTAACATTAGGTCAATTTACCCCTCTCCAAATTTCATTATCTTAGCATTTTCTAACAGATAGACACTACATACAGCACATATGTTAAAATAAAAGTGGGGAATTAATATTTAAATAAGATATGTACGAGGGAAGTTTCTAAGTTTCTTCAATATATATTATATCGAAATGGGCTAACATTAGGTCAATTTACCCCTCTCCAAATTTCATTATCTTAGCATTTTCTAACAGATAGACATTACATACAGCACATATGTTAAAATAAAAGTGGGGAATTAATATTTAAATAAGATATGTACGAGGGAAGTTTCTAAGTTTCTTCAATATATATTATATCGAAATGGGCTAACATTAGGTCAATTTACCCCTCTCCAAATTTCATTATCTTAGCATTTTCTAACAGATAGACACTACATACAGCACATATGTTAAAATAAAAGTGGGGAATTAATATTTAAATAAGATATGTACGAGGGAAGTTTCTTAGTTTCTTCAATATATATTATATCGAAATGGGCTAACATTAGGTCAATTTACCCCTCTTTAAATTTCATCATCTTAGCATTTTCTAACAGATAGACACTACATATAGCACATATGTTAAAATAAAAGTGGGGAATTAATATTTAAATAAGATATGTACGAGGGAAGTTTCTAAGTTTCTTCAATATATATTATATCGAAATGGGCTAACATTAGGTCAATTTACCCCTCTCCAAATTTCATTATCTAAGCATTTTCTAACAGATAGACACTACATACAGCACATATGTTAAAATAAAAGTGGGGAATTAATATTTAAATAAGATATGTACGAGGGAAGTTTCTAAGTTTCTTCAATATAAATTATATCGAAATGGGCTAACATTAGGTCAATTTACCCCCTCTCCAAATTTCATTATCTTAGCATTTTCTAACAGATAGACACTACATACAGCACATATGTTAAAATAAAAGTGGGGAATTAATATTTAAATAAGATATGTACGAGGGAAGTTTCTTAGTTTCTTCAATATATATTATATCGAAATGGGCTAACATTAGGTCAATTTACACCTCTCCAAATTTCATCATCTTAGCATTTTCTAACAGACAGACACTACATATAGCACATATGTTAAAATAAAAGTGGGGAATTAATATTTAAATAAGATATGTACGAGGGAAGTTTCTAAGTTTCTTCAATATATATTATATCGAAATGGGCTAACATTAGGTCAATTTACCCCTCTCCAAATTTCATTATCTTAGCATTTTCTAACAGATAGACACTACATACAGCATATATGTTAAAATAAAAGTGGGGAATTATTATTTAAATAAGATATGTACGAGGGAAGTTTCTAAGTTTCTTCAATATATATTATATCGAAATGGGCTAACATTAGGTCAATTTACCCCTCTCCAAATTTCATTATCTTAGCATTTTCTAACAGATAGACACTACATACAGCACATATGTTAAAATATAAGTGTGGAATTAAAATTTAAATAAGATATGTACGAGGGAAGTTTCTAAGTTTCTTCAATATATATTATATCGAAATGGGCTAACATTAGGTCAATTTACCCCTCTCCAAATTTCATCATCTTAGCATTTTCTAACAGATAGACACTACATACAGCACATATGTTAAAATAAAAGTGGGGACTTAATATTTAAATAAGATATGTACGAGGGAAGTTTCTAAGTTTCTTCAATATATATTATATCGAAATGGGCTAACATTAGGTCAATTTACCCCTCTCCAAATTTCATTATCTTAGCATTTTCTAACAGATAGACACTACATACAGCACATATGTTAAAATAAAAGTGGGGAATTAATATTTAAATAAGATATGTACGAGGGAAATTTCTAAGTTTCTTCAATATATATTATATCGAAATGGGCTAACATTAGGTCAATTTACCCCTCTCCAAATTTCATTATCTTAGCATTTTCTAACAGATAGACATTACATACAGCACATATGTTAAAATAAAAGTGGGGAATTAATATTTAAATAAGATATGTACGAGGGAAGTTTCTAAGTTTCTTCAATATATATTATATCGAAATGGGCTAACATTAGGTCAATTTACCCCTCTCCAAATTTCATTATCTTAGCATTTTCTAACAGATAGACACTACATACAGCACATATGTTAAAATAAAAGTGGGGAATTAATATTTAAATAAGATATGTACGAGGGAAGTTTCTTAGTTTCTTCAATATATATTATATCGAAATGGGCTAACATTAGGTCAATTTACCCCTCTTTAAATTTCATCATCTTAGCATTTTCTAACAGATAGACACTACATATAGCACATATGTTAAAATAAAAGTGGGGAATTAATATTTAAATAAGATATGTACGAGGGAAGTTTCTAAGTTTCTTCAATATATATTATATCGAAATGGGCTAACATTAGGTCAATTTACCCCTCTCCAAATTTCATTATCTTAGCATTTTCTAACAGATAGACACTACATACAGCACATATGTTAAAATAAAAGTGGGGAATTAATATTTAAATAAGATATGTACGAGGCAAGTTTCTAAGTTTCTTCAATATATATTATATCGAAATGGGCTAACATTAGGTCAATTTACCCCTCTCCAAATTTCATTATCTTAGCATTTTCTAACAGATAGACACTACATACAGCACATATGTTAAAATAAAAGTGGGCAATTATTATTTAAATAAGATATGTACGAGGGAAGTTTCTAAGTTTCTTCAATATATATTATATCGAAATGGGCTAACATTAGGTCAATTTACCCCTCTCCAAATTTCATTATCTTAGCATTTTCTAACAGATAGACACTACATACAGCACATATGTTAAAATAAAAGTGGGGAATTAATATTTAAATAAGATATGTACGAGGGAAGTTTCTAAGTTTCTTCAATATATATTATATCGAAATGGGCTAACATTAGGTCAATTTACCCCTCTCCAAATTTCATTATCTAAGCATTTTCTAACAGATAGACACTACATACAGCACATATGTTAAAATAAAAGTGGGGAATTAATATTTAAATAAGATATGTACGAGGGAAGTTTCTAAGTTTCTTCAATATAAATTATATCGAAATGGGCTAACATTAGGTCAATTTACCCCCTCTCCAAATTTCATTATCTTAGCATTTTCTAACAGATAGACACTACATACAGCACATATGTTAAAATAAAAGTGGGGAATTAATATTTAAATAAGATATGTACGAGGGAAGTTTCTTAGTTTCTTCAATATATATTATATCGAAATGGGCTAACATTAGGTCAATTTACACCTCTCCAAATTTCATCATCTTAGCATTTTCTAACAGACAGACACTACATATAGCACATATGTTAAAATAAAAGTGGGGAATTAATATTTAAATAAGATATGTACGAGGGAAGTTTCTAAGTTTCTTCAATATATATTATATCGAAATGGGCTAACATTAGGTCAATTTACCCCTCTCCAAATTTCATTATCTTAGCATTTTCTAACAGATAGACACTACATACAGCATATATGTTAAAATAAAAGTGGGGAATTATTATTTAAATAAGATATGTACGAGGGAAGTTTCTAAGTTTCTTCAATATATATTATATCGAAATGGGCTAACATTAGGTCAATTTACCCCTCTCCAAATTTCATTATCTTAGCATTTTCTAACAGATAGACACTACATACAGCACATATGTTAAAATATAAGTGTGGAATTAATATTTAAATAAGATATGTACGAGGGAAGTTTCTAAGTTTCTTCAATATATATTATATCGAAATGGGCTAACATTAGGTCAATTTACCCCTCTCCAAATTTCATTATCTTAGAATTTTCTAACAGATAGACACTACATACAGCACATATGTTAAAATAAAAGTGGGGAATTAATATTTAAATAAGATATGTACGAGGGAGGTTTCTTAGTTTCTTCAATATATATTATATCGAAATGGGCTAACATTAGGTCAATTTACCCCTCTCCAAATTTCATCGTCTTAGCATTTTCTAACAGATAGACACTACATACAGCACATATGTTAAAATAAAAGTGGGGACTTAATATTTAAATAAGATATGTACGAGGGAAGTTTCTAAGTTTCTTCAATATATATTATATCGAAATGGGCTAACATTAGGTCAATTTACCCCTCTCCAAATTTCATTATCTTAGCATTTTCTAACAGATAGACATTACATACAGCACATATGTTAAAATAAAAGTGGGGAATTAATATTTAAATAAGATATGTACGAGGGAAGTTTCTAAGTTTCTTCAATATATATTATATCGAAATGGGCTAACATTAGGTCAATTTACCCCTCTCCAAATTTCATTATCTTAGCATTTTCTAACAGATAGACACTACATACAGCACATATGTTAAAATAAAAGTGGGGAATTAATATTTAAATAAGATATGTACGAGGGAAGTTTCTTAGTTTCTTCAATATATATTATATCGAAATGGGCTAACATTAGGTCAATTTACCCCTCTTTAAATTTCATCATCTTAGCATTTTCTAACAGATAGACACTACATATAGCACATATGTTAAAATAAAAGTGGGGAATTAATATTTAAATAAGATATGTACGAGGGAAGTTTCTAAGTTTCTTCAATATATATTATATCGAAATGGGCTAACATTAGGTCAATTTACCCCTCTCCAAATTTCATTATCTTAGCATTTTCTAACAGATAGACACTACATACAGCACATATGTTAAAATAAAAGTGGGGAATTAATATTTAAATAAGATATGTACGAGGCAAGTTTCTAAGTTTCTTCAATATATATTATATCGAAATGGGCTAACATTAGGTCAATTTACCCCTCTCCAAATTTCATTATCTTAGCATTTTCTAACAGATAGACACTACATACAGCACATATGTTAAAATAAAAGTGGGCAATTAATATTTAAATAAGATATGTACGAGGGAAGTTTCTAAGTTTCTTCAATATATATTATATCGAAATGGGCTAACATTAGGTCAATTTACCCCTCTCCAAATTTCATTATCTTAGCATTTTCTAACAGATAGACACTACATACAGCACATATGTTAAAATAAAAGTGGGGAATTAATATTTAAATAAGATATGTACGAGGGAAGTTTCTAAGTTTCTTCAATATATATTATATCGAAATGGGCTAACATTAGGTCAATTTACCCCTCTCCAAATTTCATTATCTAAGCATTTTCTAACAGATAGACACTACATACAGCACATATGTTAAAATAAAAGTGGGGAATTAATATTTAAATAAGATATGTACGAGGGAAGTTTCTTAGTTTCTTCAATATAAATTATATCGAAATGGGCTAACATTAGGTCAATTTACCCCCTCTCCAAATTTCATTATCTTAGCATTTTCTAACAGATAGACACTACATACAGCACATATGTTAAAATAAAAGTGGGGAATTAATATTTAAATAAGATATGTACGAGGGAAGTTTCTAAGTTTCTTCAATATATATTATATCGAAATGGGCTAACATTAGGTCAATTTACCCCTCTCCAAATTTCATTATCTTAGCATTTTCTAAGAGATAGACACTACATACAGCACATATGTTAAAATAAAAGTGGGGAATTAATATTTAAATAAGATATGTACGAGGGAAGTTTCTAAGTTTCTTCAATATATATTATATCGAAATGGGCTAACATTAGGTCAATTTACCCCTCTCCAAATTTCATTATCTTAGCATTTTCTAACAGATAGACACTATATACAGCACATATGTTAAAATAAAAGTGGGGAATTAATATTTAAATAAGATATGTACGAGGGAAGTTTCTAAGTTTCTTCAATATATATTATATCGAAATGGGCTAACATTAGGTCAATTTACCCCTCTCCAAATTTCATTATCTTAGCATTTTCTAACAGATAGACACCACATACAGCACATATGTTAAAATAAAAATGGGGAATTAATATTTAAATTAGATATGTACGAGGGAAGTTTCTAAGTTTCTTCAATATATATTATATCGAAATGGGCTAACATTAGGTCAATTTACCCCTCTCCAAATTTCATTATCTTAGCATTTTCTAACAGATAGGCACTACATACAGCACATATGTTAAAATATAAGTGGGGTATTAATATTTAAATAAGATATGTACGAGGGAAGTTTCTAAGTTTCTTCAATATATATTATATCGAAATGGGCTAACATTAGGTCAATTTACCCCTCTCCAAATTTCATTATCTTAGCATTTTCTAACAGATAGACACTACATACAGCACATATGTTAAAATAAAAGTGGGGAATTAATATTTAAATAAGATATGTACGAGGGAGGTTTCTTAGTTTCTTCAATATATATTATATCGAAATGGGCTAACATTAGGTCAATTTACCCCTCTCCAAATTTCATCATCTTAGCATTTTCTAACAGATAGACACTACATACAGCACATATGTTAAAATAAAAGTGGGGACTTAATATTTAAATAAGATATGTACGAGGGAAGTTTCTAAGTTTCTTCAATATATATTATATCGAAATGGGCTAACATTAGGTCAATTTACCCCTCTCCAAATTTCATTATCTTAGCATTTTCTAACAGATAGACACTACATACAGCACATATGTTAAAATAAAAGTGGGGAATTAATATTTAAATAAGATATGTACGAGGGAAGTTTCTAAGTTTCTTCAATATATATTATATCGAAATGGGCTAACATTAGGTCAATTTACCCCTCTCCAAATTTCATTATCTTAGCATTTTCTAACAGATAGACACTACATACAGCACATATGTTAAAATAAAAGTGGGGAATTAATATTTAAATAAGATATGTACGAGGGAAGTTTCTTAGTTTCTTCAATATATATTATATCGAAATGGGCTAACATTAGGTCAATTTACCCCTCTTCAAATTTCATCATCTTAGCATTTTCTAACAGATAGACACTACATATAGCACATATGTTAAAATAAAAGTGGGGAATTATTATTTAAATAAGATATGTACGAGGGAAGTTTCTAAGTTTCTTCAATATATATTATATCGAAATGGGCTAACATTAGGTCAATTTACCCCTCTCCAAATTTCATTATCTTAGCATTTTCTAACAGATAGACACTACATACAGCACATATGTTAAAATAAAAGTGGGGAATTAATATTTAAATAAGATATGTACGAGGGAAGTTTCTAAGTTTCTTCAATATATATTATATCGAAATGGGCTAACATTAGGTCAATTTACCCCTCTCCAAATTTCATTATCTTAGCATTTTCTAACAGATAGATACTACATACAGCACATATGTTAAAATAAAAGTGGGGAATTAATATTTAAATAAGATATGTACGAGGGAAGTTTCTAAGTTTCTTCAATATATATTATATCGAAATGGGCTAACATTAGGTCAATTTACCCCTCTCCAAATTTCATTATCTTAGCATTTTCTAACAGATAGACACTACATACAGCACATATGTTAAAATAAAAGTGGGGAATTAATATTTAAATAAGATATGTACGAGGGAAGTTTCTAAGTTTCTTCAATATATATTATATCGAAATGGGCTAACATTAGGTCAATTTACCCCTCTCCAAATTTCATTATCTAAGCATTTTCTAACAGATAGACACTACATACAGCACATATGTTAAAATAAAAGTGGGGAATTAATATTTAAATAAGATATGTACGAGGGAAGTTTCTAAGTTTCTTCAATATAAATTATATCGAAATGGGCTAACATTAGGTCAATTTACCACCTCACCAAATTTAATTATCTTAGCATTTTCTAACAGATAGACACTACATACAGCACATATGTTAAAATAAAAGTGGGGAATTAATATTTAAATAAGATATGTACGAGGGAAGTTTCTAAGTTTCTTCAATATATATTATATCGAAATGGGCTAACATTAGGTCAATTTACCCCTCTCCAAATTTCATTATCTTAGCATTTTCTAACAGATACACACTACATACAGCACATATGTTAAAATAAAAGTGGGGAATTAATATTTAAATAAGATATGTACGAGGGAAGTTTCTAAGTTTCTTCAATATATATTATATCGAAATGGGCTAACATTAGGTCAATTTACCCCTCTCCAAATTTCATTATCTTAGCATTTTCTAACAGATAGACACTACATACAGCACATATGTTAAAATAAAAGTGGGGAATAATTATTTTAATAAGATATGTACGAGGGAAGTTTCTAAGTTTCTTCAATATATATTATATCGAAATGGGCTAACATTAGGTCAATTTACCCCTCTCCAAATTTCATTATCTTAGCATTTTCTAACAGATAGACACTACATACAGCACATATGTTAAAATAAAAGTGGGGAATTAATATTTAAATAAGATATGTACGAGGCAAGTTTCTAAGTTTCTTCAATATATATTATATCGAAATGGGCTACATTAGGTCAATTTACCCCTCTCCAAATTTCATTATTTTAGCATTTTCTAACAGATAGACACTACATACAACACATATGTTAAAATAAAAGTAGGGAATTAATATTTAAATAAGATATGTACGAGGGAAGTTTCTAAGTTTCTTCAATATATATTATATCGAAATGGGCTAACATTAGGTCAATTTACCCCTCTCCAAATTTCATTATCTTAGCATTTTCTAACAGATAGACACTACATACAGCACATATGTTAAAATAAAAGTGGGGAATTAATATTTAAATGAGATATGTACGAGGGAAGTTTCTAAGTTTCTTCAATATATATTATATCGAAATGGGCTAACATTAGGTCAATTTACCCCTCTCAAATTTCATTATCTTAGCATTTTCTAACAGATAGACACTACATACAGCACATATGTTAAAATAAAAGTGGGGAATTAATATTTAAATAAGATATGTACGAGGGAAGTTTCTAAGTTTCTTCAATATATATTATATCGAAATGGGCTAACATTAGGTCAATTTACCCCTCTCCAAATTTCATTATCTTAGCATTTTCTAACAGATAGACACTACATACAGCACATATGTTAAAATAAAAGTGGGGAATTAATATTTAAATAAGATATGTACGAGGGAAGTTTCTAAGTTTCTTCAATGTATATTATATCGAAATGGGCTAACATTAGGTCAATTTACCCCTCTCCAAATTTCATTATCTTAGCATTTTCTAACAGATAGACACTACATACAGCACATATGTTAAAATAAAAGTGGGGAATTAATATTTAAATAAGATATGTACGAGGGAGGTTTCTTAGTTTCTTCAATATATATTATATCGAAATGGGCTAACATTAGGTCAATTTACCCCTCTCCAAATTTCATCATCTTAGCATTTTCTAACAGATAGACACTACATACAGCACATATGTTAGAATAAAAGTGGGGAATTAATATTTAAATAAGATATGTACGAGGGAAGTTTCTAAGTTTCTTCAATATATATTATATCGAAATGGGCTAACATTAGGTCAATTTACCCCTCTCCAAATTTCATTAGCTTAGCATTTTCTAACAGATAGACACTACATACAGCACATATGTTAAAATAAAAGTGGGGAATTAATATTTAAATAAGATATGTACGAGGGAAGTTTCTAAGTTTCTTCAATATATATTATATCGAAATGGGCTAACATTAGGTCAATTTACCCCTCTCCAAATTTCATTATCTTAGCATTTTCTAACAGATAGACACTACATACAGCACATATGTTAAAATAAAAGTGGGGAATTAATATTTAAATAAGATATGTACGAGGGAAGTTTCTAAGTTTCTTCAATATATATTATATCGAAATGGGCTAACATTAGGTCAATTTACCCCTCTCCAAATTTCATTATCTTAGCATTTTCTAACAGATAGACACTACATACAGCACATATGTTAAAATAAAAGTGTGGAATTAATATTTAAATAAGATATGTACGAGGGAAGTTTCTAAGTTTCTTCAATATATATTATATCGAAATGGGCTAACATTAGGTCAATTTACCCCTCTCCAAATTTCATTATCTTAGCATTTTCTAAAAGATAGACACTACATACAGCACATATGTTAAAAAAAAATTGGGGAATTAATATTTAAATAAGATATGTACGAGGGAAGTTTCTAAGTTTCTTCAATATATATTATATCGAAATGGGCTAACATTAGGTCAATTTACCCCTCTCTAAATTTCATTATCTTAGCATTTTCTAACAGACAGACACTACGTACAGCACATATGTTAAAATAAAAGTGAGGAATTAATATTTAAATAAGATATGTACGAGGGAAGTTTCTAAGTTTCTTCAATATATATTATATCGAAATGGGCTAACATTAGGTCAATTTACCCCACTCCAAATTTCATTATCTTAGCATTTCTAACAGACAGACACTACGTACAGCACATATGTTAAAAATAAAAGTGGGAAATTAATATTTAAATAAGATATGTACGAGGCAAGTTTCTAAGTTTCTTCAATATAAATTATATCGAAATGGGCTAATATTAGGTCAATTTACCCCTCTCGAAATTTCATTATCTTAGCATTTTCTAACAGACAGTTACTACGTACAGCACATATGTTAAAATAGAAGTAGGGAATTAATATTTAAATAAGATATGTACGAGGGAAGTTTCTAAGTTTCTTCAATATATATTATATTGAAATGGGCTTACATTAGGTCAATTTACCCCTCTCCAAATTTCATTATCTTAGCATTTTCTAACAGATAGACACTACATAACAGCACATATGTTAAAATAAAAGTGGGGAATTAATATTTAAATAAGATATGTACGAGGGAAGTTTCTAAGTTTCTTCAATATATATTATATCGAAATGGGCTAACATTAGGTCAATTTACCCCTCTCCAAATTTCATTATCTTAGCATTTTCTAACAGATAGACACTACATACAGCACATATGTTAAAATAAAAGTGAGGAATTAATATTTAAATAAGATATGTACGAGGGAAGTTTCTAAGTTACTTCAATATATATTATATCGAAATGGGCTAACATTAGGTCAATTTACCCCTCTCCAAATTTCATTATCTTAGCATTTTCTAAAAGATAGAGACTACATACAGCACATATGTTAAAATAAAATTGGGGAATCAATATTTAAATAAGATATGTACGAGGCAAGTTTCTAAGTTTCTTCAATATATATTATATCAAAATGGGCTAACATTAGGTCATTTACCCCTCTCCAAATTTCGTTATCTTAGCATTTTCTAACAGACAGACACTACGTACAGCACATATGTTAAAATAAAAGTGGGGAATTAATATTTAAATAAGATATGTACGAGGGAAATTTCTAAGTTTCTTCAATATATATTATATCGAAATGGGCTAACATTAGGTCAATTTACCCCTCTCCAAATTTCATTATCTTAGCATTTTCTAACAGATAGACACTACATACAGCACATATGTTGAAATAAAAGTGGGGAATTAATATTTAAATAAGATATGTACGAGGGAAGTTTCTAAGTTTCTTCAATATATATTATATCGAAATGGCTAACATTAGGTCAATTTACCCCTCTCCAAATTTCATCATCTTAGCATTTTCTAACAGATAGACACTACATACAGCACATATGTTAAAATAAAAGTGGGGAATTAATATTTAAATAAGATATGTACGAGGGAAGTTTCTAAGTTTCTTCAATATAAATTATATCGAAATGGGCTAACATTAGGTCAATTTTACCCCTCTCCAAATTTCATTATCTTAGCATTTTGTAACAGATAGACACTACATACAGCACATATGTTAAAATAAAAGTTGTTAATTAATATTTAAATAAGATATGTACGAGGCAAGTTTCTAAGTTTCTTCAATATATAATATATCGAAATGGGCTAATAGTAGGTCAATTTACCCCTCTCCAAATTTCATTATCTTAGCATTTTCTAACAGACAGACACTACGTACAGCACATATGTTAAAATAAAAGTGGGGAATTAATATTTAAATAAGATATGTACGAGGCAAGTTTCTAAGTTTCTTCAATATATATTATATCGAAATGGGCTAACATTAGGTCAATTTACCCCTCTCCAAATTTCATTATCTTAGCATTTTCTAACAGACAGACACTACGTACAGCACATATGTTAAAATAAAAGTGGGGAATTAATATTTAAATAAGATATGTACGAGGGAAGTTTCTAAGTTTCTTCAATATATATTATATCGAAATGGGCTAAAATTAGGTCAATTTACCCCTCTCCAAATTTCATTATCTTAGCATTTTCTAACAGATAGACACTACATACAGCACATATGTTAAAATAAAAGTGGGAAATTAATATTTAAATAAGATATGTACGAGGGAAGTTTCTAAGTTTCTTCAATATATATTATATCGAAATGGGCTAACATTAGGTCAATTTACTTCTCTCCAAATTTGATAATCTTAGCATTTTCTAACAGATAGACACTACATACAGCACATATGTTAAAATAAAAGTGGGGAATTAATATTTAAATAAGATATGTACGAGGCAAGTTTCTAAGTTTCTTCAATATATATTATATCGAAATGGGCTAACATTAGGTCAATTTACTCCTCTCCAAATTTCATTATCTTAGCATTTTCTAACAGATAGACACTACATACAGCACATATGTTAAAATAAAAGTGGGGAAATAATATTTAAATAAGATATGTACGAGGAAGTTTCTAAGTTTCTTCAATATATATTATATCGAAATGGGCTAACATTAGGTCAATTTACCCCTCTCCAAATTTCATTAGCTTAGCATTTTCTAACAGATAGACACTACATACAGCACATATGTTTAAAATAAAAGTGGGGAATTAATATTTAAATAAGATATGTACGAGGGAAGTTTCTAAGTTTCTTCAATATATATTATATCGAAATGGGCTAACATTAGGTCAATTTACCCCTCTCTAAATTTCATTATCTTAGCATTTTCTAACAGACAGACACTACGTACAGCACATATGTTAAAATAAAAGTGAGGAATTAATATTTAAATAAGATATGTACGAGGGAAGTTTCTAAGTTTCTTCAATATATATTATATCGAAATGGGCTAACATTAGGTCAATTTACCCCTCTCCAAATTTCATTATCTTAGCATTTTCTAACAGACAGACACTACGTACAGCACATATGTTAAAATAAAAGTGGGAAATTAATATTTAAATAAGATATGTACGAGGCAAGTTTCTAAGTTTCTTCAATATAAATTATATCGAAATGGGCTAACATTAGGTCAATTTACCCCTCTCCAAATTTCATTATCTTAGCATTTTCTAACAGATAGACACTACATACAGCACATATGTTAAAATAAAAGTGGGGAATTAATATTTAAATAAGATATGTACGAGGGAAGTTTCTTAGTTTCTTCAATATATATTATATCGAAATGGGCTAACATTAGGTCAATTTACCCCTCTTTAAATTTCATCATCTTAGCATTTTCTAACAGATAGACACTACATATAGCACATATGTTAAAATAAAAGTGGGGAATTAATATTTAAATAAGATATGTACGAGGGAAGTTTCTAAGTTTCTTCAATATATATTATATCGAAATGGGCTAACATTAGGTCAATTTACCCCTCTCCAAATTTCATTATCTTAGCATTTTCTAACAGATAGACACTACATACAGCACATATGTTAAAATAAAAGTGGGGAATTAATATTTAAATAAGATATGTACGAGGCAAGTTTCTAAGTTTCTTCAATATATATTATATCGAAATGGGCTAACATTAGGTCAATTTACCCCTCTCCAAATTTCATTATCTTAGCATTTTCTAACAGATAGACACTACATACAGCACATATGTTAAAATAAAGTGGGCAATTAATATTTAAATAAGATATGTACGAGGGAAGTTTCTAAGTTTCTTCAATATATATTATATCGAAATGGGCTAACATTAGGTCAATTTACTCCTCTCCAAATTTCATTATCTTAGCATTTTCTAACAGATAGACACTACATACAGCACATATGTTAAAATAAAAGTGGGGAATAATTATTTTAATAAGATATGTACGAGGGAAGTTTCTAAGTTTCTTCAATATATTATATCGAAATGGGCTAACATTAGGTCAATTTACCCCTCTCCAAATTTCATTATCTTAGCATTTTCTAACAGATAGACACTATATACAGCACATATGTTAAAATAAAAGTGGGGAATTAATATTTAAATAAGATATGTACGAGGGAAGTTTCTAAGTTTCTTCAATATATATTATATCGAAATGGGCTAACATTAGGTCAATTTACCCCTCTCCAAATTTCATTATCTTAGCATTTTCTAACAGATAGACACTACATACAGCACATATGTTAAAATAAAAGTGGGGAATTAATATTTAAATAAGATATGTACGAGGGAAGTTTCTTAGTTTCTTCAATATATATTATATCGAAATGTGCTAACATTAGGTCAATTTACCCCTCTTTAAATTTCATCATCTTAGCATTTTCTAACAGATAGACACTACATATAGCACATATGTTAAAATAAAAGTGGGGAATTAATATTTAAATAAGATATGTACGAGGAAGTTTCTAAGTTTCTTCAATATATATATATCGAAATGGGCTAACATTAGGTCAATTTACCCCTCTCCAAATTTCATTATCTTAGCATTTTCTAACAGATAGACACTACATACAGCACATATGTTAAAATAAAAGTGGGGAATTAATATTTAAATAAGATATGTACGAGGGAAGTTTCTAAGTTTCTTCAATATATATTATATCGAAATGGGCTAACATTAGGTCAATTTACCCCTCTCCAAATTTCATTATCTTAGCATTTTCTAACAGATAGACACTACATACAGCACATATGTTAAAATAAAAGTGGGCAATTAATATTTAAATAAGATATGTACGAGGGAAGTTTCTAAGTTTCTTCAATATATATTATATCGAAATGGGCTAACATTAGGTCAATTTACTCCTCTCCAAATTTCATTATCTTAGCATTTTCTAACAGATAGACACTACATACAGCACATATGTTAAAATAAAAGTGGGGAATAATTATTTTAATAAGATATGTACGAGGGAAGTTTCTAAGTTTCTTCAATATATATTATATCGAAATGGGCTAACATTAGGTCAATTTACCCCTCTCCAAATTTCATTATCTTAGCATTTTCTAACAGATAGACACTATATACAGCACATATGTTAAAATAAAAGTGGGGAATTAATATTTAAATAAGATATGTACGAGGGAAGTTTCTAAGTTTCTTCAATATATATTATATCGAAATGGGCTAACATTAGGTCAATTTACCCCTCTCCAAATTTCATTATCTTAGCATTTTCTAACAGATAGACACCACATACAGCACATATGTTAAAATAAAAGTGGGGAATTAATATTTAAATGAGATATGTACGAGGGAAGTTTCTAAGTTTCTTCAATATATATTATATCGAAATGGGCTAACATTAGGTCAATTTACCCCTCTCCAAATTTCATTATCTTAGCATTTTCTAACAGATAGGCACTACATACAGCACATATGTTAAATATAAGTGGGGTATTAATATTTAAATAAGATATGTACGAGGGAAGTTTCTAAGTTTCTTCAATATATATTATATCGAAATGGGCTAACATTAGGTCAATTTACCCCTCTCCAAATTTCATTATCTTAGCATTTTCTAACAGATAGACACTACATACAGCACATATGTTAAAATAAAAGTGGGGAATTAATATTTAAATAAGATATGTACGAGGGAGGTTTCTTAGTTTCTTCAATATATATTATATCGAAATGGGCTAACATTAGGTCAATTTACCCCTCTCCAAATTTCATCATCTTAGCATTTTCTAACAGATAGACACTACATACAGCACATATGTTAAAATAAAAGTGGGGACTTAATATTTAAATAAGATATGTACGAGGGAAGTTTCTAAGTTTCTTCAATATATATTATATCGAAATGGGCTAACATTAGGTCAATTTACCCCTCTCCAAATTCATTATCTTAGCATTTTCTAACAGATAGACACTACATACAGCACATATGTTAAAATAAAAGTGGGGAATTAATATTTAAATAAGATATGTACGAGGGAAGTTTCTAAGTTTCTTCAATATATATTATATCGAAATGGGCTAACATTAGGTCAATTTACCCCTCTCCAAATTTCATTATCTTAGCATTTTCTAACAGATAGACACTACATACAGCACATATGTTAAAATAAAAGTGGGGAATTAATATTTAAATAAGATATGTACGAGGGAAGTTTCTTAGTTTCTTCAATATATATTATATCGAAATGGGCTAACATTAGGTCAATTTACCCCTCTTCAAATTTCATCATCTTAGCATTTCTAACAGATAGACACTACATATAGCACATATGTTAAAATAAAAGTGGGGAATTATTATTTAAATAAGATATGTACGAGGGAAGTTTCTAAGTTTCTTCAATATATATTATATCGAAATGGGCTAACATTAGGTCAATTTACCCCTCTCCAAATTTCATTATCTTAGCATTTTCTAACAGATAGACACTACATACAGCACATATGTTAAAATAAAAGTGGGGAATTAATATTTAAATAAGATATGTACGAGGGAAGTTTCTAAGTTTCTTCAATATATATTATATCGAAATGGGCTAACATTAGGTCAATTTACCCCTCTCCAAATTTCATTATCTTAGCATTTTCTAACAGATAGATACTACATACAGCACATATGTTAAAATAAAAGTGGGGAATTAATATTTAAATAAGATATGTACGAGGGAAGTTTCTAAGTTTCTTCAATATATATTATATCGAAATGGGCTAACATTAGGTCAATTTACCCCTCTCCAAATTTCATTATCTTAGCATTTTCTAACAGATAGACACTACATACAGCACATATGTTAAAATAAAAGTGGGGAATTAATATTTAAATAAGATATGTACGAGGGAAGTTTCTAAGTTTCTTCAATATATATTATATCGAAATGGGCTAACATTAGGTCAATTTACCCCTCTCCCAAATTTCATTATCTAAGCATTTTCTAACAGATAGACACTACATACAGCACATATGTTAAAATAAAAGTGGGGAATTAATATTTAAATAAGATATGTACGAGGGAAGTTTCTAAGTTTCTTCAATATAAATTATATCGAAATGGGCTAACATTAGGTCAATTTACCCCTCTCCAAATTTCATTATCTTAGCATTTTCTAACAGATAGACACTACATACAGCACATATGTTAAAATAAAAGTGGGGAATTAATATTTAAATAAGATATGTACGAGGGAAGTTTCTAAGTTTCTTCAATATATATTATATCGAAATGGGCTAACATTAGGTCAATTTACCCCTCTCCAAATTTCATTATCTTAGCATTTTCTAACAGATAGACACTACATACAGCACATATGTTAAAATAAAAGTGGGGAATTAATATTTAAATGAGATATGTACGAGGGAAGTTTCTAAGTTTCTTCAATATATATTATATCGAAATGGGCTAACATTAGGTCAATTTACCCCTCTCAAATTTCATTATCTTAGCATTTTCTAACAGATAGACACTACATACAGCACATATGTTAAAATAAAAGTGGGGAATTAATATTTAAATAAGATATGTACGAGGGAAGTTTCTAAGTTTCTTCAATATATATTATATCGAAATGGGCTAACATTAGGTCAATTTACCCCTCTCCAAATTTCATTATCTTAGCATTTTCTAACAGATAGACACTACATACAGCACATATGTTAAAATAAAAGTGTGGAATTAATATTTAAATAAGATATGTACGAGGGAAGTTTCTAAGTTTCTTCAATATATATTATATCGAAATGGGCTAACATTAGGTCAATTTACCCCTCTCCAAATTTCATTATCTTAGCATTTTCTAACAGATAGACACTACATACATCACATATGTTAAAATAAAAGTGGGGAATTAATATTTAAATAAGATATGTACGAGGGAAGTTTCTAAGTTTCTTCAATATATATTATATCGAAATGGGCTAACATTAGGTCAATTTACCCCTCTCCAAATTTCATTATCTTAGCATTTTCTAACAGATAGACACTACATACAGCACATATGTTAAAATAAAAGTGGGGAATTAATATTTAAATAAGATATGTACGAGGGAAGTTTCTAAGTTTCTTCAATATATATTATATCGAAATGGGCTAACATTAGGTCAATTTACCCTCTCCAAATTTCATTATCTTAGCATTTTCTAACAGATAGACACTACATACAGCACATATGTTAAAATAAAAGTGGGGAATTAATATTTAAATAAGATATGTACGAGGGAGGTTTCTTAGTTTCTTCAATATATATTATATCGAAATGGGCTAACATTAGGTCAATTTACCCCTCTCCAAATTTCATCATCTTAGCATTTTCTAACAGATAGACACTACATACAGCACATATGTTAAAATAAAAGTGGGGACTTAATATTTAAATAAGATATGTACGAGGGAAGTTTCTAAGTTTCTTCAATATATTATATCGAAATGGGCTAACATTAGGTCAATTTACCCCTCTCCAAATTTCATTATCTTAGCATTTTCTAACAGATAGACACTACATACAGCACATATGTTAAAATAAAAGTGGGGAATTAATATTTAAATAAGATATGTACGAGGGAAGTTTCTAAGTTTCTTCAATATATATTATATCGAAATGGGCTAACATTAGGTCAATTTACCCCTCCCCAAATTTCATTATCTTAGCATTTTCTAACAGATAGACACTACATACAGCACATATGTTAAAATAAAAGTGGGAATTAATATTTAAATAAGATATGTACGAGGGAAGTTTCTTAGTTTCTTCAATATATATTATATCGAAATGGGCTAACATTAGGTCAATTTACCCCTCTTCAAATTTCATTATCTTAGCATTTTCTAACAGATAGACACTACATATAGCACATATGTTAAAATAAAAGTGGGGAATTATTATTTAAATAAGATATGTACGAGGGAAGTTTCTAAGTTTCTTCAATATATATTATATCGAAATGGGCTAACATTAGGTCAATTTACCCCTCTCCAAATTTCATTATCTTAGCATTTTCTAACAGATAGACACTACATACAGCACATATGTTAAAATAAAAGTGGGGAATTAATATTTAAATAAGATATGTACGAGGGAAGTTTCTAAGTTTCTTCAATATATATTATATCGAAATGGGCTAACATTAGGTCAATTTTACCCCTCTCCAAATTTCATTATCTTAGCATTTTCTAACAGATAGATACTACATACAGCACATATGTTAAAATAAAGTGGGGAATTAATATTTAAATAAGATATGTACGAGGGAAGTTTCTAAGTTCTTCAATATATATTATATCGAAATGGGCTAACATTAGGTCAATTTACCCCTCTCCAAATTTCATTATCTTAGCATTTTCTAACAGATAGACACTACATACAGCACATATGTTAAAATAAAAGTGGGGATTAATATTTAAATAAGATATGTACGAGGGAAGTTTCTAAGTTTCTTCAATATATATTATATCGAAATGGGCTAACATTAGGTCAATTTACCCCTCTCCAAATTTCATTATCTAAGCATTTTCTAACAGATAGACACTACATACAGCACATATGTTAAAATAAAAGTGGGGAATTAATATTTAAATAAGATATGTACGAGGGAAGTTTCTAAGTTTCTTCAATATAAATTATATCGAAATGGCTAACATTAGTCAATTTACCCCCTCTCCAAATTTCATTATCTTAGCATTTTCTAACAGATAGACACTACATACAGCACATATGTTAAAATAAAAGTGGGGAATTAATATTTAAATAAGATATGTACGAGGGAAGTTTCTAAGTTTCTTCAATATATATTATATCGAAATGGGCTAACATTAGGTCAATTTACCCCTCTCCAAATTTCATTATCTTAGCATTTTCTAACAGATAGACACTACATACAGCACATATGTTAAAATAAAAGTGGGGAATTAATATTTAAATAAGATATGTACGAGGGAAGTTTCTAAGTTTCTTCAATATATATTATATCGAAATGGGCTAACATTAGGTCAATTTACCCCTCTCCAAATTTCATTATCTTAGCATTTTCTAACAGATAGACACTACATACAGCACATATGTTAAAATAAAAGTGGGGAATAATTATTTTAATAAGATATGTACGAGGGAAGTTTCTAAGTTTCTTCAATATATATTATATCGAAATGGGCTAACATTAGGTCAATTTACCCCTCTCCAAATTTCATTATCTTAGCATTTTCTAACAGATAGACACTACATACAGCACATATGTTAAAATAAAAGTGGGGAATAATATTTAAATAAGATATGTACGAGGCAAGTTTCTAAGTTTCTTCAATATATATTATATCGAAATGGGCTACATTAGGTCAATTTACCCCTCTCCAAATTTCATTATTTTAGCATTTTCTAACAGATAGACACTACATACAACACATATGTTAAAATAAAAGTAGGGAATTAATATTTAAATAAGATATGTACGAGGGAAGTTTCTAAGTTTCTTCAATATATATTATATCGAAATGGGCTAACATTAGGTCAATTTACCCCTCTCCAAATTTCATTATCTTAGCATTTTCTAACAGATAGACACTACATACAGCACATATGTTAAATAAAAGTGGGGAATTAATATTTAAATGAGATATGTACGAGGGAAGTTTCTAAGTTTCTTCAATATATATTATATCGAAATGGGCTAACATTAGGTCAATTTACCCCTCTCAAATTCATTATCTTAGCATTTTCTAACAGATAGACACTACATACAGCACATATGTTAAAATAAAAGTGGGGAATTAATATTTAAATAAGATATGTACGAGGGAAGTTTCTAAGTTTCTTCAATATATATTATATCGAAATGGGCTAACATTAGGTCAATTTACCCCTCTCCAAATTTCATTATCTTAGCATTTTCTAACAGATAGACACTACATACAGCACATATGTTAAAATAAAAGTGGGGAATTAATATTTAAATAAGATATGTACGAGGGAAGTTTCTAAGTTTCTTCAATATATATTATATCGAAATGGGCTAACATTAGGTCAATTTACCCCTCTCCAAATTTCATTATCTTAGCATTTTCTAACAGATAGACACTACATACATCACATATGTTAAAATAAAAGTGGGGAATTAATATTTAAATAAGATATGTACGAGGGAAGTTTCTAAGTTTCTTCAATATATATTATATCGAAATGGGCTAACATTAGGTCAATTTACCCCTCTCCAAATTTCATTATCTTAGCATTTTCTAACAGATAGACACTACATACAGCACATATGTTTAAAATAAAAGTGGGGAATTAATATTTAAATAAGATATGTACGAGGGAAGTTTCTAAGTTTCTTCAATATATGTTATATCGAAATGGCCTAACATTAA